>NC_051063.1:98204998-98509356 GCF_004664715.2 Peromyscus leucopus | reverse complement strand
AATTTGAAAATCAAGAAACAAAGCTGTTCACTAGTATAAAAGATATTATATTATGAAATCATGTTTGGCATCCTTATGTGACAAAATTAGGGCTTATATTAGCAAAAGTTCACTGAGCCATCTGTTTCTAAGCAGCTAAGGAAACCACACAAAATGGAAGTCTGGAATTCCACATTGGGAAGTGGCTTCATCTTGGTGGGTATTCTGGATGGTAGTAGCTTTCCTGAACTTCTCTGTGCTGCAATCACAGTCTTGTACATTTTGGCCCTGATCAGCAATGGACTGCTGCTCCTAGTCATCACAATGGATGTCCGTCTTCATGTGCCCATGTATCTCCTACTTGGACAACTGTCTCTCATGGACCTTCTCCTCACCTCAGTTATCACTCCCAAGGCTGTTGTTGATTTTCTACTCAAAGATAATACCATCTCATTTGGGGGCTGTGCCCTTCAGATGTTCCTAGAACTGGTACTGGGCAGTGCAGAGGACCTCCTTCTGGCCTTCATGGCCTATGACAGGTATGTGGCCATTTGTCAACCTCTGAACTACACAATCTTAATGAGTCACAAAGTCTGCTGGCTCATGATAGCCACATCATGGATCCTGGCATCCCTCAGTGCACTAGGATATAGCACCTACACCATGCAGTATTCCTTTTGCAAATCTCGGCAGATCAACCACCTGTTCTGTGAGATCCCTCCCCTGCTAAAGCTGACCTGTGCAGACACCTCCAGATATGAACTCATGGTTTATGTGATGGGTGTGGCAGTGCTAATTCTTCCTCTTGCTGCCATCCTGGCCTCCTACTCACTAATTCTGTTCACTGTGCTCAATATGCCCTCAAATGAGGGCAGGAAAAAAGCCCTTGTCACCTGCTCTTCCCACTTGACTGTGGTTGGGATGTGGTATGGGGGTGCTTCCTTCATGTATGTCCTGCCCAGTCAATTCCACAGCCCCAAACAAGACAATATCAGCTCAGTTTTCTACACAATTGTCACTCCAGCTCTGAATCCCCTCATCTACAGTCTGAGGAATAAGGAGGTCACTGGGGCTTTGAAGAGAGTCCTGGGAAAACGACTGTCAACACAAGCCAACCTCTAGGTAGTTCTAAATACTAACCTTCTAAACAATTTTTCCACAAAGTCAGAATTCTGGTGTGAATTAAATATCCACGGTAAATCCTAGAGTAAACGTGTGTCTCTTGATAGAGAAGTATGGGAGGGGAAGAAAGTATGAAATCCTTTGGAAATGCTCTGTGGATCTTCTTTTCAGGAGATATTAGAGAACCTGGTGCTTTGTCAAATATGGACACAAAGATAAGGTTTTTGTCAAGGTGGGCCATTTAGATGCTATAAACTAATTTTACATTAAAAAATTGGAATTGACTTTTGAAGACACTGAATAACAATTATAATAAGTATCAAAATATGTTTTCAAGTATGATTCAGACATCAATGGGAGAATATTTTTGAATTTTGTATAAATTTTTAGTAAAAAAATGAGAGTTTGTTGAATGTTCAAGTAGCATCAGCCTTCTGGATGATTTGACAGATGCCATCTATGGCTTATAGTATGTGTGTATGTGTGTGTTATATACTTTTTCATTTCTTAATTTATTTTCAGTGATAAGAACTGAACTCAACATTTACACTTCTATCTTATGAGTAATACAGTCTCACAAGATGAATAAACCAGTGCTTTTTCAGTTTTTCCTAAGATACCTGTAATTATCTCAAAAACTGTCCGTGGTCCAGAGTCTTGGTATGTGTATGTGCTTTAAACCTACACAATGGTTACATGTGTAAAAGCATCACCTGTTTACTATTAATAAGCATGATTTGTGATATTTTGTATCAGTTAAATCCATAATTAGGGTTACCATCTTTCAGAAATAAATGACAACAAACAGTGCCATGGATGTGGGGTGAGGGACACTTACACAGTGAGATGGAAGTTGTTAATGAATGTAGCCTCTGTGAAAATCAATCTAGGTATTTCTCCAAAAGCTAGACATAGAACTAACATATGACCCAGTTGTGACACCTGTAGGAAAATAACTAATGGACTCTATATCTTACCACTAAAAACTCTTGAAACTTTGTACTCATTGCTATTTTATTAACAATAATTAGAAAATGGAATCACTATAGATATCCATTAATGGATTAATAAAATGGAAGTTTGGTAAATATTTACCACAGAATTGTCTTCAACCATGGAGAAAAATTAAATAATTTCATTTAAACAGAACGAATGGTAAAAAGAAATTAAAACAAGTGACACTGGAGATATTAGACACAGGAAGACAAAGACTATATGTTCTCTCTTATATGTGAATCCTAGCTGTAAATCCTTAGCTCATGTGTTTAGGCTAGAGTATTTGTAGATCTAGGAAACTAGAAAGGGGACAGTGGGAGACATGCCTTAAGGATGGAGGTTGGCAAAACATGGTGATATGAAAGTAGAGAGGTAGAATATTGGAGGGAGGAAGGTTTAAGCAGAGAGGGTGGGAAAATGGGGGCAGGCAGGAAAGATGAAAGATGTATGAAAAAAGCCACATAGAAACCTAATATCTTGTAATTCAATTAAAAACATAATTTATAAAACATTTTGAATGAAAAATTAGTTGAAATTGGAAGAACGACAGGAAAAAACTGTAACTTATTTTTTTGCTAATTTAATATTCTCTAATATGGAAGTTTGTGTTGCATTTATGAAAACTGGATAATCGATTCATGTTCATTTTTAACTCAAAGGTAGTCTCATAGCTACTTCATAACACTAAATGAAGTTATTTTTGAGTTGCTATCATAAAAATTGAAAATATGTCAATGTTTACCAGATGCTAGGGAAAGTTGATGGTGAGCAACAGGAACAGGGAAGTATTGATCATTTGTAGGTACAGAGTTATAGTTAGGTAGGAGCAATGTGATGTTCCACTGTAAACTGATGATACATAAGAACAATGAAAAGTATTTTTTAAAACACAAAAGACAGGATTTTGAAAGTTTTCACCATAAATCCCTAATACATAATTGAGAGGATAGGTATTTAATCTTATTTTAATTAAATGGATACCTATATGAAACATAATGCAGAACAACATTAACTCATATAATATTATGCATTTTATGTAGTAGATAAAATAAGTACAATTTTCTTTCTAAAATCAGTAGAAGTCAATGTACTAGAAATAATCAAGTTCCTGTAAAATCCCAGTGATAACTCTGTACATTTAGTGGATATTCTTTCATTTTTGTAACTGGCACTCATTTTATTGAGTTGATGTGCTCATTGTAGAAGTTTACTTCACTTGTTGACATACAGTGATATGTTTCTCCTTACTGTATATATGGTGGCCTTACAGGGCAATGGTGGAATGACTCAGGTATGGTGACAGAACATGCGGTTCTGTCACCTTCTGAACCTGGATCTGAAAGCTATAAATTCCCAGTAAATAATCACCTATTTCAAAGCACTGCTATGAGGACTAAGACAGCACACATAAATAATTTCAGTGAGACAACTGGAACATAATGATTCATCATCAATTTTAACAGTTCTAAGACAAAATTGCCCTGGAAATCATAGGTTCTAGTATGTGATATCACTCAAATATTTTGTAACTGATTATATTATTGCTACTAAATATGTAATGATGTTTTATGTATGTTTGTTTATATGTTCATATTAATAAAATGTATCAATAACTTAAGTATGTTACTAATATTTACCTTGGGAAATTTCTCATGCATAGAACTATATAAATTAATGTTAAAGTCAACTGCATATTCTTTTTTTCACTCACTTTATCATCCTCATAGCCTTTGTGACTGTCTGAAATAAGATCAATATTTATTTTATATTGAGTAAACTCCAGGACAGTAGGACTCTTGTTTGTTTTACTTACCACTGTACTCCTGGTGTCTGTCTTACATCAGATACATGTAGTCATTTATCGATGGAAAAATACACAAATGCTTCCCCATTAATAGAATGTACGCAGTCAAGAGTCTTTGAAAAGGTAGTCTTTCAAATGTAGTCACATAATCAGCTGTAGGAACATTATTTGCCTTTCTTAGTCTGAGTTCTGAGACTGGAAGAATGTTTTCTCCATGTCAATTCAGCTAAAGATGAATAAGCACCAAAATGATGCCCAGTAAGATCAATAAAAGATAGCACCAGGCACCAAGTACTTTTAGAACTTCTTGTGTTGAAATGTAAGTATAAAGTCCATATTAATTTGTCTCTACTTCATTGTCTCTGTAAAGGCAACTGTAAAGATTTAATTCCTGAGCCTAGACTCCTGAGAGAACTCCAGCAACACACCTGCCCCATGCCTTTTGGCTGGGGCAGTGAAACTCCAGGGATTGTGGCCAGGGTTTTTTAGCTCAGGCTTATGAGAAGACTCCAGCAACACCTCCACACTAATCAGGAGCCTGCCACTGGGTAGTTGGGGATTACTGTGATCTATTTGTGATGTGGAAGCATGGTCCTGCCTAGTGCCATTACAGGACAAGGAGACCCACATGCAGGCCTGGGGCAGTCTGTCCTAGACTCCAAGGAGAAAGCACTGGCCCAACTATTTGTTACTTGCAGTGTCAGGCAAATAGGCACTACTATGGTGAGCAAATGTATGGTGTGGTATGGGATATATAGCGAGAGACAGAATGGCTCATGTCTTATGGACAGAGGCATATCTGAAGAGGCAAAAGAGATGAGGAATGGCCCAAGGTGGGTAACTTCATTACCACCCAGGGCCATGGTGATGTCTGGGCTTGGGCTTCTGCTTGCGCCCATGTCTGGGTTCATGGCTCTGATGCAGCCTCAGTCTCTGCTGATGTCCATGGCTCCTGTTACCAACAAAGGCAGAGAGGATAGGGCTGTAAAGAGTTGCCCCCCCCCTCCCTGACTGCAACACTAGGGAGAGTTAGTCCTGCTCCTCACTAACTGAAGCACACAAGAGAGAGGATCCTACTCTTCACCTAGACAGTACAATAGAGTTGACCCTGTTCATGGGGGGGGGGGTGAACTGGCCCTGAGGGCCTGAAAATGGGAGAGCAGGTCGTGCCCCTCTCATATGCCATGTAGTAGCAAGGGGTGAGGGGGACCTGATCCAACCCCTGACTAGCTGCAGCACTCAAGAGAATGGACCCTGTACCTCTCCAGGGCAGCTAAGTTGAGTTGACACTGTAGACAGAGCATGTGTGAGCCAGCTCTGAGGGTGTGAGAGAGACACAGCTGGTACACCCTCCCTCATCTGCAGTGTGGTGGTGGGAGTAAGGGAAAGATGCCCTACCCCTCGCCCCTACCACCTCTAGCTAATGAGGAAACTGACTTCTTTACCAGCTGCAACACTTGGAAAAGCAGGCCATGCACCTCATCTGGGCAACATAGTGGAGCTGATCCTGTTGACAAGGGCACAGGTAATCCAACCCCAAGAATGTGGACATGGGAGGCCTAGCCCCACCCCTCATCTACCTTATAGTGGTATGAGTCAGAGAGAGATGTTTTCCTCCCTCATCAACACCTAAGGTAGGTGGGAGAGCTGGCCCTGGGACCAAAAGAGTGTGAGAGCTGCCACTGCCCCCCACCAGATGCAACACTTGAGAAAGCAGGCCCAGCACCTCACTTGGGGAGCACAATAGAGCCAACTGTATTGGCAGAGGTGTGGACAAACAATCCCTGAAATTGTGAGTGTAAGAAAACTGTACCCACTACTTATATGTCATGCAGCAGTATGGATGAGGGAGAAATGCCCCCCTTATCCATCTCCCTTTACTGCATGTAACAGATGAGGGAGCTGACCTCCCCCTTACCAACTGCAACACTCAGGAAAGTGAACCCTGCTCCTCATCCAGGCAACATAGTAGAGCTGGCCATGTTGGCAAGGTGAAAGTGAGATAGCCCTAAGGGAAATGAGGGTGGGATAGCTGGGCTGGCCACCCCCACCCTGGTCTGCCATGTGGTAGTGAGTGTAAGGGAAAGATGCCCTCCCCCACTTGACTCTGCTACCTGTTGTGGACAAATCATCATGGCATGGTGGTACATTCCTATAATCCTAGCACTTGGAAGGGACAGACAGGTCACCTCTGTGGGTTCCAGGTCAGCCTGGTCTTCATGAGTTACAGACAAGGCAGGAATACAGACTGGGCAGGGCTACATAATGGAGACTATGGGGTTCCTGTCCCTTGATAGTCCCCTACCAAGGTCCAGGAAGAATCTGCAACCAGCTGATAATTAATCTTTGATGATAGGAAATGAATCTACATACACGAAACTCCTTAGTCCATACACTTTATTCTTCTGAGTCAGTTCTCTCTCTACACAGCTTCTATTCTGATCTTATGCCTAGCTTCTTTCTTGCCTGATTTCTCTCTACCTTCTTCTGCTGTCCCCTCTATGTTCTATCTTCATTCTCTCATCTTAGTTCTACTTCATCTAGGTCCTTCTCATCTCTTTCTTACCCATCTAGTCCTTCCCCATTTGGCTCTTCCTCATCTTACATCTCATCCTCAAGTTCTCTAGTCTAAATCCTCCTCTCTCTTCTTACACCTCTCAGTACTCTCCAAGTCTCTGAGGTATTCAGTTATAAACCCAAGCAACAGCAATCTTCTAGAGGAGAGCAAGGCCACCAGACTTAAATTCTTACAGGGTCATAAAGGCAGATAAGAGTTTTCCTCAGACAGTGACCATCAGGCTTTCTTTTACAACCCAAAAGGGGAGTGGTAAAGAAGAAAGTCAACGGAGAACTAATGATCTTTTAGTATATCAAAAAGGGAAATCTATGTGCTCAATCTACATTCCTAGAAGTGGTTAGGTAAAAACATGAGAAGTCTATAATATTAGTAAGGCTGTATAAGAAAGGAGGGTCTCGGCTAAAATTGCACATGAAATAAAGCTATCTGTCTGACCTAGGAGACAAGTGTTGTTTCCATAAGGATGTTACCTTAGTTCAGGAGATCATTTGGCCTTAGATGCTTGATAGGTATTTTAGATAAATACACTGTTAGGAATTCTTGGAAACACACATTGCAACAAGAAATTCACTGTAGGAACAAGTTAGTATATATACAAAAGTTAAAATATCACCAAGACTTCTTAAGCCATGTCTTGACCTTCAGAACTTTCCAAGTAGTACTTTTGTCATAGTAGCTGCATTCCATAATTTTCCTGCAGCTTGCAGCAGCTACACAGTGAGACTCTGTCTCAAAAGCAAAACCTATAAAACATAAAGTAAAAGTAAAATTTATCCACAACACCACCATCCAGAGTATATACTCTTAATATCCACATGTACATACCCATTATAAACACAAAATGTCCCACTGATATTTTCTTTGAGAATATCAATAATACTAGTGGCTACATTAATTCAGTGATTTCTTGTGTACATTGTTGTAAGAACTTTACTGCATTATTTTAATGAAGCTTCACTACAATCCCATTATGATCTTATATCAGCATTGTCTCCATATTGCAGATGAGGAAACTGAGGTTAGAAGTAATTAAATAACTAAATTCACACATATTAAACATGCACTATTCTACAAAAATAGAATCATACTTTAAATGCAATTTCATAACTGAAACTTTTTCTAATGTGAATCATATAGTAAGAAGTCGTGTCAATGACTGCATGGTTGTCTGATGTATGGGTGTTAATTTGTCCAGCCCCTCATTTTTTTAAAGGATTTATTTTTATTATTTTCAAGTATGTGTGTGTGTGTGTGTGTGTGTGCGCGCGCGCGCGCGCACGCGCGCGCGTACACATGCATGTGCACACTTGAGTATGTGAATTTGGAGGCCAGAGACATCGGCTGTCCCAGGAGCTAGAACTTCGTGGTTTTGAGCCTCCCTGCATGGGTCCTTTGAAAGTGTAATATATACTATTTACCTTGGAGCAATCTCTTGAGTCCCTACCACTTACTTTTGAACACTTAAAGTATTTCCTATGCTCTTGTGGAAAAACTCTGCCAAGTCCCAAAGACAGTGTTATTCTTTCCCTTTTACAAATGGGTACAAGGAAGCCCACTAAGTTAAATGGCCTACCCAAGATAATACAAACTATTAGTGCTGGGTCCTCTGGCATACTGACTACTATACACATATGTACACACACACACACAAAAAAAAAAAATTCCTTACTTGGACAATGAAGAATAGCTGCTCTACTCATGGTTAGGTTTTATTATACTGAAAATATATTTTAGCAAAGACAAAGAAAGCATAGAGCCGAATCCAGGAAAGGTGAGATGACACACTTCTTGTTCTTTTACCAGTGAGTCAAATAGATGGCACTACATCCTCTATGATTGCTGTGGAATAATCCTTCTGTACACTGTGAAACTGTGTTACTCTCATTGTTAATAAGAAGCTGATTGACCTACAGCTAGGAAGAATTTTCTGTGCAGCAAGAGTGCTGGGAAGAAAGGTGGAGTCAGAGGAATTGGCATGCAGAAATGGAGAAGAAACAGGAGGTGCAAAATGAGAAAGAGGTAATGCCATGTGGCAGAATGTAGATTAATATAAATGGGTTAATTTAACTTGTAAGAGTTAGTTATTAATAGGCCTGAGATATCAGCTGAGCATTTTTAATTAATATTGAGTCTGCATATCAGTTATTTGGGAACTAGTGGGCTGGATAGAGAAGTCTGCCTACATATGGCATTCCAGCATGAGGCTAGAATTTACACATAAGTCTAACAAAGCAAAAAGAAAAGATTCTAGGCACATAAAAATGGAGCCAGATTCTGCGTCCTAGTCTCATGTCTTTCATGATGGCTGCAGTATGGAGACACATCTCCCAGCAGCTGTCTGCAGGAAGAGCCAGTTATCAGTTGCTATGCACCAAGATAAGCTACACTAGAGGTGGCTGACACAGCAATTTAAGAATCATCTAATGTGATCAAAAAACAATTCAGATTCTCAATAAAGATAGATTGAAAAAAAACTCTAAACAGGTTACAGTGTGTTTAAAATATATATAGTTTTAGGAGAGAAGAGAGAAAGGATATCAATAGTCAGATTAAAAATTAATTTAAAAATAATAAAGTCCTTAAAAAGAATAGAGCAATAAAAATATAATAAGACATGAAAAGAAGGGAAAAATACATAGTCTGTATTCTGTATGTTGTTGTGTTGTCTTTAGATTTTCTGATTGATAATGAAGTTACATCAGCTACTAAGACACACTGGATTATAAAAACTGCTGGACTAAACCAACCTATATATATTTAAAATATCTTGACTTCAAAATGAAAGACAAAATAAATGTTACTTTGGAGAAGTTATGCTTTTATTTCCATAGGAAATGAGAGGCTGTGGATTCATTCCAAGTTGATGTGGATCAGGTTTAATTGAGGAAGAACCCCTGAAATCCTGGCTACAGACTCAAAAAAAAAAAAAAAAAAACAATAGAAGAATTACAAGACACATAACATATATTTTACGTGCTCAAATATAAGACAAAAAATTATCTTTAACTGCTTGTACACTTGACATATTCCACACTTATAATGTATGTTACCTTTAAAAGTTTATGTATTTTCAGAACAAGGGCACAAACACCAATGAAAAATGATGGCCCAGATGATCTAGCATTTAAAAATGCCTCTGTTATAGTCTCCTTAAAATTCTGCATCTAAAACAGCTTCAAAGCTGCTGGCTGAGATGGTCCAACCTCAGAGACTACTCCAGCTGGGATTTCACTATTATCCCGATTTTCCTAAGGTTTCCCAAAAGATAACAATGCTCCTAGGCAATAGGAAGTACTCCAGAGAACAATACACACATTCCCCAAATATTGGTTATGGATGTTTGTTATCATTTAAGGGGGATTGGTTACAAGTTGTTACTGGTAATGGTCAGGTAAAAAGCAGAACAAAGGAGATTAGATTCAGGGATTTTGTCCTGAAAAGGAAAAGGGGGGATAGTAATGATAGGATAAAAGGGTATACCGATTATTAAATCTACTTTTAAACTAAAAGAACAAATACAAGTCTTAAATATTTCACATTGGTATGGATTTTGGGTTACTCATACAAATTTAAAGTTAGTTTTGCTATATTATGTGTATGTTTCTACTCTTGTTTGGCGTGCTGTGCCTATGCAGGTCATTGAACAATGTAATATAAGTTTCTAGTCTTTGAAAGTTATTATTACAAACTATTTAGGATAATAAAGAAATTCAGGTTAGTCTTTAGTCACCAACTACAATCAAATTTGTAGTCATGTGAGATATGTTTCAATGTCAGAGATATATTTTAGATAGACAAGTGGTCTTCAAACACTTCAGAGATCTACAGAATATGGCATTTAACATGTTTTAATAATATAAGCCTTTTTATGACAATAAGACAGGTCTGCTTCTGCCAGTACCAATCTACTTTAAAGAAGATAATGGGCATCAAAGAAACTTCATATGGAGTTTGCTTTCTCTTTTTCTTTTCTTTTTTTTTTTGGGGGGGGGAGGGGTTCAAGACAGGGTTTCTCTGTGTAGCTTTGTGCCTTTCCTGGATCTAACTCTGTAAACCAGGCTGGCCTTGAACTCCTGCCTCTGCCTCCCGAGTGCTGGGATTAAAAGTGTGTGCCACCACCACCCAGCCTGGAGTTTGCTTTCTTTGTGGCAAAAGTTAGCCATGGGCAAGAAGAAACTGCCCTTGCCTCAAATGCTGGCAGTATACTGTCCAAACTGGACCAGCAGGAAACAAAAAAGTGACTGCCAAACTTTGCCAAGACAAGGTAGGATAATCCTTCAAAATTTCCTGCTTCTCAGAAATGTCTTTCAAATATACCAGAACTGAAGGCCAAAGTTTGATACTCCAATGTTACAGAAGAACCTAGGGTAACTGTCCAGGTCAGATTTCCCTGTCATCAGGTAATATTTCACCCTTCTGAGATTTTTGATAGAGAAAAAGACTAAATTAAATTAGAGTTTAAGTTTTCCTTACTTATAATAAAAGGTAAATTAAGTATAAAACTTTAGAATCACAAAGATAGTTAATAGAGCCGGGCGTTGGTGGCACACACCTTTAATCCCAGCACTCGGGAGGCAGAGCCAGGCAGATCTCTGTGAGTTTGAGGCCAGCCTGGGCTACCAAGTGAGCTCCAGGAAAGGCGCAAAGCTACACAGAGAAACCCTGTCTCGAAAAACCAAAAAAAAAAAAAAAGATAGTTAATAGAGTATTTTCTCTAATTTTGCTAAGTACAAATGGATAGGATATTGTACCTATAATTCTTACTTGATAACTGTTTTGTTGTATATAATTTTACTGTGTTAAAGTTAAAATCTTCCTTCTTATTTAGACAAAAATGGGAAAATGCTGTGGAATAATCCATCTGTACACTGTGAAAGTGTTTTGCTTTCATTGTTAATAAAAAGCTGATTGGCTGATAGGTTGACAGAATTTTCAGGGCAGAGAAAATTCTGGGAAGAAGAAGGGTGGAGTCAGAGAGGTCAGTATAGAAACATGGAGAGGAAACAGGAGGTGCAAGATGAAAGAGAGGTAATGCCACATGCCAGAATGTAGATTAATATAAATGGGTTAATTTAAGTTGTAAGAACTAGTTAGTAATAAACTTGAAGTATCAGCCAAGCATTTATAATTAATATTGAGTCTCCATGTCAGTTATTTGGGAGCTGGTGGGTGAAGGGAGAAAAATCTACCTACATTTGATTGATTAGAGATTATCTATCTATACTTGAACAGCTTAGGCTAATTTCTGTCATCCCAGCAATGTGGTGGAAATCTAGTAGAGTCACTGTCTCAAGAGTAAATATAAAATGTAACAGTTTTTTCTCACTGTATCTAGAATAGTAGTTTCACATATTAGTGTATATTAGGCTAGCAAGAAAATAAACTTCTCTTACTTATCTTTTACCTTTTACATTCTTAGAGCTTTATGTTTCTAGATGTTCCTTGAGCCTTGGAGATGTTCTGTTTTATGATGAGTACCAACAGTCAGTCTTTAGGAGTTCTTTGATCAGTTAAGTATCTCTGCATTGATTGCTCCCTGATGAAGAAAGATTGTTTTATAAGTTATGATCAGCTTAAATCTATGGGTGTAGATATAAGTATGTAGAAGACAACTAGATCACATGACTATTTAGAAAAATATCAACATTGGATCTTACTCTAAGGCATCTGATCCCAACCACCATGATATTTTCACTAGGTTTATGGTACTAGACCTGAATCTCACCCTGTGGTGCAGATCTGAAATCCAGTTGCTTCAGTTGGTTGCTACCATAATAACCATGCCATTATTGTACCAATTGGCATATCTTCCCTCATAAGTCAGGTTTGGGGTTTTGCTATTTAATACATTTTAACATGAAATTGATTTATAGATCAATTTATAGAAGATCAAAAAACAGAAGATAAAATATTTATTAAAATTTTAGTTATAAGTAAAATGGAAAAAAAGAGTTTTCTGTCCTGCATTCACTCCAATGTCTTTGTCTTCTGCTCCTTGCTTTTTGGAGAAAACATTACATTGTAAATCTTTGGGATAATGGCAAAGACTGAGATCTTCTTCAGTGTAACCCCTTTCCAGACATATATGAAAAACAGGGAAATCCAACTTCCCAGAAATTCTCTGTTGTGTTGGGTGGAATGTAGTAAAATCAGAATCTTGAACAGGAAATCAATGTCTTTCCTCTTTCCACTGTTGGCATATCTACATAATAAATTTGACATTCCTTACACATGTGCCCAATTTCCTTCTCTCCTCTCCCTTTTCTAAAACCACCTCAATATGAGGGTGTGAAATGTATGCTAGTCTCTTTCTGTCTTTAAAATCTGGCTCCACACATACTGTCTGCTTGATTCTATCTTGTTTATCACCATATATGTTTGATTTCTTTGTGAAAGCAGACACTCCTTCATTGCATATTGGGGTGAAACTATCTGCCAAACAGAATTCATATTCTTCACGCATTGTCTGATCAAAATTATTTTCCAAGATAACATTTATTTTCATTTCTCTATTTGGTTGTTTTTCTTTTTGCTCTTGTTTCTTCATTTTTAAAAGCTTGGTTTCATTGACCAATGTATAGTCCATGTCCACTGTTTCTCCTTCTAATGATGATGGACTGATATTTTCTGTATCTATTGACAAGTTTTATAGTAAGTGGGCTCCAGCACTGGGGAAGACCATTAATACCTCTTCTCCCTCTGCAGTCTGCATAGCACCTATGTCACTATGAAAGCCAGATAACATGGAAAAAGTTTCTTAGTTGGTTTTAGATTGATTTCTATATGTACTTCATGCAAAGTGTGTGGTGTCTTCAGCTCTGGAATATTTCTGTGTCATTATAATAACCAAAGATAAAGGCAATAGCCTTTATTGTTTAGGGTTTCACCAGGGTCTCCTTCACAATAACTTTGTACATAATACTGCCATTGCATTTAAACATCAACAACAGCTGTGGTTACCTGCACACTAGGTCAAAAGATGAACCCTGCCAGAACTCCAACCTGGATGAAGAGGAGCTCATAAGTCTCTATACCTAAATGTGGTACTATTGGAAGTTCATAGCTGCTGGTGGAAAAAGAATAATTCTTCTGTGGGAGTGTGGCCACTGGCAGGTTGCCCACATTCCTATAGATGATCCCAGACCCACATACATATTGGTAGCACCAACTGGATTTAGTAGGCATTTAAACAATCAATTAAGAGAGCACATGAAGTCCAGGATGTTTACTTGGGGTAAGTATGTGGAGAGTTGGAGGGAAAATAGAGGCAGACATGATCACATTTCATTGTATACATATATGAAATTATTAGTAAATTTTAAAAGAAAAAATAGAAGCCTAAAAATAAACAGGAAAATAAAACAACGTGAGATCTGAATTTTTTAGTTCATATATTCAAAATGATATATCTCTTCTCCTTCATGATATATTATAAGCATAGTAAGACTTTCAGGAAATGGGGACGCTTAAGGAATATATATCTCTGCCTAGCCTCATGATCCATGTGACAGCAGTGAATAGCTACCTTGTCCTCAGGGAGGTTTAACAGTGTCATCTTTCTAGCTGACATGGCCTCCTCTGACAATTCTACTTCTGGTATCTAAATCTTAATGAATCCTCCTAGACATGTGCCTGACCTTGTATTTTTGAACACTTCTCCCATTAAAATATCTGTGTGGTATTAGTTCCTGTCTGTCCCACAGGCCTTTGCCTGGGAACTTCCTAACTGAGAAGAGGATGCCAGGAACTAGACAAGAAGCAAGAAACCTCCATGGATCCTCTGCCAAGCAGTTAAAGATGCCCATGGCCCCTGTGAGGGCTCCAAACACACCTTTTCTTGTACCTTTTTTGGGAGCTATTACAAACTTCGAAGGAGGCAGACAATTAAATTGGATGAAATAATGTCTTCTATCATTGTCCTTAAGCACCTATTTTTGTACCTTTCCACGCTATTCATTTCTAAATTTCTCATTTCTACCCTCTCATTCATGTGCCTATGTTGTCATGACCACAAGACTGAACTGCTCATAGTTCTGGAAATATACAGAACCTGTCTAAGCTATCAGTACTCTCTACTGGAATGTTCTCACCCCTCATCTGTTGTTGTTGTTTTTTAATCCTCCTTTCTTACAGAATCTACCTACCATTAGTCATTAATTCCATTAATATGGCTGGGAAAAAAGTTGAATCAAGGTTTCCTATCTCTTAATTTTCAGCTTCAAAAAATTAAATTGAAGATTTTATTTGTTTATTACAGCAATAGGATGCATAAGAAAACAGACTGGTTTAATAGCAGAAATATATTATCTCGTAATTGATACCATTATAAAACTAATATATTCTTTCTGGTGAATTTTTTCCTGCTGGGATTATTAGAGTTTGTGAATACCAAGACAACTCCATGCATAATGTTTGTTGGCAGCAAACACTCCACATTTCTCCTTCATTACTGTGCTCAAGTCTGGTCAGTTATTTAGCTCTGGGACTTCTCATTATGCAATTCTTTTCATTTGCTTGGGATTATTTCATTTCTTCCAAAGGAACAGTTCTCAGGAAGTATCTGTAATACTGTACTTATTAGTAAATTGTGTAAATTTAGTTACTTGTAAAATTAAGCTACTTTAACTTTGAAAATGTTATTTGTATGTATTAGTTATTTAAAATCATAAGCTTTATGCACTGAGGGAAGGCTAGCAGGGAACGGGAGGAATGATGAGAGGGGGATCTGTGGTTGCTTTGTAAAATAAATAAAAAATTCTTAGTAAAGGAAAAACTAAAATTATAAGCTTTATTGTAAAACTGTCATAAAATATAACAAGTATTGAACCCAAATTTACAATCACCCCGAAGTATTGTTCCTGCCCTCTGTTCCATTTCTTGTTGGTCCTCTGTAACTTTCTAAACTGGCCCCTCAGAGAAATCTTACAGGCATATATATATATGTATATATGGTGTGTCAGTATTTTCCTCTCAGTTGCATAGAATCTATGAAAGCTTGATAATATAAACCAATCATCTCACTTTATGGAAGGTGAGAAACATAGATCCCACATTCAAGAGTGAGAGAAAGTTAGGTGTTCAGAACTGACTAAGCAACAGAAGACATCAGGAAATCAAGCCAGGAAATACACCCAAGGGGATTCATTAACTTTCTATTTCTAGGTCAGCATTTCTAGTGGGAGGCCTTTTCAGCTGGGAGATAAGTCCCTCTGAAGGTAAGCATAAGAGAAAGTAACAGGAGGAGACCATGGGGTCAGAAGGCAAAGCAGAGTGCTCCTGGATGAAGCACTGGCTAACTCTGGGCCCAGAGACATTTAGATGGAGACCAAAGAGGCCTTTTAGTCAATTCTTAGAATTTCTACTTTCTTTGTGCACCTTTGAATTTGCTCACCAACAGCAGCAGCAGGATGAAGAAATCTGAGCTTCAGGATCCAAGAGCAACCTGAAAAGGGACAGGATGTTAGAGGGACTCCACCTATGCAACCTGTCAAGTGGAAGCTGTTTCTACTCATTCACTGTAGTAGAACAACGGGAAAGCCACTGTCTAGCTACATAGGAAACTTGCCAAAGGTGGTTAACTGCCCGGATGTCCTACACTGCCATCTCTAGAACACATCTGTAGGTAAAAGGAAAGAGAACATCTCTGACACCTGACATTGGATAGACTCCTGTTGTATATCACCAACTTATAAAACAAAGCAATTAATCACTGCTGTGGAAAAACATACCTGCCTATCCCACCTGTGTTGGAATATCCTCTAATTTCAAGCAGCCTAAGGGAAAGTGGAGTGGTCAGGCAGCTGGCCCCCTCAACACTAGAGGTAAGGAATTTGTCTCTCATTTAATGAAATGTGAAGCCTCCAAGTATGTTGTGACTTAAGTAGGCTGTAAATCAGACCCCAGTGTGGTGATATTTTGTGTGTGCTGTAACAAATAAAGCTTGCCTGAAGATCAGAGGGCAAAGCCAGTCACTACTAGTCATAGAGGCCAAGCAGTGGTGACACATACCTTTAATCTCAGCGCTTGGGAGGAAGAAGCAAGAAAATCAGGAATTCAAGGCCACCCTGGGCTACACAAGATTGATCCAGTCTAAAAGAGAAACAGAGCCAGGCAGTGGTGGCACACACTTTTGATCCCAACACTTGGGATCTCATGCCTTTAATCCCACCAGTTTAGTCCCAGGTTGATATAGGAAGTGATATGGATGGGCAGAGAAAAGGAAATATAAGGCAAGAGGAGAAAAGAGCTCATCCCCCTTTCAGGCTGAGGATATGGTAGAAGTAAGAACTAGTGGCTGGCTTCTCTGCTTCTCTGATCTTTCAGCTTTCACTCTGATATTTGAATCTGGGCTTTTATTAAGACCAATTGCGATTCATGATATACCCACAAAGACTTAAACTAGAGTATTAGTATCCCATTCCTTTGGGTTCTATTGCCCTTTCAGTCTCACTATTTTAGTTTTTTTAAATACCAATAGATATTTAAATACCAATAGACTAATAAAACTTCTGTGTTATGGTTTAGAGCTTAGTACCGCTTTCTAGTCAGTAATATTAACACCTGTCTTTAGAACTTTCATCAAGTGCAATTTAAAGCCAGAAATTTGGAAATAAAGAATGAAAGTTGTCATCTTTTTGGAGTTATGTTTGTATCATAAGGGGTTTCTTATACTACAACATGGAGTCCATATTAACAATATTTCACCAAGCCATCTTTCTCTAGGCAATCAAAGAAACCTAGCAGAATGGAATTCTGGAATGCTACCTTGGGAAGTGGCTTCATCTTGGTGGGGATTCTGGATGAGAGTGGCTCTCCTGAATTCCTCTGTGCCACAATTACAGCCCTGTACACATTGACTCTGATTAGCAATGGACTGCTGCTCCTGGTCATCACCATGGATGCCCGGCTCCATGTGCCCATGTATTTTCTGCTTGGACAGCTCTCTCTCATGGACCTCCTCTTAACATCAGTCATCACTCCCAAGGCTATCATGGATTATCTGCTCAAAGACAACACTATCTCCTTTGAAGGTTGTGCCCTTCAGATGTTCCTGGAATTGGCTATTGGTGGTGCAGAAGACCTCCTTTTGGCCTTCATGGCCTATGACAGGTATGTAGCTATTTGTCATCCCTTGAACTACACAATCTTAATGAGGCCAATAGTCTGCTGGCTAATGGTTGCCACATCATGGATTCTGGCAGTCAAGATAGCCCTGGTACTTACCATCACCACCATGAATTATTCTTTCTGCAAATCTAGGGAGATCAGACACCTGTTCTGTGAGATCCCTCCTTTGCTGAAGCTGGCCTGTGCAGACACTTCTAGTTATGAGCTTGTGGTTTATTTGGTGGGTGTGCTCATGTTAATTCTCCCTCTTACTGCCATCTTTTTCTCTTATGCATGGATTTTGTACACTGTACTCCATATGCCCTCAAATGAGGGCAGGAAGAAAGCCCTTGTTACCTGCTCTTCACACATGACTGTCGTGGGCATGTACTATGGAGCTCTCATAGTTATATATGTTCTACCCAGTTCCTACCACAATCCTAAGCAAGATAATATCCTTTCTGTTTTCTACACAATTGTCAGCCCAGCTCTCAACCCCCTCATCTATAGCCTGAGAAATAAGGAAGTGACTGAGGCTTTAAGGAGAGTCCTGGGAAATATTTGTTGCCATCACATCAAGAGAGTTCCAATATTACACTTCCAAACTTAATTTCTCCTCATCCTTAGAAGATTTCTACTATGAATGTAATACTCCTAGAAAAAAAACTGGAGAGTTAAAACATGTATCTTTTGATTAAGAAGCATGGCAATGCAACAATCTTTTAAATAACCCTTTGGATAGTCTCTTCACAAGGTGAATAGTATAATACACTGTTTAGAGTTTCTCTTCTGTGTCTCTATTATATAACATAGCTGTTTACATAAAAATTCTAAAGGGAGGTACTCACTGGACCTGAACCCTGAGACATTACATCATATTAGACCAAGAACTACAGAAAGTAATTTCAAGTGGTGGCTCAAAGATTATTAGAGATGATTGAGGTTTACAAAAAATTTAAATAAAAAAATCAGTGAATCATAATACTGTCAGCAACAGCCTTATCTAATGTCCACTAGATGTAGGACCATGACCACTCTCCTTTGTAAACATCAGCCTTATGGGTGCTCTGACATATGTCATTGCTGGGCAGGGAGGAATCTTTGCCTGTCTTTTCCTTCCTTCCTTCCTTCCTTCCTTCCTTCCTTCCTTCCTTCCTTCCTTCCTTCCTTCCATCCTCCCTCCCTCTCTTTCTCTTTCTTTTTTTCCTTTCTATCTTTCCTTCCTTTCTTCTTTCTTTTTATTCTTGCAATGGTGGAAATTAAACAAAAATATATGCTTTATTTTGTGTTTAATAAAAACAAAAAGAATAAACTCACACTCTTCCATTTTTTCTAAGCATATCTTTAAATATCTCAGTAATTACTTAAGGCTTGGAGTGTTTATCTGGTTTAAATATTAAACAATGTGTTCACATCTCATAATATAATATAGTACCTGATATATATGCATAATTTTCATGGGTTTTATATCAGTTAAAGATAAATTGGTGCATGCATTGTAGTGCCTTTCTTTAATCCCAGTACTCAGTATGCAAGCTGATTTCTGTGAGTATTGGGACAGACTAAGCAGGGATTCATAATGTGACCTTGTGTCAAAAACATTTAAAACCTGGAAAATAGAATAAATTTCAAAGAACCTTATTTTTTTGTTAATTTAAAAATGTTGTATGAACTAAAGTACTAGGTATTGTTGTTTGTGAAAATTAATTAATTCCTTTTCCCATCTTTTTTTTTAGTATCTGGCATGTTATACATGTGTACAATGTACCTTTGTCACACAGACCCCACATCAATCCTACGACTCCGACTTTTTCAATGCATCAATTTCCCAATTTCAATCCTTTTTCCTTCCCTTAAAAATATAGTGAGTCTAATTAGTGCTGCCTATATGGACATGGGTATGAGATTATTTACAGCGTCATGGGCAACCAACCAATCACCACCTGCCAAAGAAATGTGATTCTCACTTCCTCAGAAGCTATCAACTGCTAGTGACTCCTCAGCTGGAGTTGGAGATAGGAAACCCCTCCCTATATTACAGTGGAATTTTTAACTGTATTAATCTTGTGCAGCTGCACTGAGTTCATGTGTGAAACAGTTGTGTCTTGTACAGAGACCAGGCTTTCACAGCAGTCTTTCAACCTCCATCTTACATTCTTTTCACCCCCTCTTCTGTGATGTTCCTTATTTTAAAATGGAACATTTGATGCAGATGCCTCATATTTGGCAAAGCATTCACAGTTGTTTATTCTCAAAACTTTGAAGAGTTAAAGTCTCTATATTAGCTACCATCCCCTACAATAAGATACTCTGATAAAAGCTGAGACAACACAAACCCATGAGTATAACCATAAATATATAGAAGGCAATTTGACATGACCCTTGGCAAAATAATACCAATAGCTTCTCTCTTAGAACATACATTGCCCTAGCCATGGGTTTGAGCATGCTAACAACATAAGAAATTAACTGTTTCCTGTGGAATAAGTCTCATATTCAACCAAGAGATAATTGGTTACCCCATAAATGGTCTTGCTACAATTATGTCAGTGGTCAGATCTTACCTGACATATTTGTACTGTAGCATGTAGGATCCATAACATAGCAAGACCACTGATGACTTTTCTCTATTAGAAGGCTTCATGGTACCTTCAAGCAGTATAAAGCTAATCAGCAGGGAGAGAGACTCCTGAATAATTCAAGATTGGTTTATCTGTGTCCTACAATCAAAGCATGTAGGGTCTTTAGCAAGAAGGTTTACCATCTAGTTATGGTAGACAGTCATGCACAATGACAATCTTTGTGTGTGTGTGTGTGTGTGTGTGTGTGTGTGTGTGTGTGCACGCACGCGTGCGCGCACGCGCGTGCACTCATGTGCATATGCATGCCTATTGCTCTGTGATTACACTTTGATTATCTTAGGTTGTAGGCATTCATTCATAAAAATATAATGGTAGTTTTTCATCAATACCAGTGCTGAATATGTTTAAATTTTTAATTGATTTCATTTGGCTTTTCTGTGATATATTCATTATTGTACAGATATATACAGGTGAAGAACTTCAAACAACAGTACATAGCCCTGATTTGAGGTACTAGTAATTTGAAGGTCAATATTAGATTTTAAGAATCCAGAAAAATTCAGGGGAACAAAAGGTAAGCATTAACAATATTTTTTAGGAAATCCTTACCAAGAATTCTAGCACCTGGGGCCTAGCCAGGGAGAAACAATAACAGAAATGTGCCCAAACTTGCAAGTGGCTTCTTGTACAAGATGTCTAGAGTACAGATAAGAATGAGTGAGATCTGAAGCCTAAGGAACTAGAGAATCTAAGAAAGAGCAGTAAGCTTGTGTTGCTGTTTCTCAAGGCATACAGCCTCACATATTGCCTAAATACGAAACAGAGCCTATATCCTTAAATTCAAAAGGGAAGTTTCTAGACAGCCCCAACTCTTCTGGGATTACTTTTGGAGCTGAAGAGATTCAGATGCCAAAGAAGGAGGAGGGGTTTCTTATGGCATGGTGTTGCAGAAGTGTGTGTGAATGTGTGTGTGTGTGTGTGTGTGTGTGTGTGTGTGTGTGTGAGAGAGAGAGAGAGAGAGAGAGAGAGAGAGAGAGAGAGAGAGAGAGAGAGAGAGAGAGAGAGACTGTCATTTGTATCATGGGACAAAACATAGCCCAGTTATTACCATTGCCAGAAATCTACATGGAAGGAAATGGATGCAGATTATTTAGCAGATGTCTTGGGCAGGATCCTAGGGAAGTGAAGGGCTGAACCCATCAGGATGTTTCTTTATATCTACTATCCACATCAGAAAATCCTTCTGAGCACTGTATTAAAATATTGACTCAGGAGAACTGATGGTCAACATCTTTATCTACCAGAGAAATGCAAATAAAGTCATATTGAGTCTATGTCACTCCAGGAAAAATGTCTACCAACAAGAAAGAAAACAACACACCTATCAACCCTCTGGCTCTGCATGATTTTAGCATATGTTTCCCAAGCCTCAGAGATTTCCCACTTCGGGCCTGGCAATCACAGACACTTATCAATACTTTAACTATTTATGAATCTCTACATTAGTTGTTTCCTCTAGAAAAAGAAGTTTCTCTTACAGAAGTTGAGGTAGGCTGAGGTGCAGAGGTATAGACACAAAAATTTAGAAATCAGTTTAATAACATGACCATTCCCCAAATAACAATAACAGCTACTACTATCCTTGGGTTTATGACCTCTACAGCCATTGGATATTGACTAGGATTACAGTTCTAGGCATAACTTTGTCCCATGGAACAGATCTCACAACCAATCAGGAATAAGATCATTACCCCATGATAGTCATGCCACTATTGTACTAATGGGCACATTTTGCCTGACAAGTCAGTATCATAGATGCAGTGTTCAGCTCTTGGTAATACCATTGGTGTTTTTCCTCCCTTAACAGCCTTCAAAGCACCCTGATACTAAAAGCTAGCCAGTAGAGAGGGAGATTCACAGTCAGTTTCAGAAAGATTCCTATATGTACTATATCAAAGTGTGTCTTGTCTTCAGCAGTTGAGTCTTACCATGTCCTTAGAGTAATCAAGTACAGTGTAAAGAGTGTTGATTTTAGTTCTGCTGGGGCTTTGCTGCTAACTCTGTGCCTGTATAGTCATTGTATCAATAAACTCATAGTAACTACAGTTTTCACTACAAGACTTGACAAGTTCAAGACTGCTAAGATTCCATCAAGTATGTTAAAGGAACTCAGAAGTCTTCATCCCTAATTGATGAGATTTGAAATTTGGAAAATAGGAAAAAATGACAATATACTTTGTTTTCTTGTCAATTTAGTATTTTTGATGGCTTCTGTGGGAAGAAAATCATTATGCTTTAGGAGTTTTGTCACTGGTAAATTACACATGCTCCTATGGATGTCTCCATGCCATGCTCATACTGACAGCAGTAATTTGGCTTAGTGGGTTATTAAAACATGAAGATGACATGAAGTCAGGAGGGGTTTTTCTGAGAAAGGATCTGAAGGGAATTTGAGGGGGGTAATAAGGGGTTTAATCATTCTTGATTGTTGCATACATATGTAAAATTATAAAAGAATGGATTTTAACAAAAAAGAATAAATCTAAAAATATGAAATAAAGCAAACATAAATATTGGGGAAATTATAAAGGCCACTCCACGTAGTTAAAAGGAAGATTTATTTAGTGGATGACTTACAAATGAAGGAATAGATAGGTTGTGGGGGTCTGGGGAAGGTGTATCGCAATCCAGCGGTGTTTTCTGGAGCTCTGCACAGTCAACCTCCACCGTCCAGGGTCCAGGCACAGAGAGAGTGTACAGAGAGAGCGTACAGAGAGAGTGCTGGCCCATCCAGCTCTCGGGTTTCCAGCGCCTCCCCTCGCCCCGCCTCGTAGGCGTGACAGTTGCCAGAGTCTCAATGGGGGTTGGAATTTCCAGATCCAAGCTGGAATGGCTACCCACTACACATAAAATCTGCTTTGTAGATGAGATTAGTGAGCATGTGGAGAGCTAGCAACACAGACTCTGGCAGAGGTAAAATCAGAGCTGGAGCCCTTATCAACAGCATCTCAGAAAAGCTGGGGACACTAGAAGTCACCTTAACCTTCAAAGTGGGAAGCTACCCAGATGCTTCAGGAAAGAGCTGAGCTAAAGGCTGCAACTGGAATAGGCCACAGAACTCTCTGAGAAGGGCAAAGCAGTTCTTGTAGATGCTAACTTCCCTACCTTCTCCATCTATCAATGTGGGTCCATAGAGATACAAGCAGATAGCCTAGACACAGCTCCTGGAGGCTGTGATGAAGGTGCTGAACCTGGATGCCTTTGTAGAAAACCTGACTGCTGTCATGGAGTGGTGCCAGAGACAAGAAGAGGGGCATGCACACCCCTGTTTGGAACCATTATGAATTCCTTCTGCTCAAGGCTGACTGAAAGAAAGCCCTGATGAAGATATGAATATTTCAATTTATGAACACGCATAAAAGGCATATGCTCTTGTTGCAACTGGGGAGATGGCTCTGTATGGAAACATCATCCTCAAGAAGAGAACTCTTGACCTCAGACACTCATAGAGACCACTCCAAGATGAGAATTGCTATGCCTGAACACAACTATTAGGCCTCCCTGTGGCAACACCGATCAGGGGTCCAAGAGGTTGGAAGCTCTTGAGAGACTCTGCAGACCCTGACAGAGATTCTCATTTCCCTGATTTGTGAAATTGAGGAGGGAGGAGGGAGTGGTCACTTGTCAATATTTAATCTAAAAAATTATCAGATTCTCACATTTCCACTTCTATGTAGATCTATGATTTAAGATAGCACAGTTGGATTATGGGGGAAGATATATTAGAAGGGCTGCTCAAGGAAAACCAAACACTGTGTAACATCATTGTTCCTCAGTAAGAGTGAATCCACATCTTGCTCTGGATGTATTTTGATAGTTTCATATTCCTAGGAAACAGAACTTGTGGAAATGCTGTCCCTGAAATCTGAATCTTGCTTTGTTTTTTGTTTGTTTGTTTGTTTGTATATGTTGGCATTAAATTAAGATATACAAATATTATAAGAGTAATCAACCAAATTTTGATTGACTCTAGAGTGCACTCCATTAGATGGAATCTAAATACCTGACACTGCTGAAGTAAGAACCTGAGACTAAATAGTTCCTGGGCTTAGGGGGAAACCTTATTATTGGAGTAAGGAAATAAAGCAGTACAATGACTCCCAATGGCATACTGCCTCTCTCAACCCACATCAGAGAAGATTTTGCTAGAAGTAGATGGAAATTAACACATAGACACAAAACTGGACAATGTGAAGCAAGTAAAAGACATTGGAACACTCAATTCTAAATGAGAGGTCTTCATTAAACCTTCCCTGGAGCCTCAGGGATCTATGCAGAAGATAAGGTATAAAGACTGGAAGAGTCAAAAGTGATGAATGACTCCAAGGAAACAGTGTCTTTCAAACACAGCCTAACTGGTGTACAAACGAACTAACAGAGACTATAGCAGCATGCACAAAGATCTGCACAGGTTCAAGCAAGACAGGTTGCCAGCATTGTGATGGGGAAGTGGACGTTGGGCCCCACCCCTAATCAAGAAGCTATGTTATTCTATTATTTTGTTAAAATAATTTCTGTGCCTTCAACTTGGGTTTCTTCTCCTTCCTCTATGCCTACTGTTCATAGTCTTTTCATGTGTCCCAAGTTTCCTGTATATCTTGTGCCTGGATATTTTTAGATTATATATATATATATATATATATATATATATATATATATATATATATATATATATATATTTGGTGAGCTTTCCACTTCTCCATTGTCCTCAAGATCTAAAATTCTCTCTTCCATGTCTTGTAATCTGTTAGTAAGGCTTACTTCTGAGACTTTTGTTGAATTCCTAGATTTTTCATTTCAAGTTTTAATTCATTTTGGGTTTTTGTTGGTGATTCTATTTCCACTTCCATACATTAAGTTGTTTTCAATATTTTATTCAACTGTTTGAGGCATTTTATTCACTTCCTCCTTAAGGTCTTTGAACATGTTTATAATTGATAGTTTGAAGTCCTGGTCTTGTGCCTCAGCCACCTCGGTCAAATTGCTTATCATAGGATTATTGCAGTAAGGTTGTTGGCTTCTGAAGAAGGCACATTGTCTTGGTTGTTCATATTTGTGTTTTGTGTCATAATTTAGGCATCTGGAGCTTTGATGTTTGTGGTTTTCTTGATGTGGTTACCTGGTCTCATCTTTGGTGGGTGTGTTCATTTTTTTGGTTGCTTTGCTCCAATCAGACAGTTGTGGACCAGAAGAATGATACTTGCTTCTCAGTCTTTGAGTTTCACTGGGTTTTAGGATTCAGACCCCAGCTGTTACCAGGTCTGGAATTACAGTTGGAACTCTGGGTTTCAACTCCAAGCAGGCTCAGATTGGTTCAGAAGTTTGGTTGAGTGATAGGCTAGTAGGCAAGTGAAGGATTCTGAGTCTGAAATTCTCTTAAGCAGAACTTGGAGTACTTCTCCAGGAAATGTGACAAAGATAACTTGTTTCTGGCTATGGACAGCAGTGAGTCTGAAGTGAATGGAGGTGGGCTAGGAGGAAAGGCTAAGTGGACATGCAGTAGCAGGTCTAAGAGGACTCTGGAGAGACCAGGACAGTGGAAGGGTAGAGGGCACAGGTAGTCTACCTGGGTCACAGCCAAGTATAGTGGCTGTGATGTCCTTGATAGAGAAGTGATTCTTCAGAATAGGCAGGGAGTCACAAAGGAACGAAGATGGGCTTGAAGAAGTGGCTGAAGTGGGTAGCAAGGAAGTACTAGGACAGTGGTTCTCATTCTGAGGGTTGTGACCACCAGAATATACATATTTATGGTGGACATAGAAACTGAAAGGTCACACAATAGCAAAATTACAGTTATGAAGTAGCAATAGAAATATGTGCTTTCTTACAGGATGAGAATAGTTGAAATAGGGGACCCTAGGCCCACACCAAAAGGCTAACTCCCATGTGAATGGGGGTGAGCTGTGATAGAACTTGGATCTTACTGAATCTTTCAATGGAAATCCCCTGGCTTGGCATGTCTGCACACCTTACCCATTAAACATGCTATTGGGTCTGAGGTCTTCTAGCCCACATTGCCTTGCATAGGAACTTATAGACATAATACATAGTGATGATACCTAGCCAAGAACAATAAAACTCTTTGTGGAGCTTCAGTCAAGCAAAAACAGATGTCTCACAGGTTCTGTTAAGAGTTCCATTCTTCATTACTCCCTGTGCTTGCTTCTTGTGTGCACTATTATCAGCTACAGGAGGTAACCAAGGTCATGTGCTAATATCAGGTCTTCCTTCATTGGTCTCTTAACATCACTTTGTACCTTCCACAACAGATTCAGTTCTGTTTTTCCTACCTATCCCGCTGCACAGACATTCACATGGGCATGTGTCTATGCAGTCAATGTCCACAGGACTCAGCTGCTCAGGCAGTGCCTGCCTCAGCTATCAATGCTCTAGATCAGGCTACCCCTACCTCTTACCAAGTTCCTTCCTCAGACTCCTTTTAGTCACTCATTACACAAGAAAATGCTAAGAAATACTGCTTGAGGGTCCATTGCTGTTTATTTTAAAATTTAAGAAAATTAAATCAATATTTCCATTTGCTGGTTACAAAAATAACACAAATAAGAAAATTACTACTCAAGTTCAATAGGAGAAATACCCTAAAATAATTATTTACTATAAAACTGAGTTTTATTGATTTTGATTTTTTTCTGCTATAATTATTAGAATTTGTGGATAGTGCATCAGTTCCTTGCCTAATGTTCTGCCCTAACATGGAATTGCCACTTCTCCATTATGATGTTTAAGTCTGTGTTTGTCAATTTTCTCTGTCAATTTTAGGAGTTCCTTTAGTGAGTGTAAGTCTTGCCTTTATGCAATAAATTCTCATCTTCTGGGAGTCTCTCATTTCTTCCCTGAGAGCACATTTAAACACACACACACACACACACACACACACACACACACACACACACACACACACATATATATTTCTGTAAATTGTGTAATTTTTCTTATTTGTTATACTGAGCACTCCTCTCTCTCCCTCACTCTCTCTCTCTGTCTCTGTCTCTGTCTCTCTCTCTGGTTTGTCCAGACAGGGTTTCTCTGTGTAGCTCTGGCTGTCCTGGAACTCACTCTGTAGATCAGTTGGGATTTGAACTCAAAGAGATCCACCTGCCTCTGCCTTCCTGAGTGCTATGATCAAAGGCATGTACCACCACTGCCTGGCATATTTTTACCTCTTAAATTGTTATTAGCAGTTGTCATCATATAAAGGAATAGGCTTCATTATGACATTTTCATACAAGTACATCATTTATTTTGATCATTTTTACAACATCCATATTATTGTACTTTAGTATTGGTTCCATTTTTTGCTTATTTTCTTGATGGCTCCTGCATTCATTCATTGTGAAAGAAACCTGTAGCGTCAGACATGATCCAGATACAGAAAGCTCAGAAAAACAAGCTAGAAAACACACCCAAGAGGATTCATTAATTTACCATTCCCTAGACTAATGTTTCCAGGGGAGACCATTTCTTCTGGTAGGTAAGTCTCTCTGAAGACAGCAATAGAAGAGGCAGGTGAGGATGCCACAAGCTTAGAAAGCAAAGTAATGTGCTTCTCAACAAAGCCTCAGCTTACTTTTGTCCTTCAGTGCATTTAGGTGGGGCCTTTTGAACATCTCTTCCAATTTCTACTTTCTTTGATCATTGTTACCACAGGGAAACAGGAATAAAGAAATCTGAGCATCTAGACCCAAGACAAGTTGGATAAATAATGTGGAGCTAGAGGATTTCCTTCTATGCAACCTGTTAAACAGAAACAGTTTCTACTCATTCTCAGGTGTCAGAACTGGAAGACATCTTGATCCATAGGACACTAACCAAAGAATGTTAGCTGCCTGGCTACCCCCATGTCTGTCTCCAGAGAATATCTGCAGATTAAAGGAAGGGATAACAACCCTGACACCTGACATTATAAGAATTCCCCCTATACATACTTAACCAACTTAGCAAAACAAACCACTGAAAAACCACTTCTGCCCTCCTTTCTACTGAATACCCTCCATCTTCATGCAGC
Source organism: Peromyscus leucopus (assembly GCF_004664715.2). Classification (NCBI taxonomy): domain Eukaryota; kingdom Metazoa; phylum Chordata; class Mammalia; order Rodentia; family Cricetidae; genus Peromyscus; species Peromyscus leucopus. Next base: position 98,481,103 of record NC_051063.1, on the reverse strand, counting down.
TGAAGTGGAGCAGAGGTGGTCAGGCATTAGCCCTCTCTCACCTGAGGTAAGGAATTTTTCTCTAATTTAATTAAATGTGTAGCCTATTAGCATGTTATGGCAATATAAAGAGTCCAAATCAGAACTTAAAGGCTTAAAGTACAGTATCAGATTTGCTCTTGCTTTGAGTTCCATTGTCATTTCAACTGTTCTGTTTTAGGACTGATAAAGGCATGCTCAGACCCCACAAGTACATTCATCTGCTTTGTTGTAAATACACATTACTTTACACTGTAGGAATAGTACAACAGTTTTTGCAAAGATAACATTACATAATGCTTTAGTAATAGAAATGTGCTATGTGCTCTACTAGAACATGTATGTGCAATGATGTACTAGTATATCATTGTGTGCTCCTTACTAGTACTTCTATGAGTGCTGATGTCATCTATCCATGAGTTCTGCTGTAGTGTTGCACCCAGTGTATTTCTGTAACAATATATCTGTGTATGACCGTACTCAGACATCTATGTGTTTTTCTTTATGAGATCAAAGTCTAGAGCTGAGTCCTTCCTTTCCAGTAGTAATTTTAATACCCATCTTCAGAGGTTTTATTAAGATACAATTAGAAGTCAGGAATTTGAATATCAACAAGGAAAATTATTTACACATGAGAAAGATAGCATTTTATTATTGGGGTCTCAAGGTGCTAACATAAAAAATTAGGTCTATATTAATAAAATTTCATTGACTCATCTGCTTCTAGGTAACTAAAGATATCATTCAAAATGGAATTCTGGAACTCCACCTTGGGAAGTGGCTTCATTTTGGTGGGGATTCTGGATGACAGTGGCTCTCCTGAACTGCTCTGTGCTACAATCACAACCCTGTACACATTGGCTTTGACTAACAATGGACTGCTGCTCCTGGTCATCACCATGGATGCACGGCTCCATGTGCCCATGTACCTTCTACTTGGGCAGCTTTCTCTCATGGACCTCCTCCTGACATCAGTCATCACTCCCAAGGCTATCATGGATTTTCTGCTCAAAGACAACACTATCTCCTTTGGAGGTTGTGCCTTTCAGATGTTTCTAGAACTGGCACTGGGTGGTGCAGAGGACCTCCTTCTGGCCTTTATGGCCTATGACAGGTATGTGGCCATTTGCCATCCTCTGAATTACATGATCTTCATGAGGCCAAGTGTCTGCTGGTTTATGGTAGCCACATCATGGATCCTGGCATCCCTGATGGCCCTAGTATTTACCATCTACACTATGCAGTATCCCTTCTGCAAATCTAGGGAGATCAGACACCTGTTCTGTGAGATACCTCCTTTGCTGAAGCTGGCATGTGCAGACACATCCACATATGAGCTCATGGTTTATTTGACAGGTGTCTCTGTGTTGATTCTCCCTCTTGCTGTTATCCTAGCCTCTTATGTGCGAATTCTTTTCACTGTACTCCACATGCCCTCACATGAGGGCAGGAAGAAAGCCCTTGTCACCTGTTCTTCCCACCTGATTGTGGTTGGGATGTGGTATGGGGGTGCTTCCTTCATGTATGTTCTTCCCAGTCAATTCCACAGTCCCAAACAAGACAATGTCCTCTCTGTTTTCTATACTATTGTCACTCCAGCTCTGAATCCCCTCATCTATAGCCTGAGGAATAAGGAAGTCACTGGGGCTTTAAGGAGAATTCTTGGAAAATGGTTGTTGCCAACCTAATCTACTTTCTAGGTAGTTCTTTCTAATAGCCACCTTCTAAACTTCCTCCTCAGTCAGCTTTCAGCTATGAATGTAATACTCCTGGATAAATCAAGTCAGTAAAAAGTGTATCTGTTTATTTTGAAGTACAGGAATTAAACTACTCTGGTTAAATACTGTGTGAATCTTTTCTCCATGAGATATTTTATGGGATAATTACCTAGATACAACCTCAATGCATATTTATGTGAATTATTCCACTTTGGATTCAGGCAATCATCTTAGTGAGTTATGTCACCGTAAAAGGTTTTTTTCGCCTGTTGGCACACTGGGATGTTCTTCTCCTTATTATATGTTGGCCTTACAGAGTAATAATGAGATACTCAGGTTTGATGTCAGAGTACAAGGTTTGGAATTCAGTGCCTCATATTTGTGTATAGCTTTGAACGTGTACATAAACTTTTGAATCAAGGTCTTTAAGTTACAACCTCACTGTAATAAAACATCTATATCATAGCTTTGTTGTGAGGTCTGAGTAAGACAATACACATACACAATTTCAGTAAGGTCTCTGCAATATAATGATTACATCATCAATTTTAACAGTTATAATACAAAATTGCACTGAATATTGTAAGTGGTAGTACATGCCGTTACATTGGATGTTTTGTAAAATAACTAGTTCCTTTGTTGCTATTGAAAATGATCACTCCCTTGCAGGGTTTTTGTCTAGCTTGAGCTTGTACAAGTCTTATGCATGCTGTCAAAAACCACTGTGAGTTCCTATATGCAACTATTCTGTTGTTTCTGGAAAGCACTGTTTCTTTGTAATCATCTACCTCCCCTGCCTTCTACAGTTTTTCTACCCACTCTTCTACAATGATGTCTGAAGCTTTGGTGGAAGGGGTTGTGATAGAGATATTTCAATAAGGGCTGACCATTCCACAGTCTCCTATTCTTTGTACCTTTGAAAATTGTGGGTCTTTGTGTTAATTGATATCTACTTCAAAACGAAGCTTCTCTGATGAGGTTAGAGAGGTGCATGGTCTATGGATATAAAGATAAGTCAGGTTAATGGTTTAATACTCTCTTCAGTAGAATGATAATAGTAGGTGCTCTCATAGGCCCAATGAGCAATCTAACAACAAATTCTTGATCCCAATAACTGTGCCATGTATGTGCTGAATTTTGTGGAGTGAGACTTAAGTCCAATCCAAAAGTTCTTGGTTACTTCCATGACTTTCATGCCACTATTGCACAGTAGGCATGTATCACCAGACAGGTCATTATCATAGCTCACAAGGTCTAAGACAAATTAAGACTGATAATTCCTTTCTTCCTGTTTTACTATTGTGTCACTAACAAAGCAAGAATAGAGAAGCTTCCAGGTCAATACCAGTTTGATTTCTACATGTTCTATGATCCAAGTATGTGGTGTCTTTAATAACCAATTGTTGGCCATAAAGTTCTGGAGAGTTACCAAGAGCAACAGCAATACCAAGTATGATGAGACCTTACTGGCTAATAACTACAATAAAGATAATCCATTCCTAGTATTGGGCTTTTTAATTTGTTAGTCTGTGGTGTTTAATAAGGTGGTACCTAATACTTGGATGCCTTAGGGTTTCTATTGCTGTGAAGAGACACAATGATCATGGCAACTCTCATAAAGGAAAGCACTTAATTGGGGATAGGTTACAGTTCAGAGGTCTAGTCCATTATCATCATGGCAGGAAGCATGGTAGTATGCAGGCAGATATGGTGCTGGAGAAATAACTGAGAGTTCTAGATCTGAATCTGAAGACATAGGAAGAGAGAGTCATACTGGGTCTGGCTTGAGCATCTGAAACCTCAGAGCCCACCCTGTGACACATTTCCTCCAACAAGGCCACACCTCCTAATATACCACTCCCTATAGACTTATAGGGGCCATTTTCATTCAAACCACCACATTCCACTCCCTGAACTCCGTAGGCTTGCAGCCATATAATAATGCAGAAATGCATTCAGACCAACTTTAAAATTCTCCATAGTCTACCACAGTCTCAACCTTGTTCAAAAGTCCAAAGTCTCTTCTGAGACGCATGCAATCTCCTAACTGTAATCGTCTCTAAATAAAAATGACACAGAATATACTTTACTGTCCCAAAAAGGAGGAAAGGGAGCATACTGAGGAAATACCAGGCAAAGCAAAATGGAAAACAGCTGGAAAAAAAACACTAAACTCTGCGTCTCCATGCCCAATGTGTAAGCATTCTTCAGATCTCCAACTCTTTTCACCTGTGTTGACTGCAACACACTTTCTCTGAGGCTGATTCTACTCCCTGTTAGCAGCTTTCCTTGGCAGGTATCCTGCAATGCTGTTATCCCTAACATCTTAGGGTATCCAAGGCAATAAAGGATTCACCTTCACAGCTATACACAATGGCCTTTCCAGGCTTCCATGCAGTGACAACATTGCCACACACCTTGTCTCAGAAGCCTTTCTTAGTTGAGATGGGAGATTCCATAAGCCTTTTTTAGCCTTGACTCTAAGCCAGAACCACATAACTGAAGCTTCCAAATTCTGATTGCTGGGGCTGGAACATGGCCCATTATTCAAATACATTTTTACCAGCCTTCTTTTTTCAATGATTTCCTTCACTGCCTAACCTTGGCTGTCCTGGAACTCACTCTGTAGACCAGGCTGGGCTTGAACTTAGAGATCTGTCAGCCTCTGCATACTGAGTACTGGGATGAAAAAATGTGCCCATCATGCCTAGCCCTATAATTCCTTTTAACTTTTCTTTAATTCCTTTTCACACATTGGAAGCTTAGTTGAGAGGAGTCTTGCTACAAGGTCACTGCTCCCTTTATTCCACTTAGCATCAGGCTTTTCTTTAATTTGTTTACATTTCCTTGTGCTCCTTTTCTACTCAAACTGTACATTTTATATTTTTCTGTGCTAAGATTGCTTCTTATTAAACATCTGCATAAGACTGGCCACAATTAGCCACTAAATTCAGTCAATGATAGGTTGTTTGGAAATGTCCTCTCCAAAGCTATTAATCCATAACTCTTCAGTTTATCCTCAGGCAGATATTTCAGACAATGGCAGAATGGAAACACATTGTTCACAAGAAAGATCTCCTCTGAAACCTGTTGAGCCAGGCCTCCACAGTTCTGATCAACCTCAGTACCACTCTCTTCCTAATAGTTGCTCACTAAGCCCCACTTAATGCATTCAACTACTTTTCTAATCCAAAGTCCCAAATCCACAGTCCTCCAAACAAAAGCATGTTCAGGCCTATCATAGCAATACCCTAGTCCCTGGTACAAACTTCTATCTTAGTTAGGGTTTCTATTGCATTTCAGAGGTTTAGTTCATTATCATAATGACAGGAATCAGGCTGGTGTGCAGGTAGACATGGTGCTGGGGAAAAAAAAACTGTGAATTCTACATCTCAGTTCAAAGACAACATGAAGAGAGAGTCACACTGGACCTAGCTTGAACATATGAAACCTCAAATCCCTCCCCCAGTGACATACTTCCTCCAACAAGGTCACACCTACTCCATCAAGGCAAAACCTCCTAGTAGTGCCACTCTCTATGATGAGTCTATGGGGGCTTTCATGTCATATCCAAGAATCCATGGATAATGACATAAAGACTTATTACTAATTATGAAAGCTAGGCCTTAGCTTAGGTTTGTTTCTAACTAGCTCTTATAACTCAAATTAACCCATTTCTATTAATATACATGCTGTCACATGGCTCATGGCTTTTACTTTTCCTCCTGCATGACCTGCTTCCTCTGCATCTAGCTGATGGCTCTGCCTTTCTTCCTCTCATAGTCCTCTGTCCCCAGAAGTTCCACCTAAACATTCAGCTCTTTATTAAACCTATCACAGTGACACATCTCCATACAGTGTAAAGGAATATTCCACAATATTTCTCCATTTTTGTCTAAATAAAAGAAAAGGTTTTAATTCTACCATAATAAAACTATACACAATAATAAGAACAATTATCATATAAGAATTACATTCACAATGTCTAGTCCATTTATATTTGACATATTTGGAGAAAATATTTTATTATCTATCTTATCTTGACGAATTTAAAGCTTTATACTTAAATCATTTTCTATCACAACTTGTACTACCATCTTAAAATTATCTTTTTAGACCTTGAAACATTTTCTTAGAATAACAATTTAGGCTTTTATGTCTCTCAATCTTGTATATTTTATACCTCTCTTGTGAATTTCTTTCATGAATTTGGTAACAAAGAAAACAATACCTAAAACTATCTCATCTTCAACTCTGTCAGAGACACAAGAAGGACTCAGAGGCTGAACATTAATTGTAAATTCTCAGCCAATAGCTCAGGCTTGTTACTAGCTAGCTCTTACATTAGAATTAACTAATATTTCTATTTATACTTTGCCACATGGTGGTACCTTTATTAGCACGGCGTGTTTATCTCCTGCTCACTCTGCATCTGGATGGTGAGTACTGACTCCACCTTTCTCCTTGCCATCATCCTTAGTATGGTCACCCGGTCTATACTTCCTGCCTGGCTACTGGCCCACCAGCATTTTATTAAACCAATTTGAGTAATAAATCTTTACGGTGTACAAGAGGATTATTCCATAGCATTTCCCCCTTTTTATCTAATTAAAAAGTAGGGTTTTAACTTCAACATAATAAGATTATATACAACAAAAAACAGTTCTCAAGTAAGAATTACAATTACAATATCCAGGGGTCTCCCTTGATCAAACCTGAATTTTCTTTACCCAAAATGAATCCACAGCCTCTTATTTCCTATGGAAATAAAAGCAGAATCTCTTTCCCAAACTAATCTATCTTTTGACTTAAATTTTGAATTCAAGATATTTTTAAAATACATAGGCTGGTTTAATCTAGCAGCTTTCATAATCAAATGTCTTTAGCAGTTATCACTTGCTCATTGATAGTCAAAAAAAATTTAAAAACAACACAATAACATACAGTATCCAGACTCTCTGTGTATTTCCCATCTTTATGTTGTAGTCCATAGGATAAAAGGATAGATTATTAAATCTACTTTTAAAGAGCAACAACTTGTTAAAATGTTTTTTTTAATTTATTTTATTTTACAATACTATTCAGTTCTATATAACAGCCACAGATTTCCTTGTTCTCCCTTTCCTGCCCCCTCCCTTCCTCCAGTCCACCCCCTTTCCACACCTCCAGATCAAGGCCACCCCGAGGACTGAGATCGACCTGATAGACTCAGTCCAGGCAGGTCCAGTCCCTCCTCCAGATTGAGCCAAGCGTCCTGTATAAGTCCAGTTTCAAACAGCTGTCTCATGCAGCGAGCCAGGACCTGGTACCACTGCCTAGATGCCTCTCAAACAGATCAAGCCAATCAACTGTCTCACCTATTCAGAGGGCCTGATCCAGTTGGCTAAGATCAAAAACACTGAGGACACTTTATGCTGGAGAGGATGTGGAACTCGGGGAACTCTCCTCCACTGCTGGTGGGAATGCAAGCTTGTACAACCACTTTGGAAATCAATATGGTGCTTTCTTAGAAAATTGGGAATCAATCTCCCCCAAGATACAGCTATACCACTCTTGGGCATATACCCAAGAAATGCTCAATCATACCACAAGAGCACTTGCTCAGCTATGTTCATATCAGCATTGTTTGTAATAGCCAAAACCTGGAAACAACCTAGATGCCCTTCAACTGAAGAATGGATAAATAAAATGTGGTACATATACACAATGGAATACTACTCAGCAGAGAAAAACAGTGACATCATGAGGTTTGCAGGCAAATGGATGGATCTAGAAAAAATCATCCTGCTTTCCTTATGGCAAAAGTTACCAATTTGGGCAAGAAACTGTTCTTGTCTGGACTACTTGACAAAATGTTGTATTGACTGAACATGCAGGACCAATGGAAAAATGACCACTAAATTTTGCCAAAACAAGGCTAGATGGTCCTTCAGGTTTCTGCTTTGAAGAGGAGATTGCCAGACATTCTGCAGGACTGGGAACAATGCCAGGAGCTGGGCAGGAAGAGGAAGTGATGTAGCTGGGCAGAGAGAGGAAATGAGATGGCAGAACAGAAAAACATATATGCATGGGTATACAGGAAGTAGGTCTCTTTGGTTAAGGATCTCTGAGTGGTGGGAAAGTGGCTGGCTTCTTTCTGTTTTTCTGATCTCTCAGCTTTTTATTGATAAGACCATTTAGCTATTCATCTTACAACACGTCTTTCATCCTAGCATCTAGGAGGCAGAGATTCATCTAGATCTCTGTGAGTTGAAGGCCACACTGGGAACAGAGCCAAGAGTAGTGGTATACACCTTTATTCCCAGCCCTAGTTAACCATAGAGGTCTGGAGGTCTGTACAGGCAGACAAGAAGTGATAGAGCTGGGCAGAAAGAGGAAGTGATGTAGCTGGGTGGAGAGAGGAAGTGAGATGGCAGAGCACAGAAAGGATATAGGCGTGAGTATACAGGAAGTAGCTCTCTTTGGCTGAGAATTTCTAGTGGTAAGAACGTAGCTGGGTTCTTTCTCTTTCCCTGATCTTTCAGTTTTTACCCCAAAATCTAGCTCCAGGTTTGTTTTATTTTTATCAATAAGACCATTTAGCAATTCATCTTACATTCCCCACTTTTTCTCTTCAGAAAGAGATACATGAATCTAATCTTCTTTGTTCAGCTTTTTTCCTGACCATGACCAATGAGAACTTGTAACCAACTCCCCTAAATGATGACAAACATCCATAACCCACTGAATGACCAAAAAACACCCACTCGAAGTCTTGGTAATGGGGGTATCATGTTCTCTAGACTGATTCCTGTTGTGTGGGAGCAATGGCATCTTTAGGGGGACACTGAAAAAAAAATGGATAATGGTCAAGTCTTTGAAGAGCTAGCTGTATCATTCATTGTTCAGTCTCTGTATAATCAGAAAGTGCAGGGCTTATCTGAAGTCCTGGCTGGAATAGTTAGTCTCTGAGGCTGGACCATCTCTGCTAGCAGCTTTGAAGATGTTCTGGATGCAGAATTTTAATGAAACTACAACAGAGCCATTCTAAGAGTCTGGATCACAAGGGCCATTTGTCTTTATTGGTATGTGGTCCATTTTTTCTGAACACACAAGCTTTTAAAGACAGCATATATATATCTGCACTAATACATGTGCAGAATGTGCAGTATGCACAAGTCAGTTAAAATGATTTTTTTTTGTTTTATGTTTGAGCAGGTAAAAGGCATCTGTTAAATTTAGGTTTGTTTGGACTGTATAGCCAAACAATACTATAAATCTCTATCCATGCCATATAAAAGGGTGGCATATAATAATAAGTCATAAGGACTCTGTAGCTAACAATATTTATCATGTCTCATCCAGTCTCAGAGCTGTTACCATGATGAGGGATCAACTTATACATTACCTGTCTTATAGTCTTTCTGGCTTCTTCCCTCATGTCTATAGCCAAGATCCTCAAGAGGTACCACCATCAAATCTGATCTCAATTAACCTTGAATTCATAGCTTTTTCTTTCCTGTGGAAACAAAAGCACAACCTATCCCCCAATTCAACACATTGTCCAACTTCTATTTTGAATACAAGATATCCCTAAAGTATATAGACTGGTTTAATTTAGCAGTTTCTTCCACAATCCAATGCTTCTCAGCAGCTCTCATTCTCTGTTCATTAGCATCCAAAAAATTTAAAGTCAACAAGACACCGTACAGGATCTAGATGCCCTGTGTATTTCCCATCTTATGTGGCTTTTTAAAATATTATTTTGCTCTCAAAGTCATTAAGTCGTTTATTTAATGACTTTATTATTTTGAAGCTATTTATTTTTATGACTGTCTATACTCATTTTCTTTTCTTTCTTCAGCATCTAAGCACAGTTTTTAAACATTCTCTACCTTTTTAGAGGTTTTCTGTGTCTGGACCTGGCTTTGCTAAGCATCTGAAATATTCTCTGACTACTCTGACTACCTGAGACAGATCTTAAACTGCCATGTCAGCAACCACATGGCTTAGCTTAGCACATGGTTCTGGTGCCTGGCTCCAGCTTGCAACTCTCCAGCCAGTAACTGCACCTCTGTATGCTGCCAAGCACCAACCTGCCTGAAGACTAGAGGAGTAAGAAGCTACATCAGGCTCCTTGTCCAGAACTTTCTCAGGCCCTATATTTGGATATTTGAGCCCCCATGTTAGAAGCCATATGTAGATAGAAATTTTTTGGTATTTTTTTATTTAAGAATTTTTTTATTCATTTTACATACCAACTACAGATCCCCATCTCATCCCTCCTCCTGCTCCTCCCCAGCCTTTTTCCCCCTGACCCACTTCCATCCACCTCTTCAAATGGGTAAGGCCTCCCATGGGGAGTCAGCAGAGCCTGGTACATTCAGTTGAGGCAGGACCAAGGCCCTTTCTGCTGCCTCAAGGCTGAGCAAGGCATCCCACTATAGGTAATGTGCTCCAAAAAGCCAGCTCATGCACCAGGGATAGATGCTGATCCCACCATCGGGGGCCCCTCAAACAGACTAAGATGCATACAGATTTTTATTTGGACTGACAGCTCACAAATAAGGACACAGAGACTTATTAGTTATGAAAGCTAGGCCTTAGTGTAGGCTTGCTTATAATTAGTTCTTATAACTTAATTAACCCATTTTTATTAATCTACATTCTTTCACAAGTCTTGTGGCCTTTACCTCGCCTCCTGCATGTCCTGCTTTCTCTGTATCTAGCTATCAACTCTGCCTTTCTTCCTCTCCAAGTCCTTTCTGTCCCCAGAAGTCCCACCTAACATCTTACTGACTAACTGTTGTCCATTCAGCTCTTTATTAAACCAATCACAGTGACACATCTTCATAATCATAAAGAATATTCAGCAACAGATATGATTGTTTTAAAAGCTGGGTAATACTCCATTGTGTAAGTGTATCACATTTTCTTTATCCATCTTTTGTTTGATGGACATCTACGTTGCTTTCAGGTTCTGGCTACTATAAATAAAGCTGCTAGGAACATAGTTGAGCAAGTTTCCTTGTGTGGTAGAGTGTCCTTTGGGTATATGCCCAAGAGGGGTATTTCTCGGTCCTGAGGTAGATGGATTCCCAATTTTCTGAGAAACCTCCATATTGATTTCCAAAGTGGCTGTACAAGTTTACACTCCCATCATCAACAGAGGAAAGTTCTCCTTTCTCTACATCCTCTTTAGTATGAGCTGACACTTGTGTTTTTTATCTTAGCCATTCTTAGAAGTGTAAGATAGCATCTCAGAGTCATTGATTTGCATTTCCCTGATGGATAAGATTGTTGAATATCTAAAGTGTTTCTTGGCCACTTGAGATTCTTCTGCTGAGAATTCTGTTTAGATCTGTACCCCATTTTTCACTGGATTGTTTGGTTTGTTCAGGTCTAGTTTCTTGACTTCTTTATATATTTTGGAAATCAACCCTCTGTCGGATGTGGAGTTTTTGAAGATCTTACCCCATTTGTAGGCTGCTGTTTTGTCCTTTTGATGCTATCCTTTGCATTATAGAAGCTTTTCAATTTTATTAGTTATTGACATTATTGCCTACATGATTGATGTTCTGTTCAGGAAGGTGGTATATCCTGTGCCAATACATTCAGGGGTATTCTCCACATTGTCTTCTATCCAGTTCAGTGTATCTGGTTTTATGTTGAAGTCTTTGATGTCCTTGAACTTGAGTTTTGTGCATATATATATATATATATATATTATATATATATATATATATATGCATTCTTCTACATTCTGACATCCAGTTATACCAGCACCATTGTTGAAGATGCTTTTTTTTCCATTTTATATTTCTGCTTCTACATCAAATGTCAGGTGTCCATAAGTTGGAGATTTATGTCTGAGTCTTCAATTTGGTTGTATTGATCAACCTGTCTGTTTTTGTGCCAATACCATGTGGTTTTTATTACTATTGCTCTGTAGTACAGCTTGAAATCAGGGATGGTGATATCTTTAGTTCTTTTATTGTATAGGATTATTTTAGCTATCCTAGTTTTTTTTGTTTTATTTTGTTTTGTTTTGGTTTGGTTTGGTTTTCCATATGAAGTTGAGTATTGTTCTTTCAAGTACTGTAAAGGATTATGTTGGAATTTTGATTGGGATTGTGTTGAATTTATAGATTTCTTTTGGTAAAATGGTCATTTTTACTATGTTAAGCCTACCAATCCATGAGCATGGGAGATCTTTCTAGCTTCTGATATCTTCTCCAATTTCTTTCTTTGAAGACTTGAAGTTCTTGCCCTAAAAGTCTTTCACTTGGTTGGTTAAGAGTTGTACCAAGACATTTTATATTATTTGTGGCTATTGTGAAGGGTGTAATTTCTCTAATTTCTTTCTTAGCCTATTTATCATTTGTATGGAGGAGGGCTACTGATTTTTTTGTAGTTTATTTTTATCCAGATACCTTTCTGAAGGTATTTATCAGCTATAGAAGTTCTTTGGTAGAATTTTTGGGTTCACTTATGTATATTACTGTAACATCTACAAATATTGATACTTTGGCTTTTTCCTTTCCAATTTGTATCCTCTTGATCGCCTCTAGTTATATTATTGCTCTAGTTAAAACTTCAAGTACTATATTGAACAGATATGGAAAGAATGAACAGCCTTGTCTTGTCTCTGATTTTAGTAGAATTGATTTAAGTTTCTCTCTATTTAATTTGATATTAGCTACTGGCTTGCTGTAAATTGCCTTTAATATGTTTAGGTATGTCCCTTGTATCCATGATCTCTCAAAGACTTTTATCATCAAAGGCTTTTTAAGCATCTAATGAAATAACCTTATCTTCTTTTTCTTTCAGTTTTTTTATAAGGTGGATTACATTTTTTATACATTGAAAAATCCTGGTGTCTCTGGTATGCAGCTTACTTGATCATGGTGGGTGATCTTTTTTATGTGTTCTTAGATTATGTTTTTGAGCAATATATTGAGTATTTTTGCATCAATGTTAATGAGGGAAATTGATCTGTAATTTTCTTTCTTTGTTGAGTCTTTTGTGGTTTGGCTATCAGGGTAACTATAGTCTCATAAAATGAATTTGACAATGTTCCTTCTGTTTCTATTTTGTGGAAAAATTTGAGGAGTTTTGGTATTAGCTCTTCTTTCAAAGTTTGGCAGAATTCTACACTAAAACCACCTGACCCTGGGCTTTTCTTTGCTTGGGAGACTTTTAATGACTGCTTCTATTTCCTCCTTGAGTGTTATAGGTCTATTTAAGTTGTTTATCTGATCTTGATTTAACTTTGGTAAGTGGTATCTATCAAGAAAATTGTACATTTCCTAAAAAGAAATCTTAAATCTATTAAAAAATTAAAAGAAAAGATTTTTCCAATTGTGTAGCTTATATGTTTTTGAAATATAAATTAATGATTCTTTAGATTTCCTCAGTATCTGTTTTTATATTCCCCTTTTCACTTCTGATTTTGTTAATTTGATTATTCTCTGTCAGTCTTTTAGTTAGTTTGGATAAGGCTTTGTATATCTTGTTGATTTTCTCAAAGAACCAACCCTTTGTTTCATTGATTTTTCTATTGTTCTCTTTGTTTTCATTTTATTGATTTTAAACCTCTGATTATTTCCTGCCATCTACTCCACTTGGGTGTGTTTGCTTCTTTTTGTTCTAGAGCTTTCAGATGTGCTGTTAGGTTGCTAGTATGAGATCTCAGCAATTTTTTATGAAGGTACTTAGTGCTATGAACTTTCCTCTTAGCACAGCTCTCATTGTGTCCCATAAGTTTTGGTATGTTGGCATTCATTTTCATTGAATTCTAAGAAGTCTTTAATTTCTTTATTTCTTCCTTGACACAGTGGTAATTCCGTTTCCAGGAGTTTGTAGTTTTTCTGTTGTTTCTCTTATTGTTGAGGTCTAGTTTTAATCAATGGTAGTCTGATAGAATGCAGAGGGGTATTTCAATTTTCTTGCATATGTTAAGACTTGCTTTGTGACTGAGTATGTGGTCAATTTTGGAGAATGTTTGATGAGGTGCTGAGAAGGAGGTGTATTCTTTTGTGTTTGGCATGAAATGTTCTATAGATATTTGCTAAGACCACTTGATTCATAATGTCTGTTAGCTCCAGTTTAATTTATATCTGGATGATCTATCAGATGATGAGACTGGGGTACTGAGGTCTCCCATTACCAATGTGTGAGGATCAATGTGTGATTTAATCTTTAGCAGTATTTCCTTTACAAATGTGGGTGTCCTTGCATTTGGGGCATAGATATGAGAATTTCATTGTTCTCTTAGTAGATTTTTCCTTTGATAAATATTAAGTGTCCTCTATATCTTTTAATTAATTTTGGTTGGAAGTCTAATTTGTTAGATATTAGAATAGCTTCAACCAGTTTGCTTCTTTAGGTCCATTTGATCAGAAAATCTTTTTCCAACTCTTTACTCTGTTGTTATGTCTATATTTTGTGTTGATGTGTGTTTCTTGTATGCAACGGAAGAATGGATCATCTTTTCATACATATTTTGTTAGCTTGTACTTTTTATTGTGGAATTGAGACCATTGATATTGAGTGATATTAATGAACAATTATTGTTAATTCCTGTTATTTTGTTGGTGATGGTAGAGTGTGTGTGTGTGTGTGTGTGCAAATGTGTGTGTGTTTCCCTTCTTTGAGTTTTGCTAGTGTGAAATTATTTATTGCCTCTGTTTTTGTGGGTGTAGTTAACCTCCTGGTAATACCTTTTGTGGCGCTGGATTTGTGGATAGATATTGTTTAAATTTGGCTTTGTCATGAAATGTCTTGTTTTCTCCATCTGTGGTGTTTGAAAGTTTTGCTGGATAGAGTAGTCTGGGCTGGTATCCATGGTCGTTTAGAGTCTGCAAGACATCTATCCAGGCTCTTCTGGTTTTTAGAGTCTCCACTGAGAAGTCAAGTGTAATTGTAATAGGGCCTGTCTTTATATGTTACTTGGCCTTTTTACTTTGCAGTTTTTAAATATTGCTTCTTTGTTCTATATGTTTAGAGTTTTGTTTATTATGTAGTGTAGGGATTTTTTTCTGTTTCAATCTATTTTGTATTTTGTAAACTTATTTTACCATTATAGGCATGTGCTTTATTAGATTAGGAATTTTTTCTATGATTTTAATATATTTTCTGGGCATTTGAGCTGGGATTCTTCTTCTATTCTTATTATTCTTAGGATTGCTCTTTTTCATGGTATCCCAGATTACCTCTGTGTTTTATGTTAGGAATTTTTTAGATTCAATAGTTTCTTTGAGTAATGAATCTATTTCTTCTATATTATCTTCAATGCCTAAGATTCTCTCTTCCATCTCTTTTATTCTGTTGGTGATACTCACATCTGTAGTTCTTGTTCACTTACCTAGATTTTCTATTTCCAGAATGTCCTCTGTTTGTGTTTTCTTTATTGATTCTATTTCCATTTTCAGGTCTTGAACAGTTTCCTTCACTGTTTGTTTGTTTGTTTGTTTGTTTGTTTTCTTTGATTTCTTGGCGTTCTTTAAAAATTTTGGAAAAAAAAAAAAAAAAAGCCGGGCGGTGGTGGCACACGCCTTTAATCCCAGCACTCGGGAGGCAGAGGCAGGCGGATCTCTGTGAGTTCGAGGCCAGCCTGGGCTACCAAGTGAGTTCTAGGAAAGGCGCAAAGCTACACGGAGAAACCCTGTCTCGAAAAACAAAAACAAAAACAAAAACAAAAAAAAAATTGCTGATTTCCTCCAATTTGTTTGTCTCTTGCTCAATTACTTTATGGGAATTTTTTCATTTCCTCCTTAAGGATACATATCGTCTTCATAAAGTTGGTTTTGAGGTCCTTTTCTCATGCTTCAGTTGTGTTGGGATATTCATGTCTTGCTATTGTAGAATAGCTGAGCTCTGGTGGTGCAATATTGCCCTTTTTATTGTTGATTTTGTTCTTACTTTTGCAATTAGGTATCTCGATTTGGGATGATTAATAGGGTGTTGGTTTCCGATTTTGTCTTTGTTGGATGGGTGTTTTGTTCCTTGGTTTCTGTTTCCTTTTTAGTCTTCTGGTCTAAGTGGCCAGGGGTTCTGGTAACTAGTGAGTCTTCAGGTCCAGTAGGGTGTCTCTGCTGGAGTTTTTGCAGTGTGCAAAACCTCTGGAGTTGTGAGTGCCAATGTTGCCTCTGTGGTTGCAGGTACCTGTGTGGCTTCTGGGGTTCTGGGTACCTGCTTGGCCCTGGAATTCCTAGAGAAGCATGGTCTTCAGTACAGCAGAAGTTTTCTGCCAAGATTGTAAGCTGAGATATGGAGCTCAGAGGAAGTTGTTGGACCAGTTTTAAGAAATGTTGACTGACTGTGGTAAGTGTCTTACCTTTGGTCCCTAGAATTAGGCTGGTCTCAGGTAAATCAGAAGTCTTCTGCTGAAGTTGTGCGCTAGAATATGAAGCACAGGGGAGAGGCTGCAGTCTGGGGCTGTTGGGTGCACTTTAAGGAGTGTTAGCAGGTGGTGGGCAATGTCTTACCTCAGGTCCCTAGGATCAATCTAACCTCCAGTAAAAGAGCAATACATGTGGGCCAGGGTATGGAGCCCAAGGGAAGGAAGAGGTGCTGTTGGGAGATGTTGGGCAGGCCTTGAGAACTCTTAGCAGGCAATGGATGATGTCTTACCTTGGGGCCCTAGATCCAGCCTGGCCTCAGTTAAAACTGAAGTCTTTTTGCCAAAGTTTTTGGCCATAATATGGAGCCTAGGGAAGGGGTCTAACCTTTTTTTCTTATTTCCTTCCTTTAGTTTTTGTTCTGCTGGATTATCGGCTATACTAGAGTCACAGCTAGCTTATAAAAGCTGCCTTCTCAGTTCTGGTAGATTTCTCTTCTTCATTATTTATGGAAATGTTTAATCTTTTATTTCTTTTTTATTAAGGGGGGATGTCCTGCTGACTGAGTCTACAGGTCGATTTCAACTTGATTAATAAT
Source organism: Peromyscus leucopus (assembly GCF_004664715.2). Classification (NCBI taxonomy): domain Eukaryota; kingdom Metazoa; phylum Chordata; class Mammalia; order Rodentia; family Cricetidae; genus Peromyscus; species Peromyscus leucopus. The sequence continues at coordinate 98,464,448 of NC_051063.1, read as the reverse complement.
TATAACGAATAGAACAGAATTTGTATTATGTTAACTAAATATTTTAAAATAAATTTACTTAAAATAAAAAAAATATATAATTTCAAAAAATTAAAAAAAAAATAAAAATGATAAAATGAAAAAAAAAAAAAATAAAAAAAAAAAAAAAAAAAGAGATTTTCTATTCATTTTACAATCTAACCACAGATTCCCTGTCCTCCCTCCTCCTACCTCCCACCTTCCCCCCCAACCCACCCTCTATTCCCACCTCCTCCAAGGCAAGGTCTCCCATGGGGAGTCAACAGAGCCTGGTACATTCAGATGAGGTAGGTCCAAGCCCCTCCTCCCTGCACCAAGGCTGCACAAATCTTAAGAACCTTTCAGCAATGTGATAATGAGCATATTCAATTACATATAAAGTTGAAGATTTTATGGTACTCTGCCTTCTCTATCAAAACAATGTATACTATTATATCACTGGACCTCTTCAAATTATCATTTAACAAATAGATATCCAACATTTTGGTTCTCATCTGATGACCTTGTCCAAAATTTCATTTAGAACAAAACAATCAGCTACAGACCCCGCACTCCTATCTGCTTCAAATCTCACACCCACCTGCATCTGTACATGAACAGCTCACACTGCTTCCACCATTAAAACTGCATGTCAATGGCTAAACTCCACTAACTCCCCAGGTTTCAGTTTTTCTGGTCTCTCCCAAATTATTTTGCTTTCAAAGGATAAATGCTGTTTATACGTTCTTGACACAAAAGATCAAATGCATGCATAAATCGGGCTCAGATGTCTCATATCTAGTAGGAATTATGATGATAAGCAAACATTTATTTGACTCCTTCCCTGCTAATCTTGTCCAATACCCCATAAATATGAACCAGATCATGTTACTTTTCCACATGGGCGTTTATGAGTAAATCCCATCCCACTTTGCTAACTCAAACCTCACTGTTTTCATCTCCTTGGTATCTATCACATAGCCCACAACTGTTACCTCATTAAGGCCAATGAGCTGAATATTCCTTTGTTTTATCTTCCTCCACAATATCCCATCTAAATAAATAACACCACTCATGTTATTGAAGAAACTAATGCTTAAGTATCAACATCAGTTTCCCCTTTGCCTTCCTGCCTCAATAACTCAGTCCTACCAGCTTCATCTGCACAACAGATTCCACATGCATAATCTTCTCTAGATGTCTCCATTCCCACATTCACTTGTATATCAACCCAAACCACCACAATTCCTTTTCAGATGCTCAGCGACTCCTTCCTATAAGACTTGTCTTTCAGATATTGTCAATATCAAAATATTAAATTATTATTAAACATTATTAAATTAGTTCTGTGTCACTCCTTCACTCTGAATAACATCTTCCCTCTTAGAGTTGATTTTATTATGTCCCATAGATTTAGGTGTTTTGTGTATTCAATTTATTTCAATTCTAGAATTTTTAATTTTTTTTCCTTCTGAATTCCTCAGTGATAGAATAGTGATGAAATCATAACCAATTATTGTGGAGGCTGTGTGGGGACACAAGATATTATAAATGGACACTAGGGATGTGGCAAAGATTTGTAGATAGTTTATGTTTACTCTTTGTATGATTTTATTGGTTTGCCAAAATTTGCAGAGCTGTATACTATAAAACACTGATGTCAGTGCAGTAAACTGTGCCTTGTTTAAAAGTGAAAAAGGGATTGGTCCTTTTAATGAATACAAATGAAGCTTTCAAATTCTACTTCTGAAATTTCATCTTGAATGCTAATGAAACCCACATCTGGATTTGTCGTCTTTGTAATTTTTATACATTTAAAAATATAAATATTTCTGTGTTTTTGGAATTAAATCTGTCCACTAACTTACTGAATAAGACTCACCATGATTCCTGTATATTATATCTAGGTATTGCTTTTCTTCTTCCTGAAAGTATTTTATTGGGAATCTTTAGAAGTCAATTCTTCATGTTTGTGTGTGATTTCATTCATTGATTATAATTCAGCTGTGCACAGATGGTCTAGGTATAGAGTTTTATTTCACTTTAAAACACATCCCATTCTTATCTTATTACCACCATTATTATCCAAGTGTATTTGTGTAGTGCATGGCTTATGTAAACAGGAGAATTGAACTATTTTAGTGAATACTGAATTTCTACAACACTAAATCTGTATGGATTTCTTTTAATTTCCTGCTTAACATTTTGAAAATTGATCTCTCTTTCTTCAACTATCATGGATGGCAGACAACATTAACACCAACCTATGAGCACACAGACAAGATGTACTGCATCAACAGAGTTAATTAAAGGAAGATCTCATAGCTATAGACTCTACACAGAATAGCCATATAGAACTAGAAACAACCCAACTGAAAAGAAACAGAAATAAAGGAAATAACTTTCCATAAAAGCTGGGGAAACTCACCTTTTCCCTTGCATCAGAGTCTGGCTACACCAGGTTTCTCTGCAGGTCTGTTTAGTTAGAAATTTTAAATTGGGTTTCCAAATAAGAGTAGTGGATTTTTTTTCCTAGGACCCATGGCTAATCTAATCTTAGGCTATTGGCCACTTTAGCAGTCTGTGGTATGTGTTCCATGTCATGTAATATAATATGCCTTTAATCCAAGTTTTAAAAAGTCCTTGGTTATTCCCACAACATTTGTGCCTCTATTGAACCACGAACTCAAGTCAGTAGGGGTAAAACTTCTTGTTAGGAACCAGTTTGATTCTCCTTTGTTCAAAGTTTCTGTATTTTTGACTTATTGGCTCTGTTTGTTTTGGTTTGGTTTTGTTTGATTTTACAGAGTATTTTGGAGGGAGGGAGGGAGGGAGGGAGGGAGGGAGAGAGAGAGAGAGAGAGAGAGAGAGAGAGAGAGAGAGAGAGAGAGAGAGAGAGAACATGCATCATGAAGCTGGGTAGGTAGAAAGGTGGAAAGGATTTGAAAGGAGTTGCATGGGGAAGAATAAGGTCAAAAACATGTATGAAAAAACTGAATGAGATTTTTTTTAAGTAAAATTGATTTCCAATATTTTTTCTCAGATTAAAGGAAACTCTGGAAAAGCCAAGTAGTAAATGCCTATAATCTCAGCACTTTGGAACTTAAGGGAGTTGGATCCTAAATTCCAGAGAAGAAGAAACCTAGGGTCTTAAACCTCATTAACTGATAGAACACCCCAGGAAAAGCAAGGCAGAAAAGACACCCTAGAGGATTCATTAACTTCCCATTTGTGAAACCAAAATTTCCAAGGGAGACTTTTTCAGATGGGAAATGAGCCCTGCTGAAGCTATGTACAGAGAAAAGCAGAAAGAGTTTGATGAGATCAGAAGGGAAAGAAGCTTGTTCCTGGAGACGTTCTTGGCTTACACCTGACCTCCAGAACATTCAGGTGAGATAGTAGAGGACCTTGGTCATCTCTTCTGATTTCTGTTTGTTCCATGTAGCTTTGGTCTCTTCCCATAGATGGCAGCATGGGTAAAGAAAACTGAGCATCCAGACCCAAGAGCCACCTGGAAACTGACAGGAAGCTAACGGGGCTCACTTCATGCCACAGGCAAGGGGCAGCAGTTTCTACTATTCCCTTCAGATCTGATAACAGCAAAACTATCATTTTACTTCATAGGAAAGTACTAAAAACCCATCAGCTGCCTGGCTCTAACCACTGCCATCTCTAGAGCACACTTGCAGATGAGAGGAAGGAATACAATGTCCTTGACACCTGACATTGGACCGACCCCTGACACACTGCAGCAACTTAGCAAAACAAATCCACTAGCTGCTGCTGAATTAAACTGCATCAGATCTTCTCAAGTGTAGTGAAGTGTCTTCAATATTCAAGCAGCCCAAGGGAAGCTGAAATGGTCAGGCACCTAGGCTTCTTAGAAAGTGAGGGAAAGATGTGTCTCTCTTTTATTGAAATGTATAGACAGCTTCTGGAAATGTTGAGCCGAAGAATAGAGTTCAAAGCAAATGCCAAGGTCAGAAGCTATGGAATCAAATTCCCTAGGTCCTTGGTCTCCTTTTCCTTTCATCTTTTTTTTTTTTTTTTTGAATACTAAGAAAAAATAGAAGGCTTTGAGTGTTTGAGGAGGGGAGATAGTGATCAGAATAAATCAGGGACATGTATGAAATTGCTGAAAAAATTCACTAAGAAAACTGTTATTGAACAGTAAAAAATTGAAAGATAGAATCAACTGGGATTGGTAAAATTCTGTGTTATAATCTAGACCTGGGTACTTCCTCTTTTGTAGGAATGTCAATACAGGACCTTGTGGATATTGCTGACTTTGGATAATAATGAAAACCCCCAAGGAACCCCTAACTCAAAGAGATTTTTTGATTAATATTTTAATACTATTTAACTGTTAACATACTAACGTCCCACAGAGAAGCCACGGCAAACTAATGAAGTGTGTGTGTGTGTGTGTGTGTGTGTGTGTGTGTGTGTGTGATGCCATGTCATGGCTAAATGATTTGCAGAAACAAACCTTAAAACAGCTGAGAGCTGAGTCATATCTCCATCTACATACACATAATTTTAAAAAATCTTAAAAATGAAATGTAAAAAAAAAATAGTGGTATTTCTTTGAAATTGGTTCAGAGTTTCACATTTGGAAGATTTTTATTCAGAAACTAACTGAAATATTTAAAGTGATTCCTTAAACATTATACTACAATCTCACATGCTAGGATAGTTCTTTGATCATAAGAGATATCTTTATTTTTCTAGAAATATGTTCCAGGTTTAGTTTCCTGAGTATTACTTTATCAGGTGATTTCCTAATATTTATGCTACCTATTTCACACATAGATGGATTTTCATAGATATTTGAGGAGACAGACAGAGAGCAGGGGGAGGGGAGAGGGAGAGGGAAGGAGAGATATAAATCAAGAAGTAAAGCTATTTAGAAAGATCCCAAGTTATTGTGGTCATTCTGGGTAGCACAAGGGGTTATTGATGTAACAATTAACAATTTGAGTTGATATTAGCAAAACCTAACTGAATCATATGTTTTCTAGGAAGCTAAAGAGACCACACAGAATGGAGGTCTGCAACTCCACCTCTGGAAATGGCTTCATCTTAGTGGGGATTCTGGATGACAGTGGTTTTCCTGAACTGCTCTGTGCCACTATCACAGCCCTGTACTTTTTAGCCCTGACCAGCAATGGACTGTTACTCCTGGTTATCACCATGGATGCCCGGCTCCATGTTCCCATGTATCTTCTGCTCTGGCAGCTCTCTCTCATGGACCTCCTCCTTACATCAGTTATCACTCCCAAGGCTGTAATAGATTTTCTCACCAAAGACAACACCATCTCTTTTGGGGGCTGTGCCCTTCAGATGTTTTTGGAACTGACACTGGGTAGTGCAGAGGACCTCCTTTTGGCCTTCATGGCCTATGACAGGTATGTGGCCATTTGTCATCCTCTGAACTACACGATTTGAATGAGTCACAAAGTCTGCTGGCTCATGATAGCCACATCATGGATTCTGGCATCCCTCAGTGCTCTAGGATATAGCATCTACACCATGCAATATCCTTTCTGTAAATCCCGGCAGATCAGACACCTGTTCTGTGAGATCCCTCCATTGCTGAAGTTGGCCTGTGCAGATACCTCCAGATATGAGCTGATGGTTTATGTGATGGGAGTGACCTTGCTAATTCCCCCTCTTGCTGCCATCCTGGCTTCCTACTCACTAATTCTGTTCACTGTACTCCACATGCCCTCAAATGAGGGCAGGAAGAAAGCTCTTGTCACTTGTTCTTCCCATCTGACTGTGGTTGGGATGTGGTATGGGGGTGCCATGGTCATGTATGTCCTGCCTAGTTCCTTCCACAGCCCCAAACAAGATAATATCAGCTCAGTTTTCTACACAATTTTCACTCCAGCTTTAAATCCTCTCATCTACAGCCTGAGGAATAAGGAGGTCACAGGGGCTTTGAGGAGAGTCCTGGGGAAAAGGTTGTTGTCAGTACAGTCTACATTCTAGATGGTTCTAATAGCTGCCTTCTAAACTTTATTCTTCCTAAAAATTAGAAGATTTCTACTATGAATGAAATACTACTGGTAATATAAAGAGAATAAAGGTGTTTGGGTTTTTTTTTTTTTTTTGATAGATAAGTATGGGATACAACATTGTTTTAAAATTCTCTTTGAGGCCGGGCAGTGGTGGTGCACGCCTTTAATCCCAGCACTCGGGAGGCAGAGCCAGGTGGATCTCTGTGAGTTCGAGGCCAGCCTGGGCTACCACGTGAGTCCCAGGAAAGGCGCAAAGCTACACAGAGAAACCCTGTCTTGAAAAAAAAAAAAATCTCTTTGAATATTATGAGGTATTTTATAGAATGAAGTTAAGTTACACTGTTTAACATTACTTTCTATGTCTTTAAAAGTTAGACACCATTTTTCCAATGTAACTGCTTAGTGTAGAGGTTCAAATTGGCTTTACTATCTGCACACAGATATCTGAACTATCTGAACTTTTAAGTCCTTGTTGGACGAAGAACCATGAAAAAGAGTTTCAAGTAGATAGGTCACATATTAATTGGAGAGGATTCTTGAGATTTCCATAAATGTTAAACTACTTAATATTGACCAAAAATAATATTGACAGTCAATAATTTGTTTAAGGCTTGGTGGAAATTTATATCATGTACATTCTTTCTCTCTTCCCAAGTATCAGCATTTATGGATGTTCTAATAGGCATCACAGTTCAGATTCTCTCTCTCTCTCTCTCTCTCTCTCTCTCTCTCTCTCTCTCTCTCTGTATATGTACATGTGTTCTCTTTTATTTTTTCTCTTTCTTTCTTTTAGTGATGGGAATTGAAATAAACTCTTACTATTCTAGCTTGAGAATAATAAAATCAAAGAGCAGGATGAAACAAAACTTTTCCTTTTTTTCTAACATGTAGTAAAGTGTCTCAACAAACACAAAGAATCCATATGTTTACTCTTGTTCTGTACATAAAAATTTCACAATCTGTACTGTGTCAAAATATCATATGGTACTCTGTGTACATTCCCATGTTTTGATGGTTTTTATGTTGAGATAAAACACCAGACAGGACTGTCACCATTGAGAGTACAATTGACAACCAATGCTCCCATAGATATTGGGAAAGGAACATGATGACACACTATTGGTGGGATTATAATTTGTCACAGATGCTTTAGAAATCAGCCTGAGGTTTTCTCAAAGAAAACTAGAAATAGATCAATGAAGAATTTGGAGGGAAAAATAATTTAAAATTTGAAAGTTAGGAGACAGGGACAATGTTGTTTTTCTTCCTAACTTAAATATGCAGTACTATGGGGTTGGTATTACTGTTTGTAGAAATTGATAATATCCTCTGTGTTTTAACAAGAAGGAAATATCATTATAGCCTCTTCATTTATAACACTAAACAAAGTTCTTATTAAGTTGAGCTCATACAAGCTAAAAATAGAACACTGGTGACAAGAACTAGGGAGATTTGTAGGTGAGGGCAAGGAACAGATGAATGTTAGTCAATGGGTGCTGAATCACAGTGGGATAGCAGCAAGAGTTTATGCATCACTACTGAACAGAAGGATGATTATAGATACAATAATATTTAGTTCATTCCAAAAGCCAGAAAAAGAATTTGAAAGGTATCATCATAAAGAATGAGTAAATATTTGAGGAGATAAATGTATTAAACTTGATTTAAATATTATACAATGGATATATGTACAGAAACATAACATGACATATTAAGATATAAACGTGGTTTTGTTTTTTGATGTAACATAAAAATATTAAAAAAATAAGTTTTTAAAGAAAATAAATAGAAGTTAGTATATTGGAAGTAATTAAGTATCAATTATGTGTAAAACCTGACACTCATTTAGATAAATTTCCCTCTATTTTTGAGTCTGACACTTACTTTGCTATGCTGATGTGTTCATGTAGAGGTTTCTTCACCTGCTGGTACACAGTGATATGCTCTGTGTTGTATGGTGGTAATACAGATGCTGGTGAAAAGTCTATGGCCAGCTGTTAAAACACAGAGGTCAGAATTCAATGCAGCTCACTTTCTTGTGTAACTTTGAACTTGAACTTAGCCTTTTTGAGCCAAAACTTCTGTAACTATAAATTTCCAGTGACAAAAGACCCATTTTACAGAATTGTGGAGATTAAGATAGTAAATATAAATACATTTACTGAGGCATGTGGAATATATGATGACATTGTACATCTACTTGTTATGAGAAAAAATTGCCCTGGGAATTGTGAGTAGTAGTATATGACAGCACATGGGTGTTTTGTAATGTAACTAGCTATTTATCACTGTCATACAAATGCTGTTTTATGCATGTTTTTATATGTGTTAATTTTAATTAGCAATAGTGAGCTCTCGTGTATATTACTGTCTTTCCCTGAATAGTCTTGGAATTAAATGAAAATTGCTTTCATGAAAATATTAATCATTTTACATTTTATTTTACATTAAAGTTTTGTGAATGTATTATTGGCAATACTATATCATTTAATTTGAGTAATTTATATTTTTCTTGTTAATATTTTTTACAACATCAAGATTGAGGATATAGATACTATGGTGATTATAATATTGGTTAAAATTTATATTCCAATTTATCACTTGACATTAAAATATATGGTGGGAATTTTTAAGGAGGCAATTTTCGCCGGGCAGTGGTGGCACACGCCTTTAATCCACCACTTGGGAGGCAGAACCAGGCAGATCTCTGTGAGTTCGAGGCCAGCCTGGTCTCCAAAGCGAGTTCCAGGAAAGGCACAAAGCTACACAGAGAAACCCAGAAGAAAAAAAAAAGAGGCAAGGAGGAAATTTCTTCAGGAATGCATCCCCTGAGAGGCTACCTATACCCCATAGATTGTTCTAGACCCACACACATACAGAAAATAAGAGATGGACTCAGAGGATTCAAAGAGTGGATGAATTGGGAGGAAAAGCAATGCAGTGAGTAGAGAAGAGTTTGGAGGGAAGGAACTAGGGGGTAGATTTTATAAAAGCGCTTTATATGAATGCATGAAATTTTCAAGAAAAAAATTATAAAAAAAACAATAAAAAATGAAAGCTAGGAAAAATCTATATATTTTAAGATTGTCATGTTTTCTTCTAATGGTATTTTAGAAAATAACTTACATGGTCACTTTAGAAGAAAAATTATTATTTTTTTTACAAATATTTTCTATTTTAATGAAGCTGATATCCCTTTGAAACCCATGTCCCAGGCCAAAAAGTAAGACAGATTCAAAAGGAGCAGTGTCTGTTGCATACACTTCTGCATTAGTAATTTTTTTTAAATTTTCTTTTTTTAAAATTCATTCTTCTCTTATACAACACACTCTGATCATAGCCTCCTCTCCCTCCACTCCTCCCAGTTTCCCCTACCTCTCATCTTTCTCAAACCCATTGTTCTTCCATTTCCCTTTAGAAAAGTACAGGCCTCCCAGAGCTATAAATTGAATACAACATAACAAGATGCAATAAAACTAGGCACATACCCTCATCAAGGCAACTGAACAGGAGGAAAAGGGTCCCAACATCAGGGCAAAGAGTCAGAGACACCCAAGCTAATCAACTGCAATGTAAATGCACAAGACCTAGCACAGTCCCATGCATGCTCCATGATTGCTGCTTCAGTCTTGGTTGGCCCCTATGAGCTCTGCTTTGCTGATTCTATGGGCCTTGTTTTCCTTGGGTCCTTGACCCCTCTGGCTCCTACATCCTTCCTCTCCCTCTCCTAGGGTATTCTCTGAGCTCCAGCTAATGTTTAGCTGTGGGTCTTTGCATCTGCTCCCATCAGTAGCTGGAGGAAGCCTCACTCAGGGCAATTGGTCTAGGCACTAATAAAGGAGTATAGCAGAATATCATTAGGAGTCATTTCATCGACTTTTTTCCCTTCTCTTCCCCTGCCTTTTCTTTTCTTTTTTTCTTTTTGTCCCCCAGTAGTATGGACAGGTTGTAGGTTGAAGATTTTGTGCCTCGATTGACATCCCAGTCAAACTACTAGAAGCCTTGCATGGTTACAGAAGATGATCAGATCAGACTCTATATCATCCTTTACTAGGAGTCCTCACTATGTTCAGACTCCTTGGTTGCAGGAATTATCTACTGAATAAGGTTTCCACATCTCCAGCCAAATGCCCCCCAGTTCCAGTCATCTCTCCCATACTCTTTCCCTTCATCCCTCCCTCCTCCACCTGATCTCTCATGTTCCCTTCTCCACCCTCTCCCAGTCCACCCACAAAATCTATTCTACTCACCCTTCCCAAGGAGATCCATGCCTGTCCCCTAGATTCCTCCTTGTTACTTAGCTTCTCTGAGTTTATGGACAATAGCATGATTATCTCTTACTTTAAAACTAATATCCACTTATAACTAAATAAATATCTTGCTTATCTTTCTGGGTATGGGTTACCTTACTCAGGATGATCTTCTCTAGTTCCATCCATTTGTCTGCAAATTTCATGATATCATTTTTTTAACATCTGAGTAATACTCCACTGTGTAAATGTACCACACTTTCTTTAACCATTCTTCTGTAGAGGGACATCTAGGTTGTTTCCAGTTTTGGCTATTATGAGTGATAATGCTGCAATGAACATAGTTGAGCAAGTGTCCTTGTGGTAAGATGGAACATCCTTTGAGTATAATCCCAAGGTCCATATAGCTATGTCTTGAAGTAGATCAATTCCAGCTTTTGAGAAACTGCCACATTGATATCTATAGTGGCTGTACACGTTTCCACTCCCACCAGCAATGGAGGAGTGTTCCCCTTGCTCCACATCCTCACCAGCATGAGCTTTCACTTGTGTTATTGATCCTAGCCATTCTGAAAAGTATATGATGGACTCTCAAAGTAGTTTTGATTTGCATTTCCCCAATGTCTAAAGATGTCAACATTTTTTAAAGTGTTTTTCAGGCATTTGAGATCCCTATATTGATAATTTTTGCTTATATTTTAATATGTTTCCTAAAGATCATTCTTGTGATATTTTGGTGGAAAATGTGGCTGCTTTTGCCCTTGTCCAAAGAGTCTACCTGAGGCTAAATTGAAGAGATTTGGATTAATTCTGTTGGCAGAGGAACTCTCAAAACAGCTTAGTATAGACTCTATTGTGTGGTTATTAGTGGTAACTCTAATGCAGATTTATACTGAAAAAGATCAAGCTGGTCAAGGATATAAACAGATTAAGAAATGGGAAAAAGGGAGTGGTGACCTCTAGGCAAGATCCTATACAGCTAAGTTTCCAACTTGTGCAAATAATTTAAAAAAAAAAAGCTTAGAACCAGGTATGGTGGAGCACACCTTTAATCCAAGCACTCCAGAGGCAGAGGCTGGTGGGTCTTTCAGTTTGAGGCCATCCCTGTCTATAGAGCGAGTTCCAGTATAACCAAGCTTAGGCAGTGAAGGTAACCATCAAAAACAAAGCTGAGGATGATGTAATTGACAGATCTCTGAGTTCAAGCCAGCCTGGCCTACAGAGCAAATTCCAAGACAGCCAAGATTAGGCAGTGAAGGAAATCATAGAAAACAGAAAGCTGATAAAGACGTAATTGAATTAGGGGTCCATGTTCCAGCTCAAGCAAGCAGCAGAACTTGGCAGCTTTGGCCATGTGGTTCTAGCTTTAGAGTTAAGCAGCGACTAAGAAAATCTATTGAAGTTGAAGCCTGGATTACCTTGGAGACCCCAAGATGTTGGAGATGGGAGACTCATGGGATATCTGCCAAGGAAAGCTGCTAACAAAGAGTGGAAACAGCCCCCCCCCCAAAAAAAAAGACTGGACTGCAGTCAACAAAGCTGAAAAGAATTGAAGATCTGAAGAGTGTTTTGACATCAGACATGGAGATGCAGAATATGGAGTTTGCCCAGATGGTTCAGTCCAGTTTTTTCTTCGGTCCAGTTTTTTCTCACTATGTTTCCATCCTTATGTTTTGGAACACTGTGTCATTATATGTTGGAAGCATGTAATCTTTTTCTATTTTGATTTTATAGGGAATTACAGTTAAGAGATTGCATGAATTTCAGAGGAGATTTTGAACTTTGGACTTTTAAACATTACTGATACTGTGATATAGCAGGGAGACTTTCAAAGTGGGAATAAATGTATTTTTGCATTTTGATATGGCTGCAAACCTTTGGGGTCCAGGGAGTGTGATGCAGTGATTTGAAAGAAAATAGCAGTCTCTTTCTTTCAGAAAATGAGTCTCATATATATTCAGGCCATGCCCAGTATCACAGACCACTTCTTCCTGCCTGCAAGTAAAGATGTAAGACACTCAGCTAACTACTCCAGCATCATGTCTGTTTGCACACTGCCATTGTCCCACCATGATGATAATGGTCTAAACCTTTGAAAATGTAAATCACCCCAACTAATTGTTTTTCCTCTGTAAGAGTTGCTGTGGTCATGGTATCCCTTCACAGCAACAGAAACCCTAACTAAGAAACAGGGGTGTTGATTTGTGTCTGGGTCTTCTAATTAATTCTATTGATCAACATGTCTGTTTTATGACAATACCATGTGGCTTTTGTTACTATAGTTCTATATTACAGCTTGAAATCAGGGATGGTGACACCTCCAAGAGTTCTTTTATTATTCAAGATTGTTTTAGTTATCTTGGTTTTTTTAATTTGTTTTTTCATATTAAATTGAGTTTTGTCCTTTTAAGTCTGTAAAGAATTGTGTTGGGATTTTGATTGGGATGACATTGAATCTGTAGATTGCTTTGGTAGGATGGCCATTTTTACTACCTACCCATGAGCATTGGAAGTCTATATCTTCTAATATCTTCTTCAATTTCTATTTTCAAAGATTTGAAATTTTATTCATATAAGTCTTTTACTTTCTTGGTTAGGGTTATCCAAGGACATTTTATGTTATTTATGGTTATTATGAAAGGTATTGTTTCCCTGATTTATTTCTAAGTTCATTTGTCATTTATATATAGGGGAGAGAGATACTGATTGTTTTAGTTAATCTCCTATTGAGCCACTTATCTAAAGGTGTTTATCAGCTATTGAAGTTCCTTGCTAGTATTTTTGGAGTCATTTATGCATACTATCATATCACCTGCAAATAATGATACTTTGACTTCTTCCTTTCCAATTTTTATGCCCTTCATCTCCTTCAGTTGTCCTATTGCTCTAGCTAGAATTTGAAGTACTTTATTGAATATATATATTGAGAGAGTAGACAGCCTTGTCTTGTTCCTGATTTTAGCATAATTGCTTTGAGTTTCTCTCCATTTAATTTGATGTTGACTACAGGTTTGCTGTATATTGCTTTAATTATATTTAGGTATGTTCCTTGTATACCTGTGCTACTATTCCACCACTTGGCATTTCTTGCCAGACCAGTCATTATTATAGACTGTGAGAGTCATACTTGGGTAAGACTGATAATTATGTTTCTCTCCCAGTAGCTCGCATAGCACCTTCTAGCAGCATAAATGATTGGTAGTGGGGAGGAAACTTCCAGGTTAGTACCAGCTTGACTCAAGCATTTGGTTTCTTTGGCAATAGAGTCTTATTGTAAAGTTCTGGACTCCAGAATCCAGACAGTAAACAAGAGCATTGGCTATAGCCTGTAGTCTACATGTATGTATGAGACCTCATTGAGAATCTATTCGAAGATAAGTAACCCATTTCTGGGATTGAGCTTTTTATTTGTTAGCCTGTGGTATATAGAAGTAGATTTATTGCCCTATTATAGAGTAATTACTCTATAATTTTAATTCTTTTAATGTAAGCTTCTTAAAAGTATGTCCTTATGATTTTTCTGAATTTTCCTAATTTTGATATTCTTTCTTTTTCTTTTGGTTAACTTGGCTAAGGGACTACCAATCTTGTTTACCATTTCAAAGAATAAAATTTTGTTTCATGAATTCTTTTTACTCATTGTGTTTATTATGTAGTTAATTTCTACATGTCTAATATTTTGGTATCTAGTTCATTCACATTTTTTTCCAAGTTTTTCCAAGGCCTTAACATTTATCATTATAGGCCCCATTTTCTATTTTTCACTTTAAGATACTTGAAGATAAGGTGAATTTCCATTAGGCAGCAAGAAGACAGATTTTGTTACTTAATCCATTCAACTAAACTGTGTCATTTGATTAGTGGGTTGAGACCATTAATATTTAAGGTTTTTATTGAAAGGTGTATGTTGATTCCTGTTCTTGTTCACTGTTTGTGTTCTTAGTCTTGTTTTGTGCTTCAGTTATTGCAGCTTATTTTTTTCTTCTTTCTATAGTTTCTTGGTGACCTTTTGGTATGGTCAAGAATGGGGCCTATTTAGCTAATCAGGGAAGAGAGATCCTGGAGGAGTTAAGGGGACTGTAGGATAGAGTAGATGACTCAGGGATGTGGGATCTAGGTGAACTTTAGAGTGGGATGGGTGAAAACTGTGAAGCAAGACAAGGAAAAAAGGTCCTAGAGGACAACAGAAATTCTTTGCTTTTACCTCATTCATTGGTAACAGTTCAACTTTGCACAAAGTGTCTAGCTGTGCAGTTTCATTTTGTCATTTTAAAACACACCCATTCCTTGTCCTACTGTGCCATTGACAGATCATTGTCATCTAAGTGTAATTATAAGATGGTAGCCTATTGTTTGGGTCTAAGAACATTTAAAAGACTTTAATTAATTTGGAACTTCTATAAATTCCAGTGCTGTTGTATTTCCTCTTTAATACCTAGAAATTTGAGCTACTTTTCTCAACATTCATTGATAGCACCAAGACATGAACCAATAGAGAAGCTCTACTGGGTTACACCAAAGTAGATGAGTGGAAGATCTCACACTTGCAGACTCCACACAGAGCAGCTATGTAGAACTGGAAATAGCCTAGCAAAAAGGACATTTCATGAAAGCTGGGCAACTGACCTCTCTAGGACTAGAATAAAACAAACTTCTGCACATATGTAGAGTTAGATATTTTAAAACAGATTGTCAATATTTACTTTAGAATTATATAGAAATCAAGAAAAGTTGGGTATTTGTGCATTGATAATCTCAGGACTTGGGACATAAAGGGAAGTAGATCCTGCATTCATAGAAGAAAGAAACTTGGAACTGTAGAGTTCATTAAGTGACAAAAAAGCTCAAGGAAAGCAAGTCAAGAACTCACCCAAGAGAATTCATTAATTTACCATTTCCCATATCAACATTTCCAGGGGAGGCCATTTCAGCTGGGAATTAAGTCCCTCTGAAGCTATGCAGAGAAAAAAGAAGAAAGTAGGTCCTGGAATCTAAAGATAAAGCACCTTTACAAAACCCTGGGTTACTCTTGGCTCCAGGAGCACAAAGGTATACATAACAGGACTCTGAAAATTTCTCTAAATGCCAATTTCTTTCATTCATCATTGATCTTAGCACCTAGCAACAGGAATAAAGAAACTGGAGTTACTAGGTCCAAAAATGTCTGAAACCTGATATTAGGCTGGAAGAACTGTCTCCATGCATCATTTAGAATGGAAGCCATTTCCACCAATTCTTATGAGGAAAGGCATCTTCATCCATATAATGCCACCCAAAGACTGTTGCCTGGCTCTCCTCACTGCCATCTCCAGTCCACATCTGTAGATGAGAGGATAGGCTAGAACAGCCCTGGCACTTAACATGGATGGACTGTTGACATATTTCACCAACTTAGCATAACAAGTCAGCTAAGTACTGCTGAAGTTAAACTACATCTTTACTTCCTGTTTGGACTGGAATTTTCTCAGTCTTTAAGTGAATCTACAGGTGGTCAAGTACCTAGGCTTTTTACTGCCAAAGGTAACAAATTTATCTATCTTTTAATTAAAATTACCATGTTATATTCCCTAGTTTTTTGGCCTCTGTTTCCCTTTCAAACTTCCTATTTTAGATTTTCTTTTGACTGTTAAAAAGGAATCAATTATGAAGGATTAAAGTCTGTGTTAGAGTCTAGATCTGGGTACATTCTTCCTAATAGTAATCTCAATACCTGTCTCCAGAGCCTGTAACTGCTACAGCTTTTGATGATAAATATCAGAAAGTTTATGAATGTTCTAAAAGGACCATGTGAACTGATACTTATTCTACATTCTCATACCATTTGTCTCTTAAGGTACTAATGTCCCCTAGTGAAGCCAATGGAAACTAATGAGATGTCAATATATATTTACACACACACACACACACACACACACACACACACACACACACACACACACACACACGATGTGGCTACATGTTTTATAGAAGGATGCTTTATTTTCACATCTTTCACTCTTCACTTATGAGTTGGTTTCATTTGTTCTTAAATGATACACAGCAGTGGCACCTGTCAGTCTTACACCCCTGTTCTTGTTAGCTTCTCCATGGGTTTGGGAACCATGCACCAATGTCAGTTTTCAAGAAAGGCTGGCTTTCTTCCCTATCCCTGAACCACTTCTATCTAGTGCATGAGCTTCCTACTTGCAGAAGGGAAAGTAAGCATCAAGGTCAAAGACTATATTGGTTTGCACTTATTGGGACTGAGTACAACAAAATCTATCTGCTCTTTAGTTACTTTTCATCATTTCTCCAAAGCAAGCTGACGCATTTTTCTGTGAAAGGACTCATGTGTTGCAATTCTGTATCTTTCCATTCACTCACTGAATTATAATCTGGTAAAACAAACAAATATGTTTGTATTAATAATAAAGGTTTAACTCTAAAAGCAACACTTTGTCACCACTATAGCCTACTTTCTGACACTTAATAGTTCTCTCAAGACTGATGCAGAAGGTGGGGCTGAGCAAGAGAAATAACTAAGGTAAACAATTTGTTGAGATTTGCTACAAACATATTGATTTGCAAAATGTAAAAAAGGAGGTGGAAAGTTTAAGGCATGCTTAAAATCACAGAACCTAGGAGGTCCAGGCAAGAGCACCAGCAAATGAAATGACTCTTGTTCTCAGAAATATCCCATCTCAAAACATATAAACAGAACCAAGAAATGTGGGGAAAATGGAGGAAGTAATTTATTGAAATCACATCTCTGAACTAGCTGAGAAATACATATTTAAACACATCTATGAAAACTAATTGGAATATTTAACCCATTAGCCAAATGAAATATTAAAGGGCATATAGGTTAGAATATTTCTTTAACCCTAACATGAAAGATAATTATTTTCTAGGAAAGTCATTTTTTTCAAGTTTAATGTCCTGATCAGTATTTCACAAAGAGATAACATAATGTTTAGTCATTGCTATGTAGCTCTTCTATGCATACACAAAAAATTTATCAAGATACAACTAAGAAATAGAAATCTGGAGACCAAGCAGCATAGCTATTTAGTAATGGAAAAAATATTATCTTACAATAGTTATGCTGCATACTTTCAGAGGCCTCTGATTTTACAAAACTAGGTCTATAATAGCAAACACTAAACTGAGTCAACTTCTTCCAGACAACTAAAGAGACCACACAGAATGGAGCCTTGGAACTCCACCTTGGGAAGTGGTTTCATCTTGGTGGGAATTCTCGATGACAGTGGCTCTCCTGAACTGCTCTGTGCTACAATGGCTGCTTTGTACATGTTGGCACTGATCAGCAATGGGCTGCTGATCCTGGTCATCACAATGGATGTGTACCTCCATGTTCCTATGTACCTCTTGCTTGGGCAGCTCTCTCTCATGGACCTTCTCCTCACATCAGTTATCAGTCCCAAGGCTGTCATGGATTTTCTGCTCAGAGACAACACCATCACCTTTGGTGGTTGTGCCCTTCAGATGTTCCTGGAACTGGCACTGGGTAGTGCAGAAGACCTCCTTCTGGCCTTCATGGCCTATGACAGGTATGTGGCCATTTGTCATCCATTGAACTACACGATCTTTATGAGGCCAAGCATTTGCTGGCTTATGGTAGCCATATCCTGGATTCCAGCTTCCCTGAGTGCCTTAGGATATACTATCTACACCATGCAGTATCCCTTCTGCAAATCCCGAGAGATCAGACACCTGTTCTGTGAGATCCCTCCATTACTGAAGTTGGCCTGTGCAGATACCTCCAGATATGAACTCATGGTTTATTTGATGGGAGTGACCTTGCTAATTCCCCCTCTTGCTGCCATCCTGGCCTCCTACTCACTAATTCTGTTTACTGTGCTCAATATGCCCTCAAATGAGGGCAGGAAAAAAGCCCTTGTCACCTGCTCTTCCCACCTGACTGTGGTTGGAATGTACTATGGACCTCTCACAGTCATGTACATCTTGCCCAGTTCCTACCACAGTTCCAAACAAGAGAATATTCTCTCATTTCTGTACACAATCTTCACCCCAGCTCTGAATCCTCTAATTTACAGTCTAAGGAATAAGGAGGTCAGTGGGGCTTTGAAGAGGGTCCTGGGAAAACGGTTGTTGCCAACACACCCTACCTTCTAGGTATCTTTAATAGTTGTCCTTTATACTCAAATTCTCTCAAAGTCAGAAACTTCCTATTTGAAATACTTATCACAAAACCAGGAGAATAAACGTGTGTATTTTGATAGAGAAGTATGGAACCAAAACTACCTTTGTAAATGCATTTTCGTCTTATCTTCATGAGGTATTTAATAAGATTCATAAGATTTTAGACACAGGTCTAAAATCACTCTTCTTTTAAAAATCATTTCTATTTTCCAGTTAAGTGCTTTATTTAAAACAAGGATCTAGGATATTAACACTTGATAAAACTCATGAGCTATAAATCATATTGGGCCAACAACTAGAGAAAATGGTATCAAGTGGGAAGCTCACATATAAATGTGAGGATTTTTGAGAATTACACAATTGTTTTCATTCAAAATATCTTCTTTTAATTGAATTATTTAAACTCAAATATAACTTTAATGTTCATTATACTACTAAATGTGTTTAAGACACCCAAACTTGCTGAAATGTTATGCCTACAGTGACAGCTTTGTCCACTGTTTAGATGCTATAAATTTGCATCATGTTTGCCCTTCTATCTTTCCATGTATTAACCTTTATAGATGGCCTAATGTATGCTAGCTCATTAGATCGTATGCATTTATACCTTTTCCTATCATTAATTATAAGGGTGGTAGGTGTGGAAAATGTTTATACTTCTATCCTGTGAATAACAAAAGATAGCAACAGAATAACATCATGCTTTCCCGTTTTTCCATGAACACATCTCAGTCATTGCTAAGAGTCCCAAAATTTGGTGCATGATACCTGACTAAAACATAATATGATGTTTATTATTTTTATTTATTTATTTATTTATTTATTTATTTATTTAGGTTTTTCGAGACAGGGTTTCTCTGTGTAGCTTTGCGCCTTTCCTGGAACTCACTTGGTAGCCCAGGCTGGCCTCGAACTCACAGAGATCCGCCTGGCTCTGCCTCCCAAGTGCTGGGATTAAAGGCGTGCGCCACCACCACCGGCATAATATGATATTTATATGTGTCAGGATATCTGTGGCACTTCATGTTTATTCATATTTTTATTCTTTTGTATCAATTCAAAATAAAGTTTAGAAAATAGGAGAAAGGACAATATAACTTTTCTTGCTAATTTTAATTTGTTGTGCTAAAAAGTTGGGTATTGCTGTTTGTGGAAATTGACTAGTTTTTTCCTAAAATTTTTTATACCTGAATAAAATAGCACTGTAACTGCCTTATTTATAACACTAAAACATGTTAGTTTTTTAAGCTGATCTCATAGAAAATGGCAACATAACAACTTTCACTGGATTATGAGAGGATCAGGGAACTATACAGATCAGTGAGTGCTGAGTAAATGTTGGAGATCATCAAGAGGTTCTGGAGTGCCACTGCACAACAGGGTTACTATAAAAAAAAAACTGTAATGTTTAGTGCATTCTGAAATACAAAAGAAGGAATTTTGGAAGTGTTTACCACAAATGGTGAATATTTGAGAGGAAAACACACTAATATTATTTAAATACTATGCAATAGGTACATGACTGTAAATGTAATATGACACATCATTAATATATCTAACTTTTATACTTGGAAAATATTTTATACATTCTTTGAAATTTTCATATATTTTGATCATATTCACTCCCTTCCCCAAGTCCTCCTAGATTCATCCCATATCCTTACCCATGCAAAATTGTGTCCTATTTTTTAAAAAAAGTCATGGTGTCCAGTATGTGCTGCTCATATAACTTTGGATTTGCAGTCAAACACTGGAGTACAGTCAACCTACTAGAGGCCACTCATTGAAGAAACTTGACGATTCATTTCTCTGAAGCTGTGAATTGCCAATAGAATCTCAGGGAGTGGTGGGATTGCCTCCTCCATGCTAGTATTTTGTGTGGCTTGAGCTTGCACGAGCTTGTGCATACTGTCACAACTGTTGTGAGTTCATATGTGCAACTTCCCTATTGTGTCCAGGAAACACTGTTTCCTTGTAGTCATCCACCACCTCTGGCTCTTACAGTTCTCCCCACCTTTCCTGATGATCCCTGAGTCTTGGCAGCAAAGGGTATAATCCAGATGTTCCCTGCACTCCGCAGTTCCTTATTTCCTGCACCTTGGTACTTTATGTGTCTCTGTGTTAATTGCCACCTAAGCGAAAAGAACTTCTCTGACAAAGGCTGAATGATGTAATAATCTATAGGTATAGCAATGAGTCATTAGAAAAAAAACATATTGGATAAAAGACAGAATTTTCAACAAATGGTCCTGGTCAAACTGGTTACCTGCATATAAAAGAAAGAAACCCATCCTAATAATTCACCCTGTCTAAAATTCAGCCTCAAATGGATCTAGAAGAAAGTCAGGCATATACTTGAACATATAGGCACATGAATTTTTATGTTTTTTTTAATTTAGTAGTTAATATAACTAGAAATAAGTTATTTTGAAAATTAATAAAAAGTCCTTGTACTAGAAGTAAGCAAGTTTCCTATACAATATTACATTAATATAAGCTCTCATTTACATGGATTTCCTATCACTTTCTATATGGACACTCATTGTTCTGAATTGATGTGTTCTTGTAGAAGATTCTTGCTCCATTGCTGACAGTGATGATTTACTCCACTGCATGGTAATACAGAGCAATAGTGAAGACTTTGGGTTAGTTGTCTAGAATTCAATGCTTCTTCCATTTGTGTAACTTTGAACATGATATGCAGGCTCTTTGAAAAAAATAATATAAGCTATTCATTATAGTAAGCTAAGCTACATTCCCAGTAATAAAAAAACTACTTTATGAAACTGTTATAATGATTAATTAATATAGCAAACATAAAAAACAAGACAATAAAGCACCTGGAATAAATGACTGTATCATAAATCTTAGCTGTTACATGATTAAATTGCCCTGAAAGTTGTATTTGGAAGAAATCATATCATGTGAACATTTTGTTGGGTAACTATTATATCACTATTAAACATTTAATGTCTTATGTGTGTGTTTGCTTGTGTTTATGATAATTAGTGAAGTTTAAATCTTTTGGATAGATGACTGATACTTCCCTTAGGTGAATTATTATGAATGAAGGTATATAAATCAAGGCTAATATCAGTTAAATATTCTTTATATAAATTTATTTAATTAATTAATTTGTTTTACATCCTGACCACAGTTTCCACTCCCTCCTCTCATCCCATTCCCTCCACTCACCTTCCCTCCCCTCTTCAATCCACTCCTCTATTTCTGTTCAGAAAGGGGCAGGCCTCCCATGGGTATCAACAAAGTGTGGTAGATCAAGTTGGGATTAAGACTAAGCACCTTCCCTTGCATTTAGTCTGGGCAAGGCAATCCAATATGAGGAATAGGCCCCAAGAGCTAGCCAAAGCTTTACGAACAGCCCTGCTCCCATTGTCAGGAGTCCCACAAAAGACAAAGCTACACAACTGTCATACATATGTAGAGGGCCTAGGTCAATCTCATGCAGGCTCCCCGGTTGTTGGCTCAGATTCTGTGAGTTCCTTTGAGCCAGGTTAGTAGTTTCCGTGGCTTTTCTTATGATGACCTTGACCCCTGTGACTCCTACAATCCTTCTTCCCTCTCTTCAACAGGATTCTCTGAGTATGGCCTGATGTTTGGCTGTAAGTCTCTGCATCTGTTTCCATCAGTTACTGGATGAAACCTCTCTGATGACAATTGGGGTAGTCACCAGTCTGATCACAGGAGGTGGCCAATTTGGGCCATATCCTAGGAGTCTTAGCTGTGTTCATCCTTGTAGATTTGTGGGAGTTTCCCTTGCATCAGGTTTCTACCGGACCCTGAAAAGGCTCTCCCCCTTTCCAGTCATCTCTTTCAATACTCTCCTCTTCAACCCACACCCCAGTCCAATCCCTAAAGCTCTCAAACTCACCCATCCCAAGTCTATCCAGGAGATCTCTTCTATTTCCCCTTTACAGGAAGATCCATGCATTTCCCTTGGGCCCTCCTTGTTACCTAGCCTCTCTGGGTTTGTTGATTTTAGCATGGTTATCATTTACCTTACAGTTATTATTCATTCATGAGTGAGTATATACCATGTTTTTCTTTCTGGGTATGGGTTACCTCATTTAGGATGATACTTTTTTCTAGTTCCATCCATTTGCCTTCAAATTTCCCAATGTCATTGCTTTTAACAGCTGAGTAATACTCCATTGTGTAAAGATACCATATTTTCTTTACCCATTCTTCAGTGGCTGAGCATCTAGATTGTTTCCAGGTTCTAACTATTACAAATAAAGATGCTATGAACATATTTAAGCAAGTCCTTCTGGTATGATTGGGCATCTTTCTGTATGTGCCCAAGAGTGGTATTCCTGGGTCTTGAGGTAGATTTATTCCCAATTTTCTGTGAAATTGCCATATCGATTTCCAAAGTGGCTGTACAAGTTTGCACTCCCACTAGCAATGAAGGAGTGTTCCCCTTGCTCCACATCTTTTCCAGCATAAGCTGTCATTAGTGTTTTTGATTTTAGCCATTCTGTGTAAGATGGCATCTCAGAGTCATTTTGATTTACATCCCCTGATGGTTAAAGATGTTGAACATTTCTTTAAGTGTTTTTCAGCCACTTGAGGTTCCACTGTTGAGAGTCTCTGTTTAGATCTATACTCCATTTTTAATTGGATTATTTGTTTGATTTTTTTCTTGATGTCTAGTTTCTTGAGTTCTTCATATATTTTGAAAATCATCCTTCTGTCAGATGTGGGGTTGGTGATAATCTTCTTCCATTATGTAGACTGTCCTAATGACAGTGTCTTTTGACTTACAGAAGCTTTTCAGTTTCGTGAGCTCCCATTTACTAATTGTCTGTCTTAGTGTCTGTGTTACTGGTGTTTATTCTTGAGGTTGTCTCTTGTGCCAATGCATTCAAGGCTATTCCCCACTTTCTCTGCTATGAGGTTCAGTGTATCTTGATTTATGTTGAGGTCTTTGATGCACCTGGACTTGAGTTTTGTGCAGAGTGATAGATATGGATCTATTTGCATTCTTCAGCGTGCTGACATCCAGTTATGCCAGCACCATTGTTGAAGATGCTTTACTTTTTCCATTGTATAATTTTGGCTTCTTTGCCAAAAATCAAGTGTGTAGATTTATATCTGGGTCTTTGATTCAATATCATTGTTCCTCCTGCCTGTTCTGATGCCAATACTGTGCTGTTTTCATTACTATATGTCTTTATTAGAGCTTGAGTTCAGGCATGGCGATACCTCTGGCAGTTCTTTTACTGTACATGAATGTTTTAGCTGTCCTGAGCTTTTTGTTTTTCTGTGTAAAGTTGAGTATTGTTCTTTCAAGGTCTGAAAAGAATTATGTTGAATTTTGATGAGGATTATAATGAATCTGTAGATTGCTTTTAGTAAGATGGCCATTTTTACTATTAATTCTACCAATCCATGAGCATGGGAGATCTTCTCACATTCTGATATCTTCTCCAATTTCTTTCTTCAAAGACTTGAAGTTCTTGACATGGAGGTCTTTCATGTGCTTGGTTAGAGTTACCCCAAGATATTTTATATTGTTTGTGGCTATTGTAAAGGGTGTTATTTCCCTGATTTCTTTCTCAACCCATTTATCTTTTGTATATAAGTGGGATAGTGATTTTTTTTTTTAGTTAATCTTTTATCCAACCACTTTGTTAAGAGTGTTTATCAGCTGTAGGAGTTCCCTAGTAGAATTTTGGAGGTCCCATATGTATACTGTCATATCATCTACAAATAGCAATAATTGACTTCTTCTTTTATAATTTGTATCCCCTTGATTTCCTTTTATTGCTAGAACTTCGAGCACTATATTGAATAGGTACGGAGAGAGAGAACAGCCTTGTCTTCTTCCTGATTTTAGTGGAATTGCTTTGAGTTTCTCTCCATTTAATGTGTTGTTAGCTATAGGATTGCTGAGTATTATTTTTATTATATTTAGGTATGTTCCTTGTATCCCTGATATCTCCAAGACTTATCATGAAAAGGTACTGGATTTTGTTAAAGGCTTTTTCAGCATCTAATGAGATGATCTTGTGGGTTTTATCTTTCAATTTGTAGTATGGTGGATTACATTGACATATTTTTGTATGTTGAACCATCCATGAATCTCTGGGATGAAGTCTACTTGATCGTGAATGATTTTTTATGTGTTTTTGGATTCAGTTTGCAAGTATTTTATTGAGTATTTTTGCACTAATATTCACGAAGGAATTGGTTTGTAATCTATTTCTTTGTTGAGTCTTTCTGCAGCTTGGGCATTAGGGTAACTGTGGCCTCATAAAAAGAATTTAGCAATGCTCCTTCTGTGGAATAATCTTTGAAGTACTGGCATTAGCTCTTCTTTGAAAGTCTAGTAGAATTCTGTGCTGAAAGCATCTGCCCCTGGGATTTTTTGGTTGGGACACTTTTAATGACTTCTTATATTTCCTTAAGGTTTATACATCTGTTTAAATTGTTTATCTGTTCTTGGTTTAATTTTGGTATGTGGTACCTATTAAAGAATGTGTCCATTTCTTTTAGATTTTTCCAATTTTGTGGAGTACAGGTTTTTGAAGTATGATCTAATGATTCTCTGGATTTTCTCAGTGTCTGTTGTTATATCACCTTTTCGTTTCTGATTTTGTTAGTTGTGATAGTCTCTCTGCTGTTTACTTAATTTGAATAAGGCTTTGTCTAGCTTGTCGATTTTCTCAAAAAACCAACTCTGTTTCATTGATTCTTTGTATTGTTCTCTTTGTTTCTGTTTTATTGATTCAGCCCCCAGTTTGATCATTTCCTGCCATCTACTCCTCTTTGTGTGTTTGCTTCATTTTGTTCTAGAGATTTCCGGTGTGCTGTTAAGTTTCAAGAATGAGATTTCTCCAAATTCTTTATGAAGGTACTCAGTACTATGAACTTACCTCTTACCACTGCTTTCATAGTGTCCCATAAATTTGGGTATGTTGTGCATTCGTTTTTTTTTGTTTGTTTGTTTGTTTGTTTTTTTAATTCTAGAGAGTCTTTCATTTATTTTTTTTCTTGATACAGTGGTAATTAAATTGAGAGTTGCTTAATTTCCATGAATTTGTAGGCTTTCTGTAGTTTGTGTAATTGTTGAACTCCAGCTTTTATCCAAGGTGATCTGTTAAGATATAGAGAGTTATTCCAATTTTTTTTTTGTATCTGTTAAGACTTACTTTGTGACTATGTGTTCAATTTGGGAGACATTCCCTGAGGTGCTGAGAATGAATATTCTTTGGTGTTTGGGTGAAAAATTCTGTAGCTATCTGTTAGGTCCGTTTGAGTCATAACATCTCTTAGTTCTGTTATTTCTCCGTTTAATGTCTCTCTGAATAACCAATCCATTGGTGAGGATGGGGTGTTCAATTCTCCCACTATTAATGTGTGGTGTTTGATGTTTTATTTAAGTTTTAGTAATGTTTCTTTTACAAATGTGAGTGCCCTTATATTTAGGACATAGATGTTCCAAATTGAGACATCATCTTGGCAGATTTGTCCTGTGGTGAATATTGAGTGTCTTTCTCCATTTCTTTTGATTGATTTTGGTTAGAAGTCTGTTTTGTTACATATTAGGATAGCTATACCAGCTTGCTTCTTTGGTCTGTTTGATTGGAAACTCTTTCCAAAACTTTACTATGAGGTAAATTCTGTCTTTGATGTTAAGGTGTTTTTCTTGTATGCAGCAGAAAGATGGATCCTGTATTCATACCCATTCTGTTAGCCTGTGTCTTTTTTTTTTTTTTTTTTGGTGAATTGAATCCACTATTATTGAGAGATATTAATGACCAGTGATTGTTAATTCCTGGGTTGTTCTTGTTGATGCTGCTGTTATTGTTGTTGTTGCTGCTGCTGTTATTGATATTGTTATTGCTGCTGCTGCTGCTGCTGCTGCTGCTGCTGCTGCTGCTGCTGGTGGTGGTGGTAGTAGTATGTGTATGTGTTTCCCTTCTTTGGGCATTGCTGTTGTGGAATCATCTATTGCCTGTGTTTTCATGGGCAGAGCTAACTTCCTTCGTTGGAGTTTTCCTTCTAGTACCTTCTGTAGGGCTGAATTTGTGGATAGATACTGATTAGATTTGACTTTGTCATGAAATATCTTGTTTTTTCCATCAATGGTGATTGAAAATTATGCTGGATATAGTAGTCTGGGATAGCATCCGTGGTCTCTTAGAATCTGTAAGAAATCTGTCCAGGCTTTTCTGACTTTTTTAGAGTTTCCATTGAGAATTTGGGTGTAATTCTGATAGGTCTGTATTTATATGTTACTTAGACTTTTTCCTTTGTAGCTCTGTATATTATTTCTTTATTGTGTATGTTTAGTGTTTTGATTATTATATTGAAATGGAACTTTTTTTTTGGTCCAGTCTATTTGATGATCTGTAAACTTCTTGTACCTTTATAAGTACATCCTTCTGCCGGGCGTGGTGGCGCACGCCTTTAATCCCAGCACTCGGGAGGCAGAGCCAGGCAGATCTCTGTGAGTTCGAGGCCAGCCTGGGCTACCAAGTGAGCTCCAGGAAAGGCGCAAAGCTACACAGAGAAACCCTGTCTCGAAAAACCAAAAAAAAAAAATAATAATAAGTACATCCTTCTTTAAGTTGGGAAATTTTTCTTCTAGGCTTTTGTTGAATATATTTTCTGGACCTTTGAACAGGAATTCTTCTCCTTCTATTCCTATTATTCTTAAGTTTGGTCTTGTCATAATGTCCCAGATTTTCTGGATGTTCTATGTTAAGTATATTTTAGATTTAACTTTTTTTTAAACAGTGATTCTGTTTTTCTGTATCACATCTTCCATGTCTAAGATTCTCTCTTCCATCTTCTATTCTTTTGGTGATGCTTGCATCTGTAGTTCCTGTTCACTTACTCAGGTTTTACATTTCCAGAATTCCTTCAGTTTGTGTTTTCTTTATTGATTCTGTTTCCACTTTCAGGTCTTGAACAATTATATATATATTTGCTCCAGTTTTTTGGGGAGTGGGTATCTTTTCCTCTATTTCTTTAAGGGATTTTTTTTCATTTCCTCTTTAAGGACCTCTATAATCTTCATAAAGTTATTTTAAGGTCATTTTCTTGTGCTTCAATTATGTTGGATTGTTGACCTCTTGCTGTTGTAGGACAGCTGGGCACTGATGGTGACACATTGCCCTTTCTGATATTGATTGTGTTCTTACACTGGTGTTTAGGCATTTGAATTTGGGATGATTATAAGCCTGGGGGTTTAATCCTGTTTGTCTTTGTTGTATGAGTGTTTTGTTCCTTGGATTCTATTTCCTTTCTGGTCTTCTGGACTAAGTGGCCAAAGGTTCTGGTGACTGGTGAGTCTTCAGGTGAAGTATGGTGTCTCCTTTGGGTTTTTGTGATCTTGGGTCTCATGGTCTGGTCTGGCCTCCAGTAAAACCTAAGTCTTCCTCTGGGGTACTTAGACTAGCCTGGCCTCCGATAGAGCTGCTGGAGCTGTTTTTCAAACTCGTGTGAATTTTATGGGGGCCTATGAAGTCTGCTGGAATTCTGGAGAAGGACTGCTTTTCCACAGGTGAGAATGAATGTGGCTGCTGTGGCCTATGCCTCAGTGGCAGACATCTTCTGGGATTGGGAATAGGGGCACAACAGCATCAGGGATGAGCTGGGATGATATTGGCTTGGAAAGGAGTCATGGGGGCCAGAATCCAGGAAGGGGTACAGTTCTGCTGACAGGCAGGTCACTCACCTATTTTGAATTGTGTGCCTGGGCATGCTCAGTGGAAGTCTTCTGGAGTTGTGGGGAGGGCCCAGAAGCATGGGTAGGGACTTGCTGGGGCTGTATAGGCTTGGGGAAGGGTCACCAGGAGCAGAATCCAAGAAGGGTTCAGTTCCTCTGTCAGGTAGGTCTTTCATCTGTTTTTGTTTGGCGTGGCCTGTGCCTCAGTGGAGGAAGTCTGCTGGGACTGGGGGTTGGGGCCCAGCCGCTAAATACTCTTAACATTAAGGGACAAATTGTTTACCTAAACACAATAAACATTATGCATTAATTTTTATATTAAAGACTTTTAAAAACTGTCCCACATACCCCTCCTTACTCTTTTTAAAATTCATGACCTCCTTTTTCATTAATTATTCATTAATTATTGTTACATATATACAGATACATACATACATACACACACACACACACACACACACACATATATATATATATATGTATATATATATATATATATGTATATATATTCCTAAATACATACAACCCACTCAGTAGCTCTGTAAATATCCCTATAGTGCAAGATAATTTGAAATTAATGAGGAAGAAATGAGTAACCCCAACATTGGAAGAAATAGCTGACTACTTTGAATATACAACTGTACTAACTCACAAGTACAAATCCTCTAAAATCAGCTCCATATATGTTTTCAATGTCTGATTAAATTAAATTCTCCCTTATCCTTCACTCTGGTACCCACTCCTTTTGTCCCTTTGCAGTCTGTAGAACACCATGATTGTTTCACTAATGGAATGTGAGCATGTGATCTGTGCTGCTCTTAAGATAGCAAATACAGTGTTGAAAAACTGTCAGAGTGCCACTGCTTCAATGCCTCGGCAGCTATTCTTGAAGTCTCCAAAGATCAGACCTCTGTAAGTTTGGATCCACATTCCTACCAATTCCATCTCTCACCTGGGATTTCTATATGCAAAAAAATAGCTTACCTTTCAAACTACTAAAATTAAAGATTTATTGGTTTCAGTAGTGGAGATGGGTTCAGAAACAATGACACTGAGGTCAGAGACAGTCTTCCAGGTTGGTACATTTTTTTTTTTTTTGACACACCTCTGCTTCTGCATGCCATGACTGCTTCGCTGCCATCACAGAAGAGCTGATCCATGATTGGGGATTGAGGATCCATGATCCTCAAAGCTTTAGATATTTATTATCTAGGCCTTAACAGAAAATGTTTGCTCATTGCTATATCAGAGCGAGTATGTTGTGTGGAGATAAAACAAATTTAACTTGAGGATAATTCATGTTACATTTGTTTATGCTGCATTTGTTTAACTATGTAAAGATGTGTTGTATTTGCATTAATTAAATAAAATTAACCTGGGCTCAGAGAGGCAGAGTTGGCAACTAGTTGACAGGAAGTAACTTACAGTGTGTTTTTTAGTTGGGGCTATGTGGAAGGAGGGAGGATTATGAGGAAGCCAGAAAAGAGAGAAATTTATCCAGTTGCTACTCTCTCTGAGCTCCCAGGTTTTCACCGTATCCTTTGAATCTTGGGTGTTATTAGAATGATAGAGATTTAGTTGAAACTGTCGTTAGCAGCAGCAACAGAGCCATTTTCTGAGGGAACAGACTATCCCCAGGCTACGGCCTAAGTAGGCGGCTCCTTGTAGTTTAAAGCACAGCCACTATGACAAAGATAAAACAAAGTAATGCAATGAATGTTTTTATTGCATTAGCTGACAATCCAAGAGGGATTCAGATGTGAACAGATAAGTATACATGTCAAAGTTATTCTGTTACCCACAAAACATGCTTTTATTGTGTTAAGAAACATGTAGGGTTTATTTTAAAGAATAATTCCAATGGTCAACAGCAGCATTTTTCACTGGTTTAGGAACTTATTTCCAATAAGCAATTTAGGAACTATTACATTCATGTTGTATAAACTGTAGTCTATAGGATAAAGTTCAAATACCTACGAGGTATGAGAGTCTCCTGGAATCTACATTATCTTCATTTTCTTGTCTATTCCCATAATGTCTTTGAATTCTTTTTACATAAGGACTCTTTTTTCTATGCTGAATTTAAAGTACTTTTCAATATAGACCTTTCTGATTTATATTTCACTAGTTTCCAAATTATTTACATACTCTTACAATCTACCATTTGGGCTAGGTTGATACAGCTCAATGGCATGGCTCTTGCCTAATACAAACAAGACCCAAGGTTTGACTCTAGCCATTGCAAACAAAACCATTATTTCACATTTTAACCACTTAAATGTGTTCTCTTTTACATTTCTAAAATTGTCCATGATCAAAATACAACCCCACAAACCAGGAAGTTGTTCAGTGTAAAGTCAAAAGCATCCATAAATGTACCTGGGATATGAAAACATATTTCAAAGAAATGTGGTAAAATGGAAAAATAAAGGAAACATTTCCATTTGGTAACATGTGGTTTCCCATTTGATTTGTTTTATTTGTTTCTTTATATGGCTCATGATTTGCTTTCTGATACATTGTGATGTGATTACTTATGGTAATTTCATTTCCAAATATTTTAAAAACAGTTAGTGTAAACACTATATGTTTACCCTTCTTATTCCCCCTCTTTTCCTTCCTTTTTTTGGTCTTATTCTTTTTTATCTTATCTTTAAAATATTAAAAACCTTATTTTTTAAAGTTTTAGGCATAGTTTTCAGAGTATTTATTGTTTGTTCTTTATTTTTGAATTATAATTTGATTACAACATTTATTTCTTCCCCTTTCCTCTTCCAAAATCTCCCATATAACCCTCCCCTCTCTTCTTCAAATTCATGACATTTTTTCACTAATTGTTATTGCATGCATATATCTATATGTATATACACATATATTGTTAGTATATACATGTATATTGCTAAATAGAACAGGTTCTGTTCATTTGTTACTCCTTGAATATGCATATAGGTACAACCTTTCTAAAAATAATTTAATACATACATAAACAAAAGATGTGTAGGGGTTAAAAAAAATTCTCAGACAAAACATTGGAACCTATGCTCAACAATGCTCAGATGGTCAAGAATACGAGACTAGATAGGTCATGGACCTAGTGGAAAACCAAATACTACTGTTCTGTTAAAAGAATATTGCAATAAAATGACTCCTAATGATATTCTGCTATACTCATAGATAAGTGTCTTGCTCAGCCATCACCTGAGAAACTGCCTCTTGCAAAGGATGGGAGCAAATACAGAGACCCACAATAGGACAAAGTATAGAGATCTTGGAACACTCAGTTAACAAGGCTGTGGTCTAAATGTTGGTGTTTATTAGCTGATTAAGTCTACTGGAAACATCATGAGGTCCCACTTATGGTTATGGTAATCATCATTTCAAGAGATCAGCAAACTGAGGTACAAAAATATTTAATTCCTAGTTGGAAGATACACACAAGATAAAGAGAATCAGATTGCAAAATCAAGGGCTCTGGCTTCCTCTTTATCAATATTCTAAAATATTCTATTATGATAATAAGTAAGATTAATCAAACTTTATATAGCAAACACAGTTTAATTATTATTTACATTCAAATTCAGTAAAATGTGTGTGCATTACAAAACAGAAAATACATAGTTGATTTTTAATTAATTACTGTTTTTGTTTTTAATAAACTTTATCTAAATAAATTTAGTTATTCTGTGACATTCAGCTTGAGAGATTAACTAGCCTTGGTAAAAATAAAAGAAATTTCTAAGCACTGTCATCAACAATTGCAACGTTTTCATGAGCCAAAATACCTTGGAGCTTCTAAACACATGAATTAAAGCTCTCATCTTTACTTTAAATCTCCTCATACAAACTATGTAAAAAAAAAAAAAAAAAAACCTGATATCTACTCAAGGTATACAATAAGTGACATATTTTTTAATTGTTTTCTTGTGGTCACAGACAAAATCATACACTCATTTTGGGAATACGGCCTCCTTGTGACTGTTTTGATGTTTCTAAATACATCTGTATCTATAAGGATACATTTTTAAAAAATAATGCAGACAATGTATACAACAGATTTCTCTTGATATTATTGTACTCTTTTTTTTTTCTTTTTCTTTTTTTTTTTTTTTTTTTTTTTTTGGTTTTCCGAGACAGGGTTTCTCTTGTGTAGCTTTGCACCTTTCCTGGAAGTCACTTAGTCACTTGGTAGCCCAGACTGGCCTCAAACTCACAGAGATCCGCCTGCCTCTGCCTCCCGAGTGCTGGGATTAAAGGCGTGCACCACCACCGCCTGGCTTATTGTACTCTTTTTTTTTTTTTTTTTTTTTTTTGGTTTTTTGAGACAGGGTTTCTCTGTGTAGCTTTGCACCTTTCCTGGAGCTCACTTGGTAGCCCAGGCTGGCCTCGAACTCACAGAGATCCGCCTGGCTCTGCCTCCCGAGTGTTGGGATTAAAGGCATGCGCCACCACCGCCCAGCCCTATTGTACTCTTTTAACATTAGATATTTTCTGTTCTAACTTCATTCATTTTTTTCCTATTACAATTTTATGAAAAGCAAAGCTCCACTTCTTGACACCCTCTACTATGTCAACATTGGTGTTTTCCCCTGTGCCACCAAGGTGAGCATTGTCTCAACTTAGGGAAGCAAATGTAATCACACACACACACACACACACACACACACACACACACACACACACACACACACACATCATTTTCCCCACCAACTTCATTCTTCCAAAGAAGTATAAACTATCTTCATTGCATCCTTCTCTTAATAATGAAGATAATAAGTGATGCTAAAGGCTACTAGAGATTTCTCGGGTCAAAAATGAATGCTATGTCTCAGTGTTGTGTGAGTTTGAACTGGAAAGTGAATCCTGACCATGTCTTCTTGGTAATGTGTTGAAATGGTTCCACCTATAGATTGAGCCTAAGATATATCTTTTCGAAGATTTTATTCTCTAAGTCCCTTTGTGATGTGGGGCTTTTAAAAACCTTATTTTTTAAAGTGGTATGTGCCAGGTGAGTTCAGATCAAGGTTTATACTCATAATAGTTGCATAGAAGAAAATGAAACTTTAGCATGTGTATCCTTTCAGTCAGACCATAACATTAGAAGGAACTTGATATACAATTGTTTGGAGAAGAAATATTGAAAGTCAAGTCATGGTCCCTTCCTAGAGGGTGGGGTTTGCTGGCAGGATGTATCTGCCCAGGACCCTTATTAAAGCCCCAGTGACCTCTTTATTCCTCAGGCTGTAGATGAGGGGGTTCAGGGCTGGGGTGACTATTGTATAGAACACAGATATTATATTGTCTTGTCTAGAGCTGTGAAAGGAATTGGGCAGGACATACATGAATGTGGCAGCCCCATAGAACATTCCAACCACAGTCAGATGAGAAGAGCAGGTGACAAGAGCTTTCTTCCTGCCCTCATTTGAGGGCATATGGAGCACAGTAAAGAGAATTAGTGTGTAGGAAGCCAGGATGGCAGCAAGGGGGGGAATAAGGAAGGTCACACCCATCACATAAACCATGAGTTCATACATGGAGATGTCTGCACAGGCCAGCTTCAGCAGTGGAGGGATCTCACAGAGCAAGTGTCTGATCTTCCGGGATTTGCAAAAGGGATAATGCATGGTGTAGGTAGTATATCCTAAAGCCATCAAGGATGCAAGGATCCATGATGCAGCCACCATGAGCCAGCAGATGCTTGGCCTCATGAAGATCATATAGTTCAGAGGATGACAAATGGCTACATACCTGTCATAGGCCATAAAGGCCAAAAGAAGGTCCTCTGCACCACCCAAGGTCAGTGCCAGGAACATCTGAAGGGCACAGCTCTCAAAGGTGATGGTGTTATCCCTGAGCAGAAAATCTATGACAGCCTTGGGAGTAACAACTGAAGTGAAGAGGAGATCCATGAGGGACAGCTGCCCAAGCAGGAAGTACATGGGTACATGAAGACGGGAATCCATGGTGATGACCAGAAGCAGCAGTCCATTGCTGGTCAAAGCCAACATGTAAAGGGCTGTGAATATGGCACAGAGCAGTTCAGGAGAGCCACTGTCATCCAGAATCCCCACCAAGATGAAGCCACTTCTCAAGGTGGAGTTCCAGGGCTCCATTATATGTGATCTTTTTAGTTGCCTAGAAACAGATAGGTTTAGTGGAGACCTTGCTAAGGGAGTTCAAACCACTTTACAATTGTTGCAGGCCATTGTGTAGTGGTCAGTAGGAATGTATTTTCCCTTCACTAGCTAAATTAGTTGTCTGATTTCTGAATAACAGAATGTTATTATTCAATTTTGGCATTCCTATAGTATCAATAACATGGATAAAAAGAATTTTGAGAATTGAAAACTACAGGTAGTTTATTTTTAATGTATCAATACAATACTTTTAGACAAATATCTGTGTGAATAGAATTAGGCATGTATATCTTCATATGCATAAATACACAGGCATTGATTTAAATTGCGTTTCTGGTCAAAGTATACTTGTGATTATAGTTCATATTTTTTTAAGTTTGATCATAAAGCATCTTTGAAATTTTATTCCATTGTCCTGAGTTCTTAGGCCATTAGCTTTCTTTCATTCTTCAAATGCTTCTACTAATTGAGTATACTGTTCGTTTGGGGCAGGGAGTAGAGGTGGTATAGAATTCTGAAGTGATAGAAATCAAAGGTGATTTTATATTAAAGATAAAATCGTAAGATCATGACAGAAGATATTTGCTGATTAGAAGTCAATGATACAATTA
Source organism: Peromyscus leucopus (assembly GCF_004664715.2). NCBI lineage: Eukaryota > Metazoa > Chordata > Mammalia > Rodentia > Cricetidae > Peromyscus > Peromyscus leucopus. Next base: position 98,429,570 of record NC_051063.1, on the reverse strand, counting down.
GGAATACAATTTAGAAAGGATGGAATGGAAAAACAGAAACATTATAATTAATAAGAAATGGGAGATTTTGTGTTTATGCTATTTGATAAATGGAGTTAGTTACCAAAAAGATATTGTTGTAAAGATTCCAAGTTCTAACATTACCTAGGATTCAGTGCATCAATCTGAGCATGACAAAAGGTTTCCTGTCCTCAGAAGTCTTAGTATAAAGAAGGAAAACCCTGCCAAACTCTGAATTCATATGACATTTCTGCTTGAAGTTGAGAAAGAAATGACATAAGGGGTGTGTGTGTGTCTAATTATTACTAATGTCCATTTTCCTTAGTTGTATAGTAGGAAAGAATCCAGAAGACAAAAGGAAGATTCATCACCACACGTGTACTCTTCTTTCCCTTTTCTATGGCATTGCTCCTGTAATCTCAGTTTTTCTTGATGGTTATGTCAGATCAAGTCTTCTAAATGATACAGTCCTAAAAACCTGACATTGTGAGGCAATGTGATCTACTTCCTTTCATTCAAAGTAAAATGAACTTCAACACATCAGACACTGTACTTGATTCTAGGGTACTACCCAGGTCTTACCTCAGAAACACTGTCTGGAAGAGTGTCTTTGCCTATTAAAAGAAGAAAAGGGGGACATTGAGAGTGATTGTTGTTTTTCCAGGAGACCTGAATTAGGTTCCAGTACCACATCTGACAGCTCCAGACCACCTGTAACTCCAGCTCCAGGAGGTCCAACACCTTCTGACATCCAGGGGAACATGTACACATGCACAGTAGACACACAGACACATGCACATGAATAAAAAGAAAGTATTTAAAATATAAAAAATATCATTAGGCATCATTACATTGACTTTTTTGTCAGTCATGTTTGGTTCTATCCTAGATCTCTGATCTATCCAGCCTTTGAGTCCAGGTTCTCCAAGCACTGTCAGGTATGGGCTCACTTTTGTGGTATGGGTCCCAGGCTGGGCTAGTCATTGGATGGCCACGCCCACAATTTTTGCACCATCTCTACACCAATACACCTTGTAGGCAGGATAGATTGTAGGCTGAAGGTTATGGAAGTCTCACCTGGTTATAGGAGATGGCCAGTCCAAGCTACATATCCTGTATTATTAGGACTTATCTAGATTGGTGGCCAACCTAGTTGTCAACAGAAAGGCTTCATCCATCAACTGATGGAAACAGAAGCAGAGAGTCATAGCCAGCATAACCAAACATTAGGTAGAGCTCAGAAAATCCTGCAGAGATGGGTAGGAAGGATTTTAGGAGCCAGGGGGATCAAGGACACCACAAGAAAACCCATAGAATCAACTAACCAGAGCTCAAAGGGGCTCACAGAGACTCAACTGACAACCAGGAAGTCTGCATGGGACTGACCAAGGCCCTCTGCATATATGTTATAGTTATGTGGTTTGGTCTTCTTATGACTCCTAACAGTGGAAGCATGGGCTGTCTCTGACTCTTTTCCTGGCCTTTGGGACACTATTCCCCATACTGGATTGCCTTGCCCTGCCTTAGTACAAGGGAAGATGCTTAGTCTTACTGCAACTTGATATGCCATGTTTTCTTGATATTCATGGAATGTCTGCCCTTTTCTTAACAGAAAAAGAGGAAGAATGGATGAGAGTGCAGAAGGGGTTGGGGAAAACATGGAGGAGAGGAGGGAGGGGAAACTATGGTCAAGATGTAATATATACATATATATTAAAACATACATAAATACTTATATATAATAAACAAAAAGGCACAATCAAGGCCAATTCTGAACAGTGTTTCTGTTACATGTGAGATTTCAGATGCCATTTTTTGAGACAGCATCTCACTATGTAGCCTTGGCCTAGAACTGGCTTTGTTAACCAGACTGGCCTATAATTTCCAGAGAAATACCTTTCTATATATTCAATAGAAGCTGTATGAATAGAGAAATAAAGTGAGGAAGATAATTACCTGAAACATTCTTTATGTTTTCTGTTCTAGTCTCTAGATAAAGTTTCAAAGAGGAGAAACAAAAACTAGGATGGTATTAAGTAGTCACCAGTACTCGAAATCCTATCTACCTGCTACTTCCTATCCATCAAGGCTCAGCTTCTCTTCTTTTCAGTTCACTGTCCCTTCCCTCTGCTCTCTAGAGATAAAGGGCAGGACATGCACACTATGCCAGCAAGAGGGAGAGCCCTTTCCTGTAGATCAGTTTAGTAATATGGGGACCTCACAGCAAGAGCTTCAGCATAGATAAACATAGCTTAGATAAACAACTTAGATAAAGATAGAAACAACCACCATCCTCCATGGATATGGTCAAAGGAAATTAAGCAGATGAAGCTACAATTTGGGGAACACTTTTGCTCACATGCCTTTCTCTGTGTCAATGCTCAGTGTTGTCAAATTTTTAAATTGATTTAAATTAGCTTTTCTGTGTTATTTTTTGTGTCAAGTAGGCATATAGGGTACTTCAAAATGACATTAGGTGGCTCTGTTTTAGGGTCTTATTCATTCAGAGTCCACATCAGACTCTAAGAGTTTAGGAAAATTCAGCTGAACCAAAGGAAATTAATGAGAGTTTTATCAGGAACCCAGCCTGAGGAATTCTCACAACTCGGCGTGGCCAGAGGGGAAGAATGACTTCAAGTGTCCACAGATGTGAGGACAATTGTGCTCTAAAGCCAGAGAAACTAGAGAGTCTGTGACAGAGAAATGTGCATTTGATCATTTGATGCTGTTTCTCAAGGCTTTTGACCCCCATATATTGACCTGAATCAGAAACAGGAACCTTACCTCCAACATAAGCAGGTAAAAATTCCAAACAATACCAAGTGCTGTGGGGTTCTTTTCAGAGCTGAAGAGGTTCACAATGCTAAAGAGAATAGATGTGTTTCTTGCAGCAGCTGTCATTAGTTTCATAAATCATGTGGCCTTGTAGTCACTGCCACTGCTGGTCTTTCCTTTCTGTGAAGGACATGGGTGCAAGTTGAGATTTGGCAGAGAATCCTGAGGAAATGAGGTGATGAGTCCCTTAGCATGGTTCTCACCTCCAAATTAGAAGAATTTTCTGAACCCTGCAATAAGATATTGACTTGGGAGAACTAACATTTAATATCCATAGCTATCAGTGACATTTAAGTCAAGACTACATTGAGATTCCTTCTGGCTAACATCAAGTCATCATTTATTATAGAATTGGCTGTCATCAAGAAAACAATAATCAGATCTGGTAATTTTCATCCATAAACTGACTTTTATATCTCTTTTTCTGCAATAGTCCATGATATAAGATAAGCACAGAAGGAATTTGGAGAAAGAGGGATGGGCAGGGCTGTTCAGAGAAAACCAACCACTGCCTAGCCTCATTGTCCCTGGAGCAACAGTGAGTATTATACTTGTCCTGGGGGAGATTTGACTGTCTTCATCCCAAGCGGCATGACCTTCCCTGAAAATGCTGCCCATGGAAAGTAGATTTAATGAATCCTCCCAGGCATATCCCCTAGCCTAGAATTTCTGCATACTTTGCCCTTTAAATTATCTTTAGGCTCTGAAAACTTGTTCTGCCCCACTTGGCTTTATCCAGGAGTCCCTGACTAAATATACTATACTAGAAAGTCATAAGCATCCTGAGACTACTGAATAGCCTCTGTCTTGTAACAAAGGAGTCTTACACCCCTGTAAGGGCTCCATTCTCTACTTCTATCCTGTGTTTCTTGTGTGGGGGCTATTACCAACTGCAGGGAGGTAGCCAGGCAGTCAGCTGATACCAGGTCTTCCTTCATTGAGCTCTAAGTAGCATCAACACTGGTTTATTGAAACTTCTCTGACAGTTTCCACTCTATTATGTCTCATTTCTCCCCTCTCATGCATGTAACTTATGTGAGTATGTGCCTGTGTAGCCTGCAGCCACAGCTCCATTGCTCATAGTTGCCAGGTAACACAGGACACCAGCCTCAGCTCTCACCGCTCTAGGTAACATTCTTCTCTCTCACCCACTTCTTTCCTTCTTTCCTCATCCTCTTTTCTCAGTCTTTAGTCACTTGTTTCTCAAAAAAAAAAAAAAAAAAAAAAAAAAAAAACCAAAAAAAACACTGAGAAACAGCTCCTGGGGACTCTATGACTTTTTATTTTTAACTTTATGAAAATTAAATGCAAACATTCACTTGTTGATAACAAACAGGACTACACAAGTTCAGTAGAAGAAATATAAAGTCTTGTGGCTTTACCATTATGAAACTGACATAGTCTTTCTGGTGAGTTTTCTTCCTACTGTGATTATTAGATTCTGTCAATACCATGTCAGCTCCATGCCTGATGTTTCTCCTTAGAACACCATCCACATTGCTATGCTCACATATAGCAGTCACTTAGCTCCATCAGTTTTAGGGCCATTGTTTAGTGAGTATATTTCTTTCCTTTGTGAAATTTCCTGTTGTATATTTATGGGATTTAATTTTTTCATACAGTATATTTTGTTCATATTCTTTCTTGTCCTTCAACTCCTCCTATATCCTCAGACCCTCTTCACCTCCCTACCTACCCAGTTTCATGTTCTCTCTCCATCTATCTCTGTCTCTCTCTTACACACACACACACACACACACACACACACACACACACACACCAGCAACAACAACCCAAAACTCAAAGCAACAATCCAAAAAACAAAATAGAGAGCACATTACTCCTGAGCATGGGCCCTCCCCTGAAGTATTATTGATATTGATATACCCAGTGTCACTTCATGAAAGAAAACTGATTTATTTTGTTCTTCCAGTAATTATCAATTGCAAACAGCATCTTGGTTAGGGGTGGGATTTTGTACCCACTTTCCCATCTCTAAGAGTTTTTTCTACTTTGAAGCTGTGCAGATCTTGTACATGTTGCCAGTCTCTGGGAGTTCATATGTGCATCAGCCCTGTTGTGTTCTTTGGAGTCTCCTATCATTGCTAACTCTCCCAACTTTTCTACCTCCTCTTTTTATAGAGAAATTATATTGCTATACTTCTCAGAGCCACTCATGTTCCCCATTTTATGACTAATTTACACCATTGGTCTCATCTGACAACATTGGGCCATATTTCATTAGAACATTATTCAGCTGAAGACCCCTCTCCTTTTCCCTCTTTGAGTCCCCCAACCACCTGAATCTGTATTTCAACAACATGCATTGGTTTCCTTTATGACAACTGTCTATCAATGACTTATCTCTTCTAGGATTTTGGATCTAAATTTCACTGATTTCCCTCAAATTTTGCTCCTTTACAATAATTTCCTCCTGAAACTGTTTCCTCTATTGCTCTTAACTATAATTATTAAAATATGAATGTGTCCTAATTGTTCTAGCCTCAAAACTCCTACAGCTTCATCCCTTTCTGTTATTGGCACAGCTTTTTCAATCCCTCTGTATAGTAACAGAAATAACATAATGATTAGGAAGGGGACTTTACGGGATTGGGTAAAAGCCTGATATAAGGAAACTCCCGTGAGTCTACAAGGATGACCCCAGCTAAGACTCCTGGAAGCAGTGGATGCATAGCAGGAACTGACTATCCCCTGTGACCAGACTGGTGACTACCTGGGTTGTCAGTAGAGAGTATTCATCCAATGAATGATGGAGGCAGGTTCAGAGACACATGGCCTAACCTGGACCTACCTCATGGAGTCCTGCTGAGGAGAAGCAGGAAGAACTGTAGGAGCCAAGGGGGTTAGGAACATTGCAGGAAAACATACAGATACAGCTTTCCTGACTCATCGAAACTCACAGAGTCTGAACCAACAACCAGAGAGCCTGCATGGGACTGACCTAGGCCCTCAGCATATATGAGTCAGTTGTGTAGCTTGGCCTATTTGTGGGACTCCTGGTAATGGGAGTAGGGGCTTTGGCTGGTTCTTGGGAACCTATTCCTCATGCTGGAATACCTTGCCTGAACTGAATGCAGGGAGAGATGTTTGGTCTCATGAAAGCTTGATAGGCCACGCTTTGCTGATGCACAGGGGAGGCCTGCTCCTTTCTGAATGAATATAGAAGAAGGCTGTATTGGGGGAAGGAGATAGAGAAGAGGGAGGGAAGAAGGAGGGGAGGTTGTGCTCAAGATGTAAAACAAACATACAAATAAATGTATAAATAAATAAATAAATATCACAAAATGAGTTTATATCTACTTTCTTCTCCACTGATTATCTAGTTGCATGAACTCAATACAAGGAAGTCCTACTACCCTTTTCTTCTTACTAATTTTGTCCTTTTGATAATCTCATAATACATATATAGTACATTCTTAGTACCATCACTTACAACTCTCTTTTATGTGACTCCTGTCCTTATTATCCCCCCAAAATTCCCTCCACACATTCATAGATTTTTGTTTTGTTTGTGACTCACTGAGTTTAACCAGGGATCTACAGGTTTGCTACTACTTATGAGAGCATGGTAAGCTCATCAGTGGGTACACAACTGAAGACATTGTCTACTCCTCTCCCAGAATTCATCAGTACCTCAGTTCAGCAAGAATGGGTTTGTCCACATGAACTCTTCCCTGATCTATAATTGACTGTTGACTGGCCAAGTATTGTCCAGGTTCATTGTTGGCAGTAGCTGCTGCTGTGAGTTGCAGCCTCTATCCTGCACAGCAGTTAGCATACCACAGTCCTCCCTCTCTTCCTACTATTAGCATTCTTCCTGCCTACTCTTCTATAGTATTCCCTTAGACAGACAGGGAGTGGTATGATAGTTCTATTGAGGGCTGAGCACTCTCACTTGTTCTCAATGTCTTGACCAGCCATGTGTCTCTCAATATTTAGCATCTTTCATTGCAGAGAGGAGTTTCTCTGATTAAGACTGAGATTGGTATTTGTCTATCAGCATAAATGCAAGCATTTCAAAGGCAGATTAGGGCTGTGACAACTTATCCAAACAACAATAGTTTCTTCTTAGGGTCTGAACATTCCCCAGCTATGAATTATTTTATATTTTTAAAGTTATTTTATGTGTATGAGTGTTTTGTCTGTAAGTGCATGTGTGTGTGTGTGTGCATGTGTGCATGCACGAGTGTGTATACATGTGCACACTATGTTCATACCTAGTGCCTGTGGAGGTCAGAAGAGAATGTAAGGTTCCCTGGGACTGAAGCTACAGATGTCTATAAGATATCACATGGGTGCTGGGAATTGAAACTTGGTCCTCTGCAAGAGAAGCAGCACTTATCCCTAGCCAACTTCCAGCCCCTCAGCTATGAATTTTTAACTGGGTTTGCAATATTAAACATAGATCCCACCTTGTAGAACAGGTCCCAAAACCAATTAGAGGGCCCTTGGTTACCCCCATAACAGTCATGCTACTATTGCAGCAGTGGGGACTTCTTGCCTAGCAGATTGATAGAATAGTGTATAGGGTTCTCAATTAGGTAAGAACATTGATGTCTTTCCTCCCCCTGGAAACCTGCATTGTACTTCTGTCATTATGTAAGTTGGCCAATAATATGTAAGCTTCTAGCTCAATTAAAGATTACTTTTTCTGTGTCTTGTACCCAAGGGGTATGTTATCTCTAGTCGTAGGGTCTTGTCAAGTAGCTCTGGTGAGCAGACAAGAGTAATGGCAAAAGTCTGTATTGTTTTGGGAACCTCTGAGACCAAACTGACTAACAATTTTTAAGGAGAGATACTCCATACCTGGCACTGAGATTTTGGGTTAATATCCCTTAGAAATTAGTTCAGGATTATTTAGCTAGGAAAGCCATCACCCCACTAGCTCTTAATCTTTTGTTGGCCTATAGATTTGGAAGTTACAATGTGGCTTTCTGTTGTACCCTTAATCTTGGTTAACCTCGCTCTGTGCCCCCTTACTTTCCCTATCTTCCTATCCTCATCACAGCTTAATAGCTCCCAATAGTATTTGCTCTCTGTTTTCATGTCATCTTTGTTCTGCTATTCCCTCTTCCTTAAGGCATCCTCCACCCCAGCGACTGTGTCCTGTTTTCCTGGCTTCTACAGAAATCCCAAGTTAAATATAAAAATCTAACAACATTTTCTTTAAAGAGTCCATTCTGCATCGTTCACCTTTGATCTTCCAGCAACATTGAGATATAGTCCCGCCCCCCCCCCCCCCGCCTTTCTTGTCCCTACTACTGGTTTGTCCTCTCCTACACTTCACTCTCTACTTTTTGATTTCCTGCCTATTTCTAGGTGTGGAAATTTCCCAGGGAACTGATAAAGACCTTGCTTTCTTCTCACTGGAGAATCTTTCTTGAGTGATTTCTAGAGTAGTAGGCCAATGATACAAAAGCCTGAGCATATGCATAAATCAAAGTTGAGTATCTCACTAGTTCTCATGACAAATGAGAATTTAAAAAATAATCAAAACCGTATTTTTATTTATCTTCTGCTAATGTTGTCTAGAACCCATACCACCTTCTGTAAATATAGGCCAGGCCATGCTACTTTTCTACACAGATTCATAAAATTTTATTTCTGCACACTTTTCACTCCACAAATCCTGTCCTTTGTACTTAATCTAACCCAGCTGCATTCTGCTTGTTGCTACCTACTGCATAGTATGCAACTGTTCCTGACTTAGGACTAGTTAGCTGTCCACATAACCTGTAATATTTTCTCTTTTTCCTTTGTTTTATTCCATCTCAATCAATAACATCATCACAAGTGAAGAAGTTAACACGTACATATAAATAATGTTGTCTCCTTTGCCTTACTGTCTCAGCAAGTCCTATTGGCTTCATCTATGAAATAGATCCTAAACATAATAATCTTATGATCTCCCCTCTTTCTACCCAATTCTGTTCATGTTATTCAGCTCAGATAATCACAAGCCCACATTCAGCAACACCTTCCTGAAGGATCCTCTTCTTTCTCCTCTACTTCTGCTATGGTCAGTTTTCTCTCCAGTACACAGAATGACCTCTCTACATACAAGTTTGTATATTTCACTGTTCTAAATGAATGCATGTAATCTTTCTGCCCACCTTGCACCATACTTCTGAAACTCTGCCCCCCCATACTCAAAATATCCTCATCTTATTGTTCTTCTTACTGTCTCCTACATAGACCATAATCTTTCCTACTTAAGGAAAAAAATCTGTAAATATCTACAATACAATTTTTGTAACAACACAAAACATATGTGAGTGTTTAGATGTAAAGTCATCAAAGAAATAGACTAATAAGCCAAGTTCCTGGTTGGAAAGAAGTGACATTTTTATTTAAAGATGCTAATTTTTTTGAGAAATAACATATAGAGTCAAAGTAGCTACCTTCAGAACTCGCATGCATTTTAAGAATGGATTTTGACATTCTAGAAAGCTGGAAGAATGAATGATTAAGAAAATTGTGAAATATACATCACAGCTGAAGCTATAATAATTAAGATATGATGAAATAAATTCAGTGATTGACAACAGTGGTGGGACTAGCATGTATTATGAAAGAATTTCAAGTTAATGAGGAAGAAATTAACAACCATGACATTAGATGAAATGGATAAATATTTAGAACAAAAGTTACCATGCTAATGCAAAGGGATAAATTTTCCTAAAACAAATTTTAGATGTCACTAGTTCAGATGATTAAAACCAGATTATGTGTCATCCTTCATTCTGTTTTCCCTCTATTCCTATTTCCCAGCATCCCTTTGCATGTTGGTGGAGTCACATTGTCATGTTTCAATACATGGGATGTGAGCATCACAAATTTACACAAAACTCAGTCTTGAAAAACCATTGCATCTCCACTGCTTGGATGCTGAAAAGGATATTCTTGAAATCCTCCAAGAGCTGATCATGTGCATTTGGACACCTCATGTCTTCCACTCCATGTCTCACCTGAGATCTATGTATGCAAAGAATAGCTTACCTATCAAGCCACTGAAATGAAATATTTATTGGTTTGAGTTATGGAGATGAGGTAAGCAACTATGGTGGCAAGTTCATATCAAATCTCTCTATTTAAATAAAGTTTTGGGGGTATTTTTAGATTTGTTTGTTGTATGTGTTTGAGTATTTGCTGACATGTATGCATGTGCACCACAAGCATGCTGGCAGAGGTCAGAACTGGAACTGAGGTATGGGTGGTTGCAAGCTACCATGTGGGTACCAGGAATGAAATCAGAGTTCTCTGCAAAAGCAGCAAGTGCTCTAAAGTGCTGAGCCATCTCTCTGCTTTTATTGTGACACATTGGATTTTATATTGTTTGTGATCCAGAGTTGAGCAGTTACTGAGACAATATGGCCCAGAAAGCTTAAAAAGTTTATTATTTAGCTTTTAACAGAAGAATCTGCTTTTACCTATATCCCAGCAAGTGTTATTAATTTCAGTAAAAGAAAGCTAAAACTAAAAATGTGGAATTTTTATTATATTAGTTTACAATCTAAGGAAATTTTATTTCTAAGAAAACAATTACATACTTAAATTATGTCAGAAGCCTTTTTAATCTAAACTAATGTTAATTTTTAATTTTTGATTGTTCTTAGTTAGGATGTGGTAATTGTACACCCTTATAGCTGAAAATGAGATGGAATACATTTAAAATATGTAATCACCCCAATTCTGAAACTCATATACTGTAGTTATTTGACACATCAAACATTATTTATTTTATTTATTATTTAAGAAATTTATACATTTTATTTTTAGTATATTCTTTTCCAACCCTCAACTCCATACCCACCAATCTTCATGTTCATCTATTTCTTCATGATAAGAGTATTGAAAATCTTCTCTTCTGGTATTTCAGATTGCATATCGCAATATTACTGGCCATATTCAACAGCTGGGTAACATATTAACATGTATTTCTCCCAAGTATGATACTATTCAATAATATATTAGTCTTAGAATATTTCATACATTTGTACAATGTATATTGGGTCATATTCCCACACCACTAATTCCCTCCAACTTCCCATAACATCTCCCATCCAAAATATCCCAACTACATATCCTCTTTTGTATGTTATTAATAACCCTTGAGTACAATTAATGCTGCCTACATGTTCTTGGGTATGCAGCCGTGGACTAGAGAATGAGCACCCTACTTGCAGTAATAATTACATTGGATTTGTTTCAAACACAAATTTCAAGGGTCAACTGCATCACCTTGTCCTGTTTTAAGGAATATGGTTTTTAATAAGAAGCTGAGAAAACATTACAATCACATTACATATCCCATGGTATTTCCAGTATACAAAGTTTAAAATGTCACAGAGCATCTCCTAGACCTCCTTTTCTTAACTTATCTTGGTTTTCTATGTCTGCTCCCACACAACTGCCAGTCTTTAGCTTTGTTTCATCAGCTGGGCACATTCTGTAGTACCGAATTCAAGTACCTTTTCAGTTGAGGCCTTTCACTTATGTATTCCAGTATTTTCCTAACTACATATTCACAAAAACCAACCATTTCGACTGTGTGAAGCTTAATGGCAAAGCCCAACACAACATTCTGAGTTTGACTACCAGCCCTGTGAATAAAGACCAATTCTTCCACGTTGATTTTTATCACTAAATGTGTTCTCTCTCCAAACACAGAACTTGTTACATTGAATCTTTCAGAAAAGAGATGTAGGAAAATCCAAGTAATAACAAAGGTAGAGGAATGGCATAAAATTGGTAAGTTTACAAGAACTGTTTCCCTCTACTTAACTATTTATCATGAAGATTATATTTTCTTTCTAAGAAGTAGCAATAAAAGAAATTTTATTATGATTTTTCTATTCATGCATTCATTAGTCAACATGGATTAAGCATAATTTATTAGGCCTCAGTATAAATATTATATATCATTTATTCAAGCTACTCAAAAATAATGGAATCAGGCTTTCAGTGTTCACCTTTTTAAAAAATTCAGCAACCTGAGATACACAAATTTAAAATTAGTGTCCAAAGGTACCAGATGACAAGGAGAACAGGATTCAGTCATAGTCTCTGCACCTCCATTCATCAATACTCAAAATATTGCATCATAAGAATGGATAAGATTCACTGAATTTTAAATGATAAAACTCACTTGTTATACTTACATTTAAATTCAATATGATATGTGTAGGTGATATAAAAATAAAAGATGTAATAAAATAAAAATATAAATTGATTGACTTTCTGGTGACTTAAGAATTTGCTTTAGTTCTTAAATCATTATCTAATTTTATAGATTAAGCAACTCAGGATTACTTCAGTACAGATAATAATTTCTGAGTGCTAAGTACTATTAGCAACAATATGGCATCTGCATATCCCAGGGTATTTTGGATTCTGAACTCACAGAATTTAAGTTCTCAAATTTTCTTACATCTCCTCATACCTATGAATGACATAATAAAATGAAACATGGATACTTTCAATTATGCCTTATTCATTTATTTTTTCACCTGTAATTTTATGCCTCATTTAAAAATGACTCAGTTAATTATTTCAATGAGAAATGTTATGCTCATAGCATCAATGTGAGTGTCTCTCAGATTGGACATGTAATCATACACCTATTATTCTCTTTACAAATTATTTTCTTCTAAAGAAATCCAAAATATCTTCTGTACATCTTTATCACTATTAATAATTAAGAATACAGATCAAAGTGAGTGGTGTGCTTAGAGGCTACTGGGAACTGCTCACACCAAAGTTAATGCTTGTCTCACTGCTGCATGAGGTTGAAATGGAAAATAAATTTGTAACCATACTTATTTGGTATTTATCTGGATGCTTCCCAAGCACCTATTAAGGCCTCCATATATACTAGCTACACAGTAAAAAATAAAGACTTTAAAAGTGTACTATCATCTCAGACACCAGTAATATTAAAGAATGGCTGAATATGACAATTGGGTTGGAGAAGAAATGGTGAAAGGCAAGCTGCAAATCTTCCTCAGAGAGTGGGGTGTGCTGGCAGGATGTATCTGCCCAGGACCCTTCTCAAAGCCCCAATTACCTCCTTATTCCTCAGGCTGTAGATGAGGGGGTTCAGAGCTGGGGTGACTATTGTATAAAACACAGAGATAATATTGTCTTGATTGGTGTTGTGCAGTGAACTGGGTAGGACATACATGAAGGTGGCAGCTCCATAAAACATCCCGACCACTGTCAAGTGGGAAAGGCATGTGACAAGGGCTTTCTTTTTCCCTTCATTTGAGGGCATGTGTAGCACAGTGAACAGAATTAGTGTGTAAGAGGTAACAATGGCAGAAAGGGGGAGTAAGAGGAATGTCACCCCTGTCACATAAACCATGAGCTCATATTGGAGGTATCTACACAGGACAGCTTCAACAAAGGCAGAATCTCACAGAGAAGGTGTCTAATTTCCTGAGACATGCAGAAAGGGAAGTGCATAGTGTACACAGTATGACCTACTGCAGTCAGAGATGCCAGGAGCCATGATGTGGCCACTATGAGCCAGCAGATCCTAGGACTCATGAAGATCATGTAGTTCAAAGGATGACAAATGGCCACATATCTGTCATAGGCCATGAAGGCCAAAAGGAGGTCCTCTGCACTGCCCAGCATCAATGCTAGAGCCATCTGAAGGGCACAGCCTCCAAAGGATATAGTGTTGTCTCTCAAAAGAAAATCCATGACAGCCTTGGGAGTGACAACGGATGTGAAGAGGAGATCAATGAAAGAGAGCTGTCTAAGTAGAAGATACATGGGCACATGGAGCCGGGCATCCACTGTGATGACCAGGAGCAGCAGTCCATTGCTGGTCAGTGCCAAGGTATACAGGGCTGTGACTGTGGCACAGAGTAGTTCAGGAGAGCCACTGCCATCCAGAATTCCAACCAAAATGAAGCCACTTCCCATGGTGGAGTTCCAGAGCTCCATTTTAAGTAGTCTCTTTAGTTGCCTAGAAATAGATGGATTCTCAGTGGAAGCCATTCTAAGGTAGTTAAACCCACATTTGAATTATTGCAGGTCACTGTGGGGTGACCAACAGGAATACCATTCATTGTATTTTCTGATTTCTGAATTATAATCAACCATCAGATAAATGGGCAACAGGCATATCAGTAATTGTTAGTCATAGAGAATTTCCTTTGTGTAAGGCATAGTAAGGAATAAGAGATTAAACCATCTCTGAATTTGAAAGTTTGTGGAGGACATGGGTAGATGGAAGGGATGTAAATACAGTACTCGAATGTGGAATTCTTTAAAAATTAAATTAAAAAAGGGAAAAAAATCTCTCTTCATATTAAACAAAGACACTGAATGTTGTCTTGAAATCCATCTGTGCCAAAGTTTAGAAACTTTCAAAGAAGAGAAACAAAGCAGGATTAGGTAAGATAGCAGTAGCCAGAATCCTGGATCCTACCACCTGCTGCCTCCCTCTGCATCTAGACTCATGCTGTCCCTCCTATTCTCTTCATTGTCCCGCTGACCCCCAAAAGAGAAAGACTAGATGGCTCACACTTGGCCAGCTGAAGAAAAGTCATGCCTAGGAAAAATGATGATCGTATTGGGGACCTCACATTAAGAGCTGTGAACAGAAGCTCAGACAGATGGAGGAGCATCACTAAACTTTATAAAAATAGTCAGAGAAAACTGAGGAGAGAAGACTGACAATTCAGAAGCATGTTTACACAAATATTTCTCCATGTCACTACTCAGTATGTTTAAATTTCTAAATTTATTTCTGTTGGCTTTCCTGTGTTATTTTTAAAGGCAAGCAGTCATGTAGAGGGGGAAGCTCCAACTGATATTATTTTGGTTTTAGGTACTATTAATTTAAGCATCTTCATTAGACTCTAGGAGTCTAAGAAATCCAGAGGTACCAAACATAAATACTGAGACTCATTATCTGGGGCTTAGAACTCTATTAGCTCGGGTCTGACCAGCATCGCACAATGTCTGATACTGTCCCCACCTGTACAAGGTGTGCATACAAGGTGTTTAGGGAACAGACAGGAATGAGTCAGAAATCAGAGAATCTTATAACTGACAGGCCACTGAGGTCTTGATTCTGTATCTGGATACTCCACACACACATTTGCCTAAATCAGAGATAGAACTTTTACCTACCTCCAAATTTGAAACACAGATTCCAGACCACACTAAGTGACTTAGGATTCTTTGGAGGATGAAGCTGTTTAAAATGCTGAGGATAAAAGAAGGTGGTTCTTCTGAGGGGTGGGATGAAGATTTGTGGCTATCACTAAGATCAAAGGGCAAAGGTTTGCCTAGCTGCTGGCATTGAAAGTCCTTCCCTGGAAGGAGACTGGTGCAATTGATCATCTGAGAATTCAGCATGAGATCCTCAGGAAGCAAGAATATTAATCTTCCATTATGTTTCCCATCCAACCTCTATATGGGGGAGTCCTGCAGTTCTGGATGAATTTTTGAGTCTATGGGTTTTTGGTTTTCATGTCTCCTCTCCTACCAGGGTTTCATGATCTAAGATAAGCACAGTAGTAATTAGGGGAAAGAAGTGTGGGCAGGGCTGCTCAAAGAAGACCAATGCTGTTTAATCACACTGTCTCAAGGGCAGCAATGAAGCTCCAGCTTTGTCCTGAGGGAGGTCTGACAGTGTCATCCTCCCAGGCAACATATTCCACGAAAATGCTACTGGAAATTGGATTTTAATGAATTCTCTTAGGCATGTTCCCTGGCCTGCCACTCACTACACTTAACCCATTGCTTTGGCTCTTGGTATGAAAACCTATTCTGTCCCACATGGTCTTGATCAGGAGCTCCCTATGGAAGAGCTGGTGTTGGAAACTGGCCCAAACAAGGAACCTGGTGGAGCCTTTGTCAAGTTACAAGGGGTTTCTCACAGCCTGCATGAAGGTTCCACACTCCGCTTCCTTTCTGTACCTCATGAGTACATGAGAAAAGGAGGCATAAAAAGCAGACATAGCAATTTTATATCTAACAAAATGATCACAAAACAAAATTAATCATAAGAGATAGAGAGGATACTAAATACTCATTTCAAAAATATCTGTGAAAAGAATATTACAATTCTAAGTATTTATTCACCAAACACAAGAGCACTCAAGTTCATAAAAGAAATACTTCTGCACCTAATATCATATATTGACCCTCACAGAGTGATAGTGGGTTACTTCAAACCCAACTCTCACAAGAAGACAGGCCATCCAAACAAAACTAAACAGAGAGATGCTGAAGTTACATAACATCATAAATCAAAAGGACCTAACAGACATTTATGGGACGATTCACCCAAACACTAAACAATACATTTTCTTCTCAGCAGCCCAGGGAACTTTTGCTGCATACTAGGGCACAAAGACAGCTTAAAAGGTACAGGAAAATTTAAATAACACCCTGTGTTCTATAAGACTACCAAAGATTTAAGCTGAATATCAACACCAATTGATATGGCAAAAAATACACAAACTCATGGAAATTAAACAACTCAAAACTGAAGAAATATTAGGTCAAGACAGAAATCAAGAGAGTCTAAAAACTTTCATGAATTGAGTGAAAATGAAAATACAGTACATGCAAGCTTATGGAACATAATAGAGGAAAGTTCATAGCAAAAGTGATTTTAATTCAGCATTTTTGTAATTATATACGAGAAAATTTACTATTGATTTCAGATCACTTCTCAATCCAAATACTATTCCATACCGTGTATTGCTTATAGCTATTTTCTTAACTTTATTTTAATTTCTGAAATTATAACTAAATTTTTTTTCTCTCCTTTCCTATCTGCTAACTTTCCCATTTCCTTCAAGAAAAATTCTACTATCCATTATTACTGAAAAGCAACTTTCAACTTCAGAAATTGTTATGGTCAGGATTATAGTGTTAGAAATACCACATTACTTTATGTTTATATATGAAATTTATAACTGTAACTGGGATGTAAAATGTGCCTTAGAATAAATTTGACAAGTGAAGGAAAGAACAAAGGACATTACTGCTAATCTAGAAACACGTTTACATTTGTACTGATTGGTTATTGTAACTGACTCTTTATTGTTTGATTTGATTGCATGCCTACTTATTCCATCCCTATTTTCCATTCTCCTTTTCTTTTACCTTTAATGTTTTCCTTAGGTCTAACAATATCCTTTGCTCTAGAAAAGCAGTTTATTGATACAGTTGGAGAACAACTACACACAAACCAAATTTAAAAGTAGAGAAATGAATGAATGTGGGAAAAGTTAGAAAGCAAAACTCTTTTATTTTGTATTCCTAATGATAAGCAGCATCAAATCCCCACAATGGGGGGGTGGGCACAAACACACACCCCAACTATTTTGCAGTTATTCTCCTGAGAGCCCCTTTGACATCCTTGTTTCTCAGACTGTAAATAATGGGGTTCAGCATGGGGGTCACTGCTGAATAGAACACTGAAATCATTTTATCCTTTTCATTCATTGTCTTGGAGTTTGGTCTCATGTATGCAAATATTGCTGAGCCATAGAAAAGGACAACAACAATGAGGTGGGAACCACAGGTGGAGAAGACCTTGAGCCTCCCCTCCCCAGACTGCATCTGGATCACAGTGGAGATGATGTTCCAGTAGGAGATGAGGATGAGGGAGACAGGTGCTAGAAGGATGATCACACCCATTGCAAAGATGGCCATTTCTGTGCTGTAGGTGTCTGTTGAGGCCAGCTTCAGGAGGGCAGGAGGTTCACAGAAAAAGTGGTTAATGACATTATTTCCTCGATAAGGGAGACGCAGTGTGAATGTGGTATCTACCAGGGACACAAAAGCACCACTGGCCCAGGACCCTGCAGCCAACTGGATACATACCCAGTGTGTCATGATGGTGGAGTAATGCAGAGGCTTGCAGACAGCCACATATCGGTCATAGGACATCACTGCCAGGAGTGCACACTCCGTACACCCAACCAGAAGTAACACGACTATCTGAGTTGAACATCCAACAAAAGAAATGGTCTTTCTCTTCACCAGGAAGTGGATGAGCACTTGGGGAACTGTGGTGGTAGAAAAGCAGAGATCAGCAAAGGACAAGTTTCTAAGGAAAAAGTACATGGGAGTGTGGAGTCTGGGGTCTGTGTGGATGAGCACGATGATGAGCAGATTTCCCAGCACAGTGAGCAGGTAGATGAGGAGAAAGAGGAAGAAGAGAAGGGCCTGGGTCTGTGGGTCCTGTGATAGGCCCAGGAAGATGAATTCTGTCACAGATGTTCTGTTGTCTTCACCCATGAATGGTTATTGGTCTCTCTAGATAAACATCAAGGAAAGAAACACACATACATGAGTTATGTCAGAATCCTACATAACTGGGTGTTTTATTAATTCAAAATTGGACTATTGAGTTCTGTAAAACTATTTCCATGTTCTGAAAGACTAAATTTTCTTTTGTGCTGTGTGGTCTGACAACAGAGAACCAAAGACTATTTTTGTTCTCCCCTTGCATCTTTAGTGGTATCAAAAAATAGCATTCTGAGTGTGGTGCATCACCAGTCCACCTCTGTTCCTCCTAATAAGGTGAGAGGCCTGTGGTGCTGCTCTGAGTACACTGAACTTTTATAAAGGTCTGAGAGCAAGCATGTTGCGATGACCTTAACTAGCTGTAATGAACACTTAGAACTATATGGTAATATTTATGAAGTCATTCTGTTTCATTTGCAAAATGATTCTATGGAATCACTCTTTAGAGTAAGGAATAAATAGAAAGTTATGATAAAGGGGTTAACAGTCTGTGATCCTGTCTATCACTCAAATTTATTTATCTCCAATGTAAAGAAACTCTGTGGGTTATCAATAAAAATAGCTGTGTCTTTGGCTGTTACACTTAGCATCCTTCTCCAATTCCCCAGTCTGTCTTCTGCACAATTTTATCTCTTTGCACATAGTCCTTTTGTACTAATGACACCAGTTTTTAATCCATTGGTATCACCTAGTGGTCATCATTGGTAACAATTTCATGCCATTCTCCTTTAAAACACTTTAAGTGTGTAATAAAAAGTTACTATCTTTCCTATATCACATAATATAAAAATAACTCAGTGATAGTCTCATGCTAGCAACTCAGAGCACTTCTGACTCTCTGCATCCTGAAAGCTTTCTTCTTCCTTCTTCAAACATTGCCTGAGGAGAAAGTTAACGTCTTGTGAGGCCCCTCTGACTATGGCTCATATAACCTCTTTGTACAAACACAGGCATCTTTTTCTTCAAGGTGTACAACTATCCTGTCAGACAGAATAATCAACAAACAAAAAATAACATTCAAGCATACCTTTAGTTTTATTTCCAATGTTTTATTGTTGCAATGAGAATTATTAAGAAGGAAGACATTAAGAAATGAGACAAATATCACTTGCAGATAATTTCAATGTGGGTCTTTAAAATATCCAAGCCAATTCTAGACTTATATGATAGAGTAGGGGTTCGTTGGAGGCATCAGTGTGGGAAAGAAGTAAAAATGAAGAAAATACTAAACATGTGTATGAAATTCCCAGAAAAAATATTTTTGAAAACACTACTATTTTAAACTTTATTATTTATTGTATACTGAAAGAGAATTTATCATTATTATACAAGTCTTAAACTAGACATTAACATTTGCCCAAAGATAGAAATGAAAATATAATGAATATGGTAATCTTTTGTGCATATATTATGGCTTCCTGTTATGTATTTTTATGGGAGTTTTGTGTGTTTCTGCATCTATATGTGCTTTTATGCTTTTGATTTTTTTCTTCTGTTTGTTTTGTCCTATTCTAATTTTTTTGTTGTTTTATATTATTTTATTTTATTATTATTTCTTAGATGCCTGTTTGTTTCCAAAAGGAGACAAAATGTTGAGGATTCATATAGGGGGATATGGGGAGGATCTCGGAGGAGTAGGGAAAGGGGAAACCTTAAACAGAATATATTTTATGAAAAAATAAATCTTCAATAAGAGCAAAATAGAAAAAATAAACTAAAATATAAAATATATCTGTATTGAGGGTCCTTAGAAACTACTCTTATGCCCTAGAATATGTAGTGCATGCATAGTTAGTTAACCCATAGCAAACACTGTTAATGAATAGTGGGGAGTCTTGGTGTGGAGGAACCTAGCAGAAACAGCGAACATAGCACAGGAGAATTTTACTCTACTGTGTGCTTACATATGGTGATTGCTTTAGTTTTCAATTTAGCCTACATATTCTGAGTAAAAAGAGATAATAAGATTTTGAAATAAGTAAACAGTTAAAATGAAAATATGCAGGAATTGGAAGAACACATGTTACAAAGAAAGAAATGTCAGAGTACTTCAAATAGACACTATAAATTGGAGGAGAAGTCAGTCACAAAAGGTTACCTGAGGACTAGGACTTAGGGCTAATATTAGCATTTCCAATAAGCAAGATTAATCTGCATCATTATGTAAGTCCTAGTTGAATGACTGACAAGGTAGGGACAAATAAAACGTGCTCACATAATTTATCACAGTAAAAACATACCACTGGTTTTCAGTATGTTTGCCCATGCATTTCACACAGACGTGTGTGTGTGTGTGTGTGTGTGTGTGTGTGTGTGTGTGTGTGTGCATATATGTTTAAAAATAAGGTTGTGATTTATTGACTTCATTGAGTGTAAGCTGTGTAAACCTGTCTACAAAGTGCTATGGATATCGCTCTGTATAAATAAAATGCTGATTGGCCAGTAGCCAGGCAGGAAGTATAGGCAAGATAGGCAGAGAGGAGAATTCTGGGAAGGGGAAGGCTGAGGCAGAGAGACACTGCCAGCCGCCACCATGAGAAGGTGTTAAGATACCGGTAAGCCACGAGCCACGTGGCAACTTATAGATGAATAAAAATGGGTTGATTTAAGATATAAGAATAGTTAACAAGAAGCCTACCATGGCCATACAGTTTATAAGTAATATAAGTCTCTGTGTGTTTACTTGGTTGGGTCTGAGCAGCTGGGGGACTGGAGGGTGAGAGAGATTTGTTCTAATCGTGGGCCAGGAAGGACCAGGAAAACTCTAGCAACAACAAAGACTCAAAGTTCCAAAGGAACTGAAAACTTTGACCCAAACATCTTAAGTATATACAGTCACAAAACACAATGAAATAACAAAATGAAGAAATGACTGGGACAGATGACATAAAATAACTTTTTATAATGTGCAATGAAGAACTAATGATGAAATAGTTGGTGAATACTATGGGAGAAATACAAATTTCAACTGACAATTTATAGTAGATTAGAATCTCAGTACAATTTAGCACAGTCAAATTAAAATTAGTTACCTCAGTTCTTTACCTGATGGATGATACTTTTGAATATATGATATCTAAGTCAGGTATATATAATTACTGATATTGCAAACTATCATGATCAGCATAAATATTATTTATGTACATAGAAAATATATTAAAATGAACACATTGCTCTGTAATTCTCTAACATTTTACTTTCAAGTAAGTAGTGATCATGTATCTCTGTGAGTGATGGGATTATAATTGACAATTCTCTTTTCAAGTTTGTATGATTTTATTATCTGAGTACTCAACAAAAGAAATCTTTGAATTTGTAATCAGACAATAAATAGTACATTTCACTGTATCCTTTAGAATCTAGCTCTTGGATACCTCATCACTGCCCCACTTTCCAGCCTCCCCTCTACATTCTGAAACTTTGTAAAAATCCAGTATAAAGTTAATGTTGGGTAGAGAATTAATTTTGAACTCTCCGTATCTTCTCATCTACTATTCAGAAGTTACTCACTCTACATTTTTTGTAGATAATGAAAATGAGCTTCAAATTAAAGACATGAATTTTCTAGAGCTTCAATGTCTAGATTATAATCAAGTTCTCCAGAAGCAAGCCTTGTGCTCTCATTCACAATACTCATCCCCTCTTCCTAAAAAGCTGGTAATGTCATACAAGGGTTAATGATTGAACAGTGCAAAATTAAATAAAGCCTACTTTCATTATGCTCCCAGGCATGTCCTGTGGCTGCTAGGCTTCATGCACTCAAGGAGAACTAGGAATGCAGCCAAACATTAAATCCAAAATGTTACTTAAAATGTTTAAAAAATTGGTTGGTAATTTTCTGTAACTCACCTGTGTGGTTCGCTATAATAAATTTGTAGGTGACAGCATGGTGTTGCACAGTCAGAAGGCTGGCACCTCTACAGGCATTACCACACACACAAACAACCTTTCTTGAAGAATTTACATTGTTTTCTTCTTGATATGATTCATACTAATTCTACTCAAACATTGTTAAACAGAGAAGAAGTAACAATAGCACATATTACAATAGGCAAATGGTTGGAGCAAGCCCAGTGGGCACTGACAAAAGGTGTTCTGTTTAGCTAGAAAAGGAGGGAAACCCTGTCATAATGTGTTTTAGAGATGAACTTCAATGATCTATTATACCAAGTGAAATAGACCAGTCACAAAACAAAAACACTGTGATTCTCTCATATGTGCTACCTAAAATGGTCAGACTCACAAAACACAGTGGCAATAGAGAGGAAGAAGAGTGTAATTTTGTCCAATTGGTAGAATTTTAGATTTATAAAGCATTCTAGAGATATCAGTCATATAGTCTAAGTATAAATAAAACACTGTCAAATTCTATAATTGATGGGGTGAAGAGGATAAATATTGTTGTTGTTGTTGTTGTTTTCAACCACAATGTCAGAAAGTATTCTTTTGCCTGAGAGAAAGGGAAAAGCTGTGTAGGCTTCATGATCCTACTGTTCCTGTATTTTTATCTATGTTTTCATTATTGAATTCATCAAGTATGCATTCAGCACTCTCCACTGTTGCTTTTTATGATACTCATCATCTAGTCCTGAAACATATTCATCTCATTTACCTCCTAAGTATTCTGTAATTGTGATCATTTTTTTAAATCAAAGCTCTTAACTCTTCCCATAGCCTCTTAATTTTCTATGGTATTTGGTATATTTAAGTGAAAATGTTTCTTAAAATCTCTCATGTTACAGTTGTTGGACATTCTATATTAGTGTCTATGTTTTTGTAATCTAACACATCTTCACCATTATTATCTAATATGTCTTGAAAATTTGATTAATGTTTTTATGTCACCTTGCTACCATCATGATTGGGCAGAAAAATTGTAATAAAATGCTAATGGTACTGCTACAGAAATTGAATGGTTATCTTGGATTATAGAATATTTGAGGTATAATTGAAAACACTGAACTTGTGGTGTACTGCTTGATAGTGATCATGTTACTTAAAATTTACATAGTAATCATTCCACTTTTCCCTTCAAGTAAGAAGGCTAAGCATCCAGCTTCTAGCACAGGGTAAATTATCTGTGGGGCTAACATGACAAATAGTAGCTCTCAAGAACAAACTCCCTGTATAAAGGAAGATTAACACTGTTGGTCATCCTCAAATACATCTTTCCTCAACTTCATTTCATCTCCTAATTGTTCCTCAGTTCATGAGTGTCATGACTTTAGACAATAGTAACAGCATAAATATTTACCACTTCCTCACTCTCTAACCCAGACAAAAATACTCTCTGAGTCTTTAAAACTGTGATTCACAGTCTTGAAGGTAGTTGTTCTAGTCCCATTGGCCTTTTTTCTTCACAGTCAGCTTTATTATAACCGCTTTCTAACGTTTTCTACTCAATACACAGGCATGTTTGTTATTATTTTATAGAATCCATTAAAATGTGTACATAGTTCTCAAATGCAAATTTAAAACTACCCAATATATGTTTCCATGAACTTAGAGTAGGTTGCTGCCTATACATTCTTTAAACATACATTTATTTCTACCAACTGTAGTTCAACATTGTCTGACACATTACTGGTTAAATAAAAGCTAGCTTAATGAAATAATATAGAGTCTCATGCTGGCACATTTATAATAGCACTCAATAAAAAAAATTGTTTTTGAGAAGAGGTGAAGATGTGTACTAACTCATTTCCCACGTGTTTTTCCAGTGTAGGAGAATAAGGTTGCATACTGGACATGCCTGATTCAAATTTCAAAAAGCAAAAGAAAATGAAGAAGGAACACCAAATTGGAAGCAATGAGAGAGCAAGAGCCAGAGAAGAATATGGGAGCTCAGATTTAAAAGCAAGAAGAGCAGAGGATAAAGCCTCTTCGTATGGAAAGGGCATCAAGAATGGGACTCCTTGGAAGAAGTAATTCCCCCTCAGCGTCTTCCCTACCCTCACTTGGAGCACTTGTAGTTGAGAGCGCAGGACAGGAGACCAGTGATGGAAGGAGAGTGACAGAAGGAGGTGTGGTTTCTGCAGCCTCTTTCCTTATCCTAACAAGTAACCTCCATTGCTGTCTCCCAAATGTGGTGAGGCTGGGACATCCACTGGGTTGCAAGTCTTATTCTATCCTGTTGCAAAGAGTACTGTTTGTAAAGAGATTCAACTACATATTCAACTACCAGCCCAGAGGAGGTTCCTCCAGTAAGTCTTCAAAACAAAGGTCCTAAGAGCTGTTATTGCCAGATCATTCCCTGGAGCACTTGGGCTGTTAACTTTTTGAAAATCACTCTATAAGACAAGATCTCAGGAGGATTAAAAATACTCATCTGTGACTGAGTTATTTTAATCTCTTCTGATGTCAAATGGAATCGCCCTGTGATCATCTGGGATCAACAAATCTTTGAACTCTAAAGTAGAGCATTCAGTATTGATTGCAACATAAAATGCAGCTAAGAGAATTGCATTCATGCCTTAGTATCTGCAGTGAATTTCTTCCAGTATGTCTTTAGATATCAAAATTCTAGAATACTCCTCTCTTGTATAATTAACTAATATTTTCTCATAATTTATGTATACATTCCCTTCCACATTAAGTTCTCTAATTATTACTTATAATACCTAAAATAATCTTCAAATTCTTCCACATTAAGTTCTCTAATTATTACTTATAATACCTAAAATAATCTTCAAATTCCTCTCCTCTCCTCTCCTCTCCTCCTCTCCTCTCCTCTTTTTTTTTAATTTTAAAAAATTTTAATACAAACTTAATATAAACTATTTCAGTCCCTCTTAACATGTAAGACACTGACTCAAAATACTTTTATACCTTTTTTCAAGTATTGCACAATATAGGTACAAAATTAATATTTACGATTACATTTTCTTCCATAATATATAGCAAAAATCTTTAAACCTTTAACAGAAAATACATTTTTTTTGAAAAAGCAAATATTCGTACATTTTAATTCCACCACTAAAGGAATATCCTGTACACAATTTCAGAATAGTTGATGTCTTTAAGATGGATATTTTACAATTTCAGTAAAAAAAAAAAAATACAACATGAATCTGCTATCACAGATCACTGTAGTAAAAAGATAGAAATGCAATACCGTGTCGTAGAAACAATATATATATCCTCTGACATTTTACAAACTTTGTACTAAATTAAATTATACAATTAGAAAAGACCAATAAACCCACTTATTAGTGCCAATTTTTTACATAAAAAAATCAGCCATGTCTTTGCAATATCTTAAATACTGTAAGAGGCAATATCTGAAAGTATACTTTAAAATATACAGTCAGTATAAAATAACTTTGTGCTTGGTTGGCAAATGAAAAATGATGCATGTTTTATTTTGTAATCAAGCTTGAATGTATCCTTACTATAAGCTTAAAAAACAAAATCTCAAGGAGGCAAAAAAAAAAAAAATTCCCCCCTTGGGCCAATGCATTTTAACTTGTAAGATACATGTTCTCTCTTTTGTTTTTGTTTTTTTAGTTAGCCATAACAGGCTGGAATTGCTGGTTAGAATACTGCATGTTATTTAAGCTAAAATTCAAGCCATCTACGAAAGACTTCTCGTTGAGGCCTCCGTAGGCCGCAAACACATCAAAGGCATTACTGTACTGGAGAGGACTGAGGTTAAGGGGGCTGTCACCTGGGAACATTCCATTGGTACTACTACCTTGACCCTGCATATTAGGAAAAATGACAAATCTTTGAACTCTAAAGTAGAGCATTCAGTATTGATTGCAACATAAAATGCAGCTAAGAGATTTGCATTCGTGCCTTAGTATCTGCAGTGAATTTCTTCCAGTATGTCTTTAGATATCAAAATTCTAGAATACTCCTCTCTTGTATAATTAACTAATATTTTCTCATAATTTATGTATACATTCCCTTCCACATTAAGTTCTCTAATTATTACTTATAATACCTAAAATAATCTTCAAATTCCTCTCCTCTCTCCTCTCAAATGAACTCAGGACCTCCTGAAGAGCACTAAGTGCTCCTAACCACTGAGCCATTTCTCCTCCTGCTCTTCTCGTTAGTCTTTCTTGCGCTTCTCTCTTCAGCCCAGGTTTCTCCTATTTATTCTCTCTGCCTGACAGCCACACCCATCCTTTCTCTGCCTAGCTATTGGCCCTTCAGCTCTAAGGGATCCGCTGCTTAGGCAGCAGAGCCAAACAGATGCAGCACATCTTTACATAATTAAACACACATCCTTGCATCATTAAGCAAATGCAGCATCAACAAAGGTAACACGCTTTTACACAGTTAAAAGTAATAGTCTACAGCATAAACAAATGTAAATACATCTTTCCCTAGTTAAAATAATATTCTACAACAGTCATTTTGTGATGTGATTTGCAAATATACATGCAGAGACACATAAAATAGGATTGAAAACCATGTAAAACCAAAGCCATAGTTTAAGAGACTCCATTTCAAGAGAAGTGCAAACCATGTAGCAAAATGTTAGCAGAGGTCATGTTGGGGAGGAGAATTATGAGGGATTTTCTTTCTTTTTCCCCCCTCACATTTTCCACATTGTTTATGCAGAAGCTTATTAATAGTTATTCTTCTGAGGTCAGCCTTGTCTGACCTTTCCAGCCCCCTACAAAAAAAAAAGGTCTGTGTCTGGGTGCTAAGCTTTAATCATATACTGTGCCGAGGCACAGGAGGAGGGGGAGAAGGAAGGGGAGGATGAGTTTTAGGGGGAGGAAGAGAAGGGGGAGGAAGGAAGCCTGAAGAAGAAGAAGAGGAGGAGGAGAAGGAGGAGGAGGCGGGGAGATGGGGGAGGAGGGCAGCAGCAGCAGTGTTTCTTCCACTTGTAATCCCCACACTGAGAAGGTAGTGACAGGCGGATCCCTGGAGCCTGCTGGCCAGTGTGACTAGCCTACTTGGTGACTGATAGGCCAGCAAGAGACCCTGACAGAAGAGAGAAAGGAAGGGAAGGAACGAGGTAGGGAGGGAGGGAGGGAGAGAGGGCTGGGAGGGGAAGAAATCTAAGGGAGGAAAAAAGGGAAGGGAACGGAAGGGTGGAGGAAGGCTGGATGACACCTCAAGACTGACATGTGACATCTGAGGTATTCCTCTGGTCTCTGTGAGCACTCACACATCTGCACACTCACACATCTGCACACTCACACATAAGCACACTCACACATATACACACTCACACATAAGCACACTCACACATATGCACACCTACACAGGCACAAACGTGAACACAGAGACATACAAAAGAGACTTGCTGTGATTCCGGTTAGAATATACAGCTCCTTCCCATAGAAACCCATTAGTTCGTGGCTCCGTGGGGAAGGACCACCAGTGGAAGGGATGCTCCCCCTGGGAAAGCAGCCTGGCCTCCTTGCTGTCTGCATTCCACCCACAGGCTGGCTAGAACTGAGCAAGCAGTGCAGGTCTTTAGATCTTGACATTCAGACCATCAGGTATTCCGGTGTCACAGAGCTGCCACCTAGCCACGGGCACATTCTGATTGTCATATCAACCCTGCATAGCCACCATCTTGACAGGTATGGGGGACAGGACTCAGAGGGGTGACTTGGAAGGTTATACTGCTAGTGAGTGACAGTTCTACAGCTTGGATCAAATGTGTGTGACTCATCAATGTCTCCCCTTTCCACTCTGCCAAGCCGTGTTTGGGCAAGCTCAATGATTTGGGCCAAGTTAGGGTCCCTTCTTCCTGAATGCCCATCATCCTGATGCAAAGCATAGACTGTAAACAGACCAGGCACTTGCACCTTCTCAGGTCAGGGCAAGGTCCCTGGCAACAGCTGCATACTTAAAAAAATTGCAATTTTTTTTTAAAAAAGCAATTATCTACATTATAATTTCCAACAGTGAGGTTTTCTATTTTAATGTTTGCTTGACCCTGGCTTATTAGATTTTATTGAGACAAGGTCTCACTATATAACATATTCTGTCTTCAAATTTATGGTCTGCCTACCTCCAATTCCTGAGTACTGGGATTACAATTATGCACAACTATGCACCATTCATTTTCTCCTCTATGACCAAGAAGATTGCTGGGTGCTGGAACAATAGAGACATGAAAACAAAATGAGAGAATCAAAGCTAACAGATGTTTATCATTACCTTGAAATTGACCTCATGTGCTGACTTGTATTCTAGGAGTAGAGCTGTAAATCACCCTGTTCTCTTCATGGTCTGTAGCCTGGAGTCACTCTAAGATAGTCTTGTTCAATTCTGATAACTAAAACTATATAGGAATTTCTACATCAAACTATCAGAACTATTTTATCTGGTAAATGTAATGGTTTTTAAAAGAAATATATACTTTTTGCCTTTTTCTTCTTTTTTCCTTTTAATTTTGTTTTTGAGAAATATATATGTGTCTTTTATAAAAGTATGAGTCCACAGATGCAAAACTTTAAAAATAGACTGGTCTGACACTGGAAATGGCATAATAAGTTATAGTGTTTGCAGCTAGTCTTAGATATAGTATAGTCTAATTATCAAGCAAAACTTACACAGTGTTGTTGGTGTTTTGGTGATTATGTCTCAGAAATCATTGCTCTGATTAAAGACACAGTACTAAGAGGAAAAAGAAAACAATTAAACTAGTAGTTGTAAAGCAATAAAAGTGGTTTGCAAAATGACAACTCACAGAGACAATCAAATGGGAACCACTGCTGAATTTCAAACCATATGTATAAGCATAGGAGGTAAGTTTTATTCTTGAGTATTAAAGGCATCCTTACATGTTGAAAACTCATTTTCAGTGTTGTATCGAGAAGTGAGAAGAGGACACAATTGGGAATTTAAAAAAAAAGCAATCAGTGAGACCAAGCTGTAGCTCAGAGGTTGTGATCTGGGAAGGGAATGCAGTAACGGAGAGGAGAGGAGGTGGTGAGGTAGCTAAGCACATAGGATGTGTGTAAGGTAAAATCAACACAGCCTGCCCAATTTCAGCCTGTAGGATCCGTGCCTGATGCAGGAGACTAAAAGGCTAGTTGGATAGGCAACAGGTAGTTCTCTGTTGGATTTGTTTATTTGAGTGTGTGTTGCGTAATGACTTGGCTCCTATTCTAATCTGATTCAGAAGTGACAGTGAAGCCTCCATTCAAATGGTCAGGACATCTGGTTGTGTACTACGTGCCTCTAGTAAGACTTTCCCATATGAGCAGAAAGCAACTGGAGTGTCTTGAGCACAAAGGCAGACAGAGGCTGAAATCCTCTGGCAGTTAGCAGTTTGGGAGACTTGTGTAGAAGTCAAAGGGTTCACAGCCTGTTCCTCCTGGCCACATGTTCTACACCCTCAGTTGCACTGCCTAATTGACCTTAGTTTTTAATAATGCCTTTCCTGAACAAGTGAAGATACATTAGATATTATAAACAGCCACTGAAAGATTTAAAAATATAAGAGAATGTGCACATGGATTATAGGTAAATACGAGTAAATTATGAGAGATACTCAAATATTTACGGATTTTGTTATCGGTAAAGATCCCAGAGAATTGCTCCTCATTGAGATGAATATTGAGGGATGAATGTACTTCTATCAGCTACATTTTACACTATCAAGGTTCAAAATACTCTCAACTTTATCAATGCAGCCTTGGAGACTTTAGAGTGGCTTGATACGCACTGGTGTAGTACCTGGTAACAGATGAGACTGAGATGTATTACTTAGCAATTATAATATTAAGTGTCAATTGGTTCTCTTATTATGGAATGTTTTTTAGGTGAACTACTGGGATTACTCCAGAAAGTACCCTTATTACAACAGTGCTTAGAACCTCAGGTTTGAAGACTTCCTGAAGGAAAATCTTCCAGGCAAGGTTGGTCATTCTTTCAGTAGATTTGGGATTGGATTATGTTATACATCAGCACTCCTTGTATCAGGATAGAGTAGGAATCACAGCCCAGATGATGCCCCAGCCTCAGCATATTACGGCTACCAGTGCTCCAGGTGAGAGTTGGGAAGAGGCTATAGGGTGATTTCTCCTTCAAATCCGTCTGAACCATGATTCTCCACACAGGAAGAGGCTTTTCTTTTGCAGTGTACTCCTGTTTCCATGGGTCTCTAGAGAGAATAGGTGATCTTCATGAACCCTATTCTGAGACTTCTCTGGGAAGAATTCAGTCTTGATTAGAGGTCCCAGAGTAGCTACAAGGGCTGTGGATAGCCACTTTCTCTCAATTAAGTTCTTATGTTATCCTCTGCTTCCTTGACTCAGAGCACATCCTCCTTTTACTATTCCAGTTTGATCATTAAGAGAAGATAGGGATGTGTACCCGAGCCTCTGGTCCTAGAGAAACAGCAGGTACCTGATGAGATCCAGATTCCCTGATGATCACAGAAGGTTGTGTGTCTACTGATGCTGGTGCACAGGCTGCAGCCTTGCCCCTTTCCTTGGACAACCTGAACTCCCATTCTTCCCTGAGGTGTTGCTGAGAGTCTATAAGCTCCGTGTAACTGGAAATCAATGCTGAGGTCTGAAAGTCAAGACATTTCCATCCTCCCAGTCAGATGTCCAGGTCTGAGTGTGCCCTATGGCTCCTCTTCTCAAACATGGTTTTCTTGGTATCGGTGAACTCATGTGATAGTGCTAGCATGAGCTTCTTTATGTATTCACTCAACCCATTTCTATTAAACTATGACCATGTGCTAGGGGGATTTTGAAATGCAAACTGTATAAATAAATGATATATATTTCAGAATCCTAAAACAGCAGTGCAGCCTAGGATCATGCAAACAGATTCTAAACCTAATCTTAATACTCTATGTAAGAATGGTTTGTGTCATGTTTTTATAAATAATACAAGAAATAATGGTGAAATCTACCTCATTGATTGTGCAGAAAAATATTAGAAAGCACTTACATAGAATCTGACTGTTTAAGGAAAAGCCAAAGGGGACAGAATGTTCCTCCAAATTCTGAAGAATCAGAGAACTTATTAGTTAAAATATTAAGGCAACTCCATGTAGTTAAAAGGGAGGTTTATTTTGTGGGGTAACTTACAAATGAAGGGATATGTTACAGGGTCTGGGAAAGGGGTAGCGCAGTCAGGTAGTGTTCTCTGGAGAACTCTGCTCAGTCTACCTCCAGCGTCCATGGTCCAGGAACCAAGAGAGCTGGCCCATCCAGATCTCGGGTCCTCTTGGCCCTGCCTTGTAGGCATGACAATTACCAAAGCCGCAATGGAGGTTGGAACTTCCAGATCAAAGCGGGAATGGCCACCTACTACAAGAACTAGAGAGTGTTTTTAGCAGAAGCTCATATAGAAAGTACAAGAAATGTAGTGGTTTTCATTGTAAATATTATCTGAAGACAAGAACTGAAGAATAATTAGGGATATTACTTTTAAATGCTTATGGTTGTTTATATGCATGTGTATATGTGTAATGAGTGGGGACACACTCTAAATGCCTCTGAATATTTGCTCTGTGTAAATTTATATTGACACATTTCTTCACTACCAAACCAATCATCCCACTCTCAATTAGGTAATAATGTTTGTTTCTGGCTTATGGAACATGCTATTTTTAGGGCTAAACTAACTCTTAAGCAGACTTTTCTAATTTCATGGCACACTGGACACATGGCATCTCTGCTTTTCAACACTCAATCACTATTTTCATTCTGAGTTTATATTGTCCAAATTTGAATTTCTTCATGTATTATTTAATATATTCATAATTTAAAAGTTTTTATTTTATCATTTTAGATAGCAATTATATGCTAAATTGTAAATTAAATCTAGTAATATGCATAAGCATAAAATAGAGAGTCTCTCCTCTCCCATTTTCCCTCTTTCCCTAGTATCCCACTTCCCAAGAATCACCACTGTTAACCAGCTGTTCTCTGTGGACTGACCAGCCTTGCACACAAACTATTGTGTTGTTAGCCCAGAAATAATT
Source organism: Peromyscus leucopus (assembly GCF_004664715.2). Taxonomy (NCBI): domain Eukaryota; kingdom Metazoa; phylum Chordata; class Mammalia; order Rodentia; family Cricetidae; genus Peromyscus; species Peromyscus leucopus. Next base: position 98,397,508 of record NC_051063.1, on the reverse strand, counting down.
TTCTGAGTGTCATTAATATGGTTATTTGATCTTTTAGTTTTAACTTTGAAGGAAACTTCTAATTTCAGAACTTTATGGTAATGTCAATTTCTCTTTTAAATTGCAGTAACAAAGAGTGTTTTGTTTTTTTTTTTTTTTTTTTTTTTTTTTTTTTTTTTGGTTTTTCGAGACAGGGTTTCTCTGCGTAGCTTTGCGCCTTTCCTGGAGCTCACTTGGTAGCCCAGGCTGGCCTCGAACTCACAGAGATCCGCCTGGGTCTGCCTCCCGAGTGCTGGGATTAAAGGCATGCGCCACCACTGCCCGGCAACAAAGAGTGTTTTAATAGTAGGTTTTTTTTAAAATCACAATCAAACTAGTAAATCAAATGACCAACTAATACAAATATATAAATGCACTGGAATCTTATTAATAAGTTATCACCATTTTGTTTTGTGGTCTTTCTAAGTTTGTAGCCTTAAAATTCCTAATAATAATGCAGAGTTTCGAAAACACTGGTTAAATCTGAGGCTTCTCTTAGTTTCTCATTACAGGTACATTGAAGTGTTCAGTTGTCCTTCATTGATTTTAACCATAACTTAGAGTTTTTCTATTACCATACTTCTACTCTCAAGGCATAAAAAAAAACAAGGGATGCAAAAAGAAAAAACAGCTGATGAAATAATCGTTGTCCTAAGTGAAACACAGTGAACCTTCCTTACTGTCTTCTACCAACTATTTTCTCTAGCAATAGTATCTAGACCCTAATCCTGCTGTTATTATTCTTATGTGATTTTGTGGGGCAGAGTCTCACAATGCACCCTTGGCTTAGAACTTACTCTTTATACAGGCTAGCCTTGGATTCACAGAGATGCAAAGGCCTCTGTTTCTTGAGTCCTGGGCTCTATGCATGTGTAACCATGCTTAAACATGATCCCATTATTATGATGAGATATTATATAAACAACTTATTATTGTCTTAAATTTTTAAATATGATACATTTTATAAATTTTTATATTAGAACTGTTAGATAATTTATGTTATATAATTTGTGTTACCATTTTACAGCTGAGCAAAACTAAACAAAGCAAACTCCATAATTTGCCGTTGGCCACACATCAACTACATAAACCAAGATTAAAAGACTATTCATTTTTCCTTGATTACTTGAGTGTGTGCATGCATACATAAATGCATGAGTGGTGTGTGTGTGTGTGTGTGTGTGTGTGTGTGTGTGTGTACACGTGTGCGCACGTGTATGTGTATGACATGTCTAAGAATGCCCATGTAATCCAGAGAAATTTCCAGATCTTCAGGATCTGGTGTTCCAGGCAGTTGTGAGCTGACAATGAGTGTTTTGGGGATTGAGCTCCTGTCCTCTGAATGAGCAGAAAACCTAAATAATCCAGGATCTCAACACAGAAATGGAGTTGTAGAGATTCAGCTCTAGTCAGTAAGTTATGCTGCTTCCTTACATCTGACAGCTGTTCGTGTTCATTGGATACTCAACTATAGGAGAAATGTCTATAAAATAAATGCATAGTACGAATGCCCATATACACACAAACAGATCCATTTACAAGTCATGTAAAAATTTAAGTGACATGGCATATACAAAGTGGAAATGCTTGCTTTTCACTTAATATCTTGTCATTGTTATTTTGATGTATCATCATAGTTGGAAGTTGCATCATTTAAATTTCTACTCAGAAGGCAAAAATATCAAATCTGATATTTTGTTGCTTATGTAAATATGTTTTGATTAACACTTTATGTATGACTTTACCTATTTTGCCAACAGGGGTTAAATTGCTTTTTTACACCGGGTTTTGTGTATTCATTACTAATTTTAAGAAATTATCAGCAATTAGTAATATTACAAATTGCTCTTCAGTATATATGCAAATATTTTCTAAATTCTAAAATCTGTTAGGGTGACTTTTTTATTGTGTATATTTTAGCACTCATTGTACTTTGCTATGTGAACTCTCATCTGCATTACAAAGTTCAATATCCTGCTAAAGTCAAGAAGATTTTGACAAGCTTCATCCTTTAACATTATCTATATTCTCTATCATTATTATGATAGAGAATATCAATATTCTTGTGACTCACATAATCTTCAGATGCTTCATATTAGAAAGTAGCCAAATTCTGTAGCATTGAGATCAAGGGTCTTCTTATCCAGCTGTCTTATTTTTAGCTTTACATCTAGTCTTTTAAATTTGCAAACACTCCTGTAATTCTATCACCTCTTATCCTGCTAATATGCTCTCTATTCAATTTCAGAAATTAATATGATTTCAATTAAAATCAAGGCCAGAATTAGAACATTGGTTTCCATGTCTACTTCTCAAACTTTATAAAGGTGTTTGTAGTATAAACATATCTTCAAAAATAAATGTCAAATACATATAAAAATGACTCCAGTTAACTTCATTGTCAGAAATATAGACTCCTGTTTGTGAAAGATTATTATTCCACTGATTTGTTTTGTTTTGTTATGGATTTATTTTTGACAGACACTAAATACTTATTTTTTAATTCCATATTACTTGTATAAGCTAGCGAAGAAGGATTGCTTCCTTGTTCCTTCTTTTTCCCTCCCTCCTTCCATCACATAAGAAGGAAGATGCTCCCTTCATTCCAGTTTCCCCTTTCCTCCTTTTGCAAATCAAAACTAGCCCTTCTCTTCTCTTTTTTTTCCTTCAGTTCAATTTTCTTTTCGTGATCTATTTAGATCCCTTTCATTTAAATAAACAATTGGATGAAACAGATAAAAATAAATGAAAAATGAGAAGAAAATGTAAAAGAATGACATAAAAGAAGAAAAATCTTGGAGAATATGTCATGCTCAGCGCAGTCACATTGCCATTTCAGAAAATGTTATCTTGAAGTCATTCTCCTGAGAGCCCCTTTGACATCCTTGTTTCTCAGACTGTAAATAATGGGGTTCAGCATGGGGGTCACTGCTGAATAGAACACTGAAATCATTTTATCCTTTTCATTCATTGTCTTGGAGTTTGGTCTCATGTATGCAAATATTGCTGAGCCATAGAAGAGACCAACAACAATGAGGTGGGAACCACAGGTGGAGAAGACCTTGAGCCTCCCCTCCCCAGACTGCATCTGGATCACAGTGGAGATGATGTTCCAGTAGGAGATGAGGATGAGGGAGACAGGTGCTAGGAGGATGATCACACCCATTGCAAAGATGGCCATTTCTGTGCTGTAAGTGTCTGCTGAAGCCAGCTTCAGAAGAGCAGGAGCTTCACAGAAAAAGTGGTTAATGACATTATTTCCTCGGTAAGGGAGACGCAAAGTGAATGTGGCATCTACCAGGGACACAAATGCACCACTGGCCCAGGACCCTACAGCCAGCTGGACACATACCCAGTGTGTCATGATGGTGGAGTAATGCAGAGGCTTGCAGACAGCCACATATCGGTCATAGGACATCACTGCCAGGAGTGCACAATCTGTACACCCAACCAGAAGTAACACGACTATCTGAGTTGAACATCCAGCAAAAGAAATGGTCTTTCTCTTCACCAGGAAGTGGATGAGCACTTGGGGAACTGTGGTAGTAGAAAAGCAGAGATCAGCAAAGGACAGATTTCTAAGGAAAAAGTACATGGGAGTGTGGAGTCTGGGGTCTATGTGAATGAGGACGATGATGAGCAGATTTCCCAGCACAGTGAGCAGGTAGATGAGGAGAAAGAGGAAGAAGAGAAGGGCTTGGGTTTGTGGGTCCTGTGATAGGCCCAGGAAGATGAATTCTGTCACAGATGTTCTGTTGTCTTCACCCATGAATGGTTATTTGTCTCTCTAGATGAACATCAAGGAAAGAAACACACATACATCAGTTATGTCAAAATACCTACATAACTGGGTGTTTTATTAATTCAAAATTGGATATTGAGTTCTGTAAAAACTATTTCCATGTTCTGAAAGACTGAATTTTCTTTTGGACTGTGTGGTCTGACAACAGAGAACCAAAAACTATTTTTGTTCTCCCCTTGCATCCTTTAGTGGCACACACACAAAAAAATAGCATTCTGAGTGTGTTGCATCACCAGTCCACCTCTATTCCTCCTAATGAGGTGAGAGGCCTGTGGAGCTGCTCAGAGTATACCCATTCCTTATGTAGGTCTGAGGAGCAAGCAAGAGCTTAACTAGTTTTTTTAGACATAATGAAATCTGTGATAATATTTATGATGCCTGTCTGACTTATTATTTGCAAAATCATTCTAAAGAATCACTCTACAGAGTGAAGAATAAATAAAAAGATATGATAAAGGGGTTAGTATTCTGTGATCCTGTCTATCACTCAAATTCACTTATCTCCAATGTATAGAAAGTTCTGTGGGTTATCAATAAGAATAGCTGTATCTTTGGCTGTTACATCCTTCTCCAAGTCTCTAAAGTCCATCTTCTGAACAATTTAAAATTTTTTGTACATAGTTCTTTTGTACTAATAACACCAATTTTCATCTATTGGTATCACCTGTTGGCCATCATTGGTAACTATTTTATCTCATTCTTTTTAAAACCACTTTAATTATATAATACAAAGTTACTATCATTCCTATATCATATAATATAAAAATAACTCAATAGTAGTTTCATGCTAGCAACTCTGAGCATTTCTGACTCTCTGCACCCAGAAAGCTTTCTTCTTCTTTCTTCAACATTGCCTGAGGAGAAAGTTAACGTCTTGTGAGGCCCCTCTGACTATAGCTCATATCACCTCCTTGAACAGTCACAGACATCTTCTCTTTCTTCAAGGTGTACAGCTATCCTGTCAGGCAGAGTACTTAACAAAAAATAAATAAATAAAAATAAAAAATCAAGCATACCTTTAGTTTTGTTTCCAATGTTTTAGTGTAGCAATGAGAATTATTAAGGGGGCAGATATTGAGAAATGAGATAATTACCACCTGCAGATAATTTGATTGTGGGTCTTTTAAAACCCCACGCCAATTTTCTACTTAAATGAAGGAGCAGCGGCTCATGGGAAGAAGCATCAGTGTGGACAAAATGTGAAAATGATGAAAATACTATACCCACTTATGACATTTTCAGAAAAATAAAATTTGTAAATACTCTGCAATTTAAAACTTTCAGTATTATTGTATTTCTGAAATAGAAATTAACATTATTGTATATTTGAAACTACACATTGACATTTGCCCAAATCAAAAATACAAAGATTGGGGGCTGGAGAGATGGCTCAGAGGTTAAGAGCACTAGCTGTTCTTCCAGAGGTCCTGAGTTCAATTCCTAGCAACCACATGGTGGCTCACAACAAAGAGATCTGTTGCCCTCTTCTGGCCTGCAGCCATACACATGGGCAGAACATTGTATACATAATAAATAAATCTTTTTTTTTAAAAAAAAAAGATAATCCTGTGTGTATGTGTGTGTTTGTCCTTCCAGCTGTGTGTCTTTAATGGGAATTTTGTGTGTGCAAATGTGTGTGTGTGTGTGTGTGTTCCTGCATCTATATGTGTTCCTTGTGCTTTCTTTGACTTTTTTATTCTGTTTGTTTTGTCTTATTGATTTGTTTGTCTTTGTTTCATCTTATCATTTTATTATTATTCCTTAGATGCCTGATTGTTTCCTAAGAGAGACAGAAATGTTGAGTATTCATAATGGGGGGAGGAGATGGGGAGGATCTCATAGGAATAGGGAAACTGAAAACTGTAATCAGAACATATTTTATGAAAAAAAATAAATTTTCAATAAAATAAAAATAGGAAAATCAAACAACAAAATAAAAAAAATAAAAATATCCATGTTGAGGGTCTTTGGAAACTACTATTATGCCCTAAAAAAATAGTGCATGCATAAATAGTCCAACCACAGGAAAGACTCTGTTAATGAATGATGATGACCCTTGGGGTGGAGGAACCTAGTGGGAACAAGGACCTAGCTCAGGAGATATTTACTCTTCTTTTTACTTACATATAATTATTGCTTCCAATTTAGCCTACATAGTCTTAGTAAAAAGAGATAATAAAATATTTAAATATGTAAATAGTTAAAATGAAACTTTGCAAGAATTTAAAGTAGACAATATAGTCACAATGAAAATAATGTCAGAGTACATCATAACAGACACTGTGAGTCACACCATAAGAGTCAATCACAAAAGGCTGCCTGAGGACTAGGATTAGTATTTCCAATAAGCAAAATTAATCTGCATCATTAAGTAAGTCTTAGTTGAGTGATTGACAAGGTAGGGACAAATAAAAGGTGCTCAGATGATTTATCACAGTGAAAACATATCACTGGCTTTCAGCATGTTTGCCCATGCATTGTATACAGAGAAACATACATAAATAGCAGAGAGGTTTAAAAATAGGGATGTGATTTATTGATTCCAAGTAGTATAAGTTGAGTAAGCCAGACTACAAAGATTCAAAGTTCAAAAAGAACTGATAACTTTGATTCAAATGTCACAAGAATCTCAGTATAATTTAGCACAGCCAAATTAGAATTAGTTACCTCAGTTCTTCACCTGATGGATGATACTTTTGAATATATGATATCTTAGTCAAGTATATATAATCACTGATATTGCAAACTACTATGATCAGCACAAGTATTATTTATGTACATAGAAAATACATTAAAATGAACACATTGCTCTGTAATTCTCTCTTTAACATTTGTGCTTCAGTAAGTAGTGATCATGTATTTCTGAGAGTGATGGGGTTACAACTGACAATCCTCTTTTCAAGTTTGTATAATTTTATTTTCTGAGTACTCAACAACAAAAGAAATCTCTTTATTGGTTATCAGACAATAAATAGTATTTTTCACTGGATCCTTTGGCTCACTCCTGCTTACCCTGTCACTGATCCTCTTTCCAGCCTCCCCTCTGCTACTGAAACTTTGTAAACATCTAGTGTAAAGTTAATGTTCAGTAGAAACCTCGATTTTAATTCTCTGTATCTTCTCATCTACTCTTCTAAAGAAATTACTCAATCTACATTTTATAGAGATAATGAAATAAACTTCCAATTAAAGACATGAATTTTCTAGAGCTTCAGTGTCTATATTGGAATCAAGTTCTCTAGATGCAAGCCTTGTGCTCTTCATCACAATACTCACTCTCTCTTCCTGAGAACCTGGTAATGTCATACAAGGGTTAATGGTGGAATCATATAAAGTGAAATTAAATCTATTTTCATTATGCTCCCAAGCATGTCCATCCTGTGGCCTCTAGGCTTTATATAGAAGGAAAGCTAGGAATGCAGCCCAACATGAAATCCTAAATATTACTTATAATGTTGTGAGATTGGTTGAGATTTTTTTTCTGTAACTCATTTGTGTGGTTCCCTATCATAAACTTGTAGGTGACAGAGTGATGTTGCACAGTCAGAGGCTGGCACCCATGTGGCCATTATAAACACACTAACAACCTTTCTTGTAAACTTTATGTTGTTTTCTACTTGATATGATTCTTACTAATTTTGTTCAAATATTGTTAAAGAAGAAAAAAGGACAATAGCACAAGTTACAGTAGGCAAATGGTTGAAGCAAGCCCAGTGTGCAATAACAGAGAAATGTTCTATTTGTTTTATTTAGCTGTAAAATAAAGATTTCCTGTCATAGTCTTCTTAATAGATGATCTTTAACGATATATTGTCCTAAGTAAAATAGGCCAGTCACAAAAGACAAGCACAGTGATTCTCTCATTTGCACTATCTAAAATGGTCATACTCACAGAAACTAGTGCATACAGAAAGGAAGAATAGTGTAATGTTGTCCAATCTGTAGAATTTCAGATTTATAAAGTGAAAATGTTTTAGAGATTAGTCATATATTATGAGTAGATATAAAATGCTACCAAATTCTATAACTGATGTACTAAAGAGGCTAAGTATTGTTTTCTAAACCACAATGTCAGAAAGTAACTTTTGCCTAAGAGAAAGGGTAAAGCTCTATATGCTACATGATCCATTTATTCCTACATATTTATCTGTTTTAATTATTGAATTCATCAAATACACATTCAGCACTCTTTCTTGATGCTTTTTATTATGCACATTATTAAATCATTAAACATTTTCAATTTCATTTACTCCCTCAGTATACTATAATTATGGTCATCTTTTTATCAAAGCAAAGTTTTTATCTCTTCCCATTGCCTCTTCATTTTCTATGGCATTTTGTATATTTAAGTGAAAATATTTCTTAAAACCTCTCCTGTCTTTTGTTGTTGGAATCCTATATTAGTGCCTTACTTTTGTAATCTACCACATCTTCACCATTATCATCTAATATGTCTCTAAACATTTGATTGATGTTTCTGTCATCTTATCACCATCATTATTGGGTAGAAAATCACAATAAAATGCTAATGGTACTGCTACAGGCTTTGAATGTCTATCTGAGATTACAGAGTAGAATATAAGAAGACTTAAAGACCAGATTCTAGCATAAATTATCGGTGACTAACATGACAAATAGTAGGTCTTAAGAACAAACTCCCTGTACAAAGGAAGTTTAACACTTTTGACCATCTTGACCTACATCTCTTCTCTACTTCATGTCATCTCCTAATTGTTCAGTTCATGAGTATCATGACTTTAGATAATAGACACAGCATCAATGTTTACCTCTCCCTCACTCTCTATCCCAGACAAAAATATTCCCTGATTCTTCAAAACTGTGATTCACCGTCTTTTGGATTGGTCTGGTCTCATTGGCTTTTTTCTTTAGTCAGCCTTAATATAGCTGGTTACTAAAGTTTTCAACTCAGTACACAGGCAGCTTGACTATTATTTTCATAAAACCCATGCATTTGCACATAGTTCTCAAAGGCAATTTTAGACTATTCAATATATGTTTCCATAATTAGAGTGGGTTGTTACCTATACATTCTTTAAACATACATTTATTTATGTCAACTGTAGTTCATCATTGTCTGACAAATGCTATTGATTAAATAAAAACCAGCTTAATGAAATAATAAAGTTTCATGCTGACACATTTACATTAACACACTGAACAAAAACACTATATTTGAAAAGAAGGGGAGGTGTGTACTAACTCATTTCCCACATGTTTTTCCAGTGTAGGAGACTAAGGTTGCATATTGGACATGCCTGATTCCAAATGCAAACAGCAAAACAAAGTGAGGAAAGAACACCAAAGCAGGAGCGTTGACAGAACAGGCGGCGGAGAATACAGGAGATCAGATTAAAAACTGAGAAGAACAGCTGATGAAGCCTCTTCATATGGAAAGGGTATCAAGAATGGGACTCCTTGGAAGAAGTAATTCCCCCTCAGCGTCTTCCCTACCCTCACCTGGAGCACTGGTCGTTGAGGCTGGGACATCAACTGGGTTGCAAGTCTTACTCTATCCTATTGCAAAGAGTACTGTTTGTGAAGAGATTCAATTACATATTCAACTACCAGCCCAGAGGAGTTCCTCCAGTAAGTCTTCAAAACTGAGGTCCTAAGAGTTGTTATTGCCAGATCATTCCCTGGAGCATTTGGGCTGTTAACTTTTTGAAACTCATTCTACAAGAAGAGTTCCCAGTGGGTTTCAAAATAATCATCTGTGACTGAGGTATTGAATACTCATCTGCTTGAAAACCGAGGCATTCTGTGATCTTCTATGATCTCCAAATCATTGAAGTCTTACAGGAGAGATTTGGGTATTGATAGTACCATAAAATGTGGCTGATAGAATTGTATTTATGCCTTGGTAGCTGAGGGTATTTGTTCCAGTATGTTTTCACATATCAAATTCCTGGAGTACCTATCTCTTATTTAATTAACTAATATTTACTCAAAATCTATGCATAAACTCACTTCCTCTTTAAGTTCTCTAATTATCACTTACAATACCTAAAATAATCTTCAAATTTTCCAGATGTGTATATTCAAAAATCAATTTTGATTTATGGTTGTTGAATAAGTAGGTAGTAGGGCAGATTGTGTGTTGTTCAACTTCTGGATGATTCTCCCAAATTAAGAGCTTTCAGAGGATTTTAACTATCCATTTTCTGCATTTGTGCCTAAAACGCTGAATCTTATAGTCACATGGGAAAATCATGCTTCAGGTACGTGGTACAGAACAAGATGGCCTCAATTTTAGATGGAGGCTTCACTGGATCCCCTGAAACAGATTAGAGTGAGAACCTGGACACCACACAAGCTTTTGTGGTGAACTACAGTCTGGACAATGTTTGGGTCCACAGACGTTTAAACTAGCAAAACCTGGCTTTGTGCCCAAAAGTATTTGAAAATTAGCCCTCTAGATGACAAGATGAATGACAATATATTTGATCACATTAAAAAATGCAGGAGAAAAACAAATTGATTCGTTCTAAATGAAATAGTAATATAATAAACAACTATAAATTCTAAGGCAGATAAGGGGAGAGGTCCCCTAGAAAACAAATAGCACAGAAATAAACCAGGGAATTGGAAAATGAGGTGAAGCTTACAGAAAATGGAAACACCAAGAAACATTTTTCCCACAAACAGTAATGTGTGACATGTAAAGGCATTATTCAAAAATACTGGGGGGGGCGGCTGGAGCGATTGATCAGCGGTTAAGAGCACTGGCTGTTCTTCCAGAGGTCCTGAGTTCAATTCCCAGCAACCACATGGTGGCTTACAACCATCCATAATGAGATCTGGTGCCCTCTTCCGGCCTGAAGGCATGCATGTAGGCAGAACACTGTAGACATAATAAATCAATAAATCAATAAATAAATCTTTAAAAAAATACTGAGGGATCACTACTTGATTGTGATATTCAAAATATTATGTCAATTTTACATTCTTTTTCTTCTATGGTAGTACCATCATTTACTTTGTTGCCAATTGTGTAAGTCAGAGATCTTCTGAACTTTTTAAGCTTATTGTCTAAAGTGGTAGCAGTTCTATTAGCTGTATTTCAAAACAGTGTAAGTCACTAAGAAAGTCCTAATATAAAAGTAAGAGAGATATCCAAAGGCATATCCAAAGGCATATAACCAAAAGATAAACATGAAAAAGCACTGTGATTCCTTCAAAACATCCTTTTCACTCCTCAACTAATAAATTCATAGATGCCAGGATGTGCAAACTGCTAGAGGAAGTTCAAATGAAGTTCATAAAAGTTGAATGCTAAAAGCAACCTATGAATGATATGAAAAGACACATGAATGAATTAGGGAAATTAGCCCATGATTGAGGAGGAAAGCCATCAAGAAAGAAAAATACTCAGCAAAACTCATGTGGAATCTGCAACAGGAATGGAAAGTCAGCAACAAGTCAGAAAAGTCAATAAGGACATTGAAAATTTGAAAACAAAATAGAAATGTTGTAAATAAAAAGGTCTCTATGAATCAAATAGAAAACATAGTGGAATCATGACCAATAGACTCATCTAAACTAAAGAATGTATATATGAACATAGCCATGACATCCTGACTGAAAGTAAGGTATCAATCCTACTACACTTTGCTTGACTGACCTATAGATTTCCTAATGCTATGGTTACAAATCTAAACTGCATACACAATAGCATAGAAAAAGAGGTAGACTAGGCTCCTATCAACAGATAAATAGGTGAAAAAGTGTTTCCTGTAAACATAATTGATTTTACTCAGCCATAAAATAAGGATTAAATTATGCCATTTGCAATAAAATGCATAAAACTTGAGATCACATGTTAAGTGAAATAAGACTGACTCAGAAAGACAAATGTTGTATTATACAGTCCTGTGTAGAACCTACATTTGATAACCTGACATACCAGAAGGTGAAATACCAGCAATGAAATGTGTTAGAGAAACAGAAAGCAGAGGGCAATAGAGAGAAGGAAGACAAAATGCTGCATGTTTTCTTTCATGTGCATAAATCCTGTGTGTGTGTGTGTGTGTACGTGTGTGTGTGTGTACGTGTGTACGTGTGTACGTGTGTGTGTGTGTGTGTGTGTGTACGTGTGTGGGTGTGTGTGTGTGTGTGTGTGTGTGTGTGTGTAAAGCAGAAAGGAGACTGTTTGGAGGTGGGAGAGGGAAGTGAACAGGTGAGGTGGGGAGATTGGGTGGTAAACTTCAGTGACGTGCAATGAAAACTTTATAATAGAACCCATTACTTTGTATCTTAACTAATAAGCTTTATTGTAAAAATATCAAGAACAAAACAATGTTTATTCCACAGTTGACAGATTGTGTGAAATGTATATTGCATATCACAGTCGAGGGATAGTCTGTAGTGATCAGCAAGCACATTTGAAGGTACGTCCACATGTGGGCACATGAGAAAATGTGTTGGTTTTTTTCTTCTTGTTTGCCTACTTTTTTCAAAGAAAGAAAGAAAGAATGGAAATGGGAGGTTGGAAAGGTGTAGAAGGCTACAAGGAGTTAGGGGAGGTGAAAAGCATGATCAAGATGTATTTTATGAAAAAAATTGCAAAAAACAATTATAAAAAGCAATTGCCTACATTGTAATTTCCAACAGTGAGGTTTTCTGTTTTAATATTTGCTTGACTCTGGTTTGTTATGTTTTATTGAGACAGGGTCTCACTACATAACATATTCTGCCTTCAAACTTATGGTCTGCCTACATCAAATTCCTGAATGGTGGGATTACAAGTATGCATATCTATGCCCCATTCATTTTCTCTTCTATAACCAAGGAGATTACTGGGTGCTAGATTAATGTAGACAGGAAAGCAAAGCGAGAAAATCAAAGCTAGCAGAGGTACATCATTCCCTTGAAACTGATCTCACATGCCGACTTTTACAATAGGAGCAGAGTTATATATCGCCCTGCTCTCACCATGGTTCCATGGCCTGGAACTACTCTAAGATAAGCTTCTTACATACAGATGACTGAAAGTATATATAAAAATGTCACCGGTGGTGGGGGCACATGCCTTTAATCCCAGAGCTCAGGAGGCAGAGGCAGAAGAATCTCTATGAGTTTGAGGCAAGCCTGGCCTACAGAGAGAGTTGCAGGACAGACTCCATAGCTACACAGAGAAACCCTGTCTCAAAGAAAAAGTATATAGAAATAGAAATGTCTACATCAACATCTCAGAACTATTTTATCTGGTAAATGTAATAGTTTTTGAAACATAGTATTTACTTTTTCACCCTTTTCTTCTCTTTTCACTTTCTTTTTACATTTGAGGAATATTCATGTATCATTTATGAAAGCATGATCCCACAGATATGAAATTTAAAAATAGACTGGTCCAAAAATAGAAATGTCATAAATGTGTTATAAGTATGTCAAGCTAGATTTTGATACAGTGTAGTTGCCTTATTATTCAAAACTCATAGTATTGTCTGTGCTTTGTTGCTTATGGCTCAGAAATCATTGCTAAAATTAAAAACAGTCAATAAGAGGGAAAAATACACAAATCAATGGCACCAATATAGTTGGTATAAACCAATGAGAGCAAGTTGCAAACAACAACCCAAAAGAGACAACTCACAGAGTAGAAAACACTGTTGATTTTTAAACCATGTGTGTAAAAATAGGAAGTGAGTTTTATTTTTGAGTATCAAGGTCATACTTACATATTTGACAAATCATTCTCATTGTTGTACAGATAAATGATAAGATATATATATATATATTATATATATATATATATATATATATATGGCAATCAGTGAAACCAAGCTGTAGCTCAGAGGTTGTGATCTAGGAAGGGAGTGCAGTAATGGAGAGGAGAGGTGGTGGTGAGGTAGCTAAGCACATAGACTGTGTGTAAGGTAAAATCAACACAGCCTGTAGAATCCATACCTGATGCAGGAGAGTAAAAAGCTAGTTGAATAGGCAACAGGTAGTTCTCTGTTGGATTTGTTTATTTGGGTGTGTGTTGCGTGATGACTTGGCTCCTATTCTAATCTGATTCAGAAGTGACAGTGAAGCCTCCATTCAAATGGTCAGGACATCTGGCTGTGTACTACGTGCCTCTAGTAAGACTTTCCCATACGATCAGGAAGCAACCAGAGTGTCTTGAGCACAAAGGCAGACAGAGGCTGAAATCCTCTGGCAGTTAGCAGTTTGGGAGATTTGTGTAGAAGTCAAAGGGTTCACAGCCTGTTCCTCCTGGCCACATATTCTACACCCTCAGTTGCACTGCCTAATTGACCTTAGTTTTTAATAATGGCTTTCCTGAATATATGAAGATATGCTAGATATTATAAACAATAACTGAAAGATTTTAAAAGGTAATAGAATGTGAGCATGGATTATATACAAATACAAGTTAATTATAATAAAATCTGTGAACATTAGTTGATTTTGATATCTGTAAAGATCCCAGAAGAATTGCTTCATAAAGAGATCAATATTGTGGGTTGAATGCACTTCTGAGAACTGCATTTTACACCAGCAATATTAAAAAATCCTCTTGACTTTTTTCAGTGCAGATGCGGAGACTTCAGATATCCACAGAGTGGCTTGGTGTAGTACCTGGCAACATATGAGAGTGAGGTATAGTGCTTAGAGATTATAATTTTTAATGCCCATGGGTTCTCTTATTGTGGAATGTTTTTCTAAGTTAACAACTGGGGTTACTCCAGAGAATACCTTATTAGAACAGTGCTTAGGACCTCAGGTTTGAAAACTTCCTGGAGGAAAATCTTTCAGACTGATGCTGGTCATTTTGCAGTAGATTGGATCCTGTCATACATCAGCACTCCTTGTATCAAGATAGAGTAGGAATCACAGCCCAGATGATACCCCAGGCTCAGCATATTCAGGCTATGCCAATGGAGATCATTTATTAGGATAAGGACAACAAGGATACAGAAAACACACCTTCGTTCATTTTTTTTTTTTTTACTCTCTCCATCATTGGGCTCACTGCCCTGTTTACAACCATTACAGCTACCAGTGCTCCAGGTGAGAGTGGGGAGGAGGCTATGGGGTGATTTCTCCTTCAAATCTGTCTGAACCATGATTCTCCACACAGTAAGAGGCTTTTCCTTTGCAGTGTACTCCTGTTTCCATGGGTCTCTAGAGAGAATGGGTGATCTTCATGAACCCTATTCTGAGACTTCTCTGGGAAGAGTTCAGTCTTGATTAGAGGTCCCAGAGTAGCTACAAGGGCTGTGGATAGCCACTTTCTCTCAATTAAGTTCTTATGTTATCCTCTGCTTCCTTGACTCAGAGCACATCCTCCTTTTACTATTCCAGTTTGATCATTAAGAGAAGATAGGGATGTGTACCCGAGCCTCTGGTCCTAGAGAAACAGCAGGTACCTGATGAGATCCAGATTCCCTGATGATCACAGAAGGCTGTGTGTCTACTGATGTTGGTGCACAGGCTGTAGCCTTGCCCCTTTCCTTGGACAGCCTGAACTCCCATTCTTCCCTGAGGTGTTGCTGAGAGTCTATAAGCTCTGTGTAACTGGAAATCAATGCTGAGGTCTGAAAGTCAAGACATTTCCATCCTTCCAGTCAGATGTCCAGGTCTGAGTGTGCCCTATGGCTCCTCCTCTCAAACATGGTTTTCTTGGTATCGGTGAACTCATGTGATAGTGCTAGCATGAGCTTCTTTATGTATTCACTCAACCCATTTCTATTAAACTATGACCATGTGCTAGGGGGATTTTGAAATGCAAACTGTATAAATAAATGATATATATTTCAGAATCCTAAAACAGCAGTGCAGCCTAGGATCATGCAAACAGACTCTAAACCTAATCTTAATACTCTATGTAAGAACAGTTTGTGATATCTTTTAATAGATAATATAAAAATAATCATCAAATCTAAATCATTGATTGTGCAGAAAACATTAGAAAGCACTTACATAGAATCTGACTGTTTAAGAAAAAGCCAAAGGGGCCAGAATGTTCCTGCAAAGTCTAAAGATTCAGACAACTGGAGAGTTTTTTTTAGCAGAGGCTCATATAGAAAGTACAGGAAATGTAGTGTTTTTCATTGTGAATATTATCTGAAGACAAGGACTGAAGAATAATTAGGGATGTTACTTTTAAATTTAGGGTCATTTATATGCGTGTTTATATGTGCAATGAGTAGACACACACTCTAAATGCCTCTGAATATTTGCTCTGTGTAAATTTATATTGACACATTTCTTCACTATCAAACAAATCATTCCACTCTCAATTAGGTAATAATGTTTGTTTCTGGCTTATGGAACAAGCTATTTTTAGGGCTGACCTAACTCTTAAGCAGACTTTTCTAATCTCATGGCACACCGGACACATGGCATCTTTGCTTTTCAACACTCAATCACTATTTTCATTCTGAGTTTATATTGTCCAAATTTGAAATTCTTCATCTATTATTTAATATATTCATAATTTCAAAGTTTTTATTTTATCATTTTAGATAGCAATTATATGCTAAATTTTAAATTAAATCTAGTAATATGTATAAGCATAAAATAGAGAGTCTCTCCTCTCCCATTTTCCCTCTTTCTCTAGTATCTACTTCCCAAGAGTCACCACTGTTAACCAGCTGCTCTCTGTGGACTGACCAGCCTTGCACACAAACAATTGTGTTGTAGCACAATAATAATTTTATGAGTGTCATTAATATGGTTATTTGATATTTTAGTTTTAACTTTGGGGGAAAACTTCTGATTTCAGAACTTTATGGTAATGTCAATTTCTCTTTTAAATTGCAGTAACAAAGAGTGTTTGAACAGTAGGTTTTTTTAAAATCACAATCAAACTAGTAAATCAAATGACCAATTAATTCAAATATATAAATACACTGGAATCTTACTAATAAGTTATCACCGTTTTGTTTTGTGGTCTTTCTAAGTTTGTAGGCTTAAAATTCTAATAATAATGCAGAGTTTCAAAAACAGAGAGAAAACACTGGTTAAATCTGAGGCTTCTCTTTGTTTCTCATTACAGGTACATTGAAGTGTTCAGTTGTCCTTCATTGATTTTAACCATACCTTAGAATTTTTCTATTAGCGTACTTCTACTCTCAAGGGATGAACAAAAATAAAATGATGCAAAGAGGAAAAACATCTGATGAAATAATCCTCTTCCTAAGTGAAACACAGTGAACCATCCTTACTGTCCTCTACCAACTATTTTCTCATGTTACAATAGCAATTATATCTAGAATCTAATCCTGTTTTTATTATTGTTATTATTATTATTATTTATTTTTGATATTTTTAACACAGAGTCTCACTATGTACCCTTGGCTTGGAACTTTTTATTTATACCAGACAGGCCTTGGATTCAAAGAGATGCAAAGGCATCTGTTTCCCAAGTGCTGGGACTGTAAGCATGTGTAATAATACTTAAATATGATCCTATTATTACACTGAGACAGTATATAATATGGTGAATATACTGGCTGGTTTTGTGTGTCGACTTGGCACAGCTAGGGTCATCAGAGAAAGGAGCTTCAGTTGAGGAAATACCTCAATGAGATCCAACTGTAAGGCATTTTCTCATTTAGGGATCAATGGGGGAGGGCTCTGCCCATGGTGGGTGGTGCCATCAATGGGCTTTTGGTCTTGGGTCCTATAATAAGTTGGGCTGAGTAAGCAATGGGAAGCAAATCAGTAACCAGCTCCCCTCCATGGCCTCTGCATCAGCTCATGCCTAAAAATCATACCCTTTTTGAGTTCCTATTACGACTTCATTCATTGATGAACAGTAATGCTGAAGTGTAAGCCAAATATACCCTCTCTGTCCCAACTTTCTTTTTGGTCATGGTGTTTCATCGCAGCAATAGAAACCCTAACTAAGACAGTGAACAACTTGCTATTGTCCTAAATTTTTTAAATATCTTACATCTTATGAATCTTTATATCAATACTTAGATAAGAATAATTTGTGTTAGAATTTTACAGCTGAGCAAAACTAAGCAAAGCAAACTAAGTAATTTTCTGTTGGCCACCCATCAACTAGATAAACCAGGATTGAAAGAATTATTTATTTATTTACTTCTTTACTTACTTACTTCTGTGCATGTGTGTGAGTGTGTGTGCGTGTGTGTGTGTGATGTATGAGAATACCCATGGAATCCAGAGAATTTTCCAGATCCCTTAGGTCTGGTATTACAGGCAGTTGTGAGCTGACAATGAATGTTCTGGGGATTGATCTCACATTCTGCAGATAAGCAGAAAGCATAGAGAAGCCAGAATTTCAACACAGCAGTTGAGTTATAGAGACCCAATGCTAGTCAGTAAGTTATGCTGCTTCCTTGCATCTAACAGCTGTTCATGGTCAATGGAGACTCACTATAGGAAAAAATGACTATAAAATAAATGCAAATTATGAATGCACACATACACACAAACAGATCCATTTACAAATCATGTAAAAATTTAAATGACATGGCATATACAAGGTGAGAATGCTTGCTTTTCACTTAATATCTTGTCATTGTTATTTTGATGTATCATCATAGTTGGAAGCTGCATCATTTAAATTTTTACTCAGAAGGCAAAATATGATATCTGATTTTTTTGTAGGTTCAGTAAATATATTTAAGTATATTTTGATTCAGACTTTATGTGTGACTTCACCTATTTTGCAAACAGGGGTTTAATCTTTTATATATTTTCTAGGGAGTTGTGTGTATTCTTTACTAATTTTAAGAAATCATCATCAATTAGGAATAATAGACTTCTGTTGAGCATATTTGCAAATATTTTCTATGATTTACAATTTAGGATGATTTTTATTTTGTATATTTAAGACAGATAAAATAATGTTACTGAGCCAGAACAGATGGCACATGTTGGTTATTCCTGTACTCAGGAGACTGAGGCAGAAGGATCACATGTTAAAGACAGCCTTGGTTACTCAGTGAGCTACAGATAAACTTAGGCCACAGATTTGGAACTATTCATTTGATAGTAGTGAGGTGACTACCGGCTATACAACCTAAAACAATGATTGTCTCTGGTCTATAGTCCATCAGCTGCCAAGACCTCAGCAATGAGTGGTGGGGTCTTTTAACACCCTCCCAATCCATAATAAACACAGTCTATGCCCTGTTCAGAAAACTGAAGCTGTTGAGATAATGTTGGCAAAGGCTGTTTTATGCTTTGGCTATAGCATTTCATAGCCATTTTCCTATATCCCAGCTCTTATATCCTCTTCTCCTCCTCTTTCTTCTTCCTCCAATTCTCTGTTCCATGAGCCTTACGGGAAGTAATGTATATGTTATGCTTAGCACTCAACAGCCATTAATTCTCAGCATTCTGATTGGCATGAGTCGGCATTCACCACAATTCACTTCACAGAAAAGCCTCTGACTAAGGTTGAGACTAACTTGTTTCTATGAGTATAAACATAAA
Source organism: Peromyscus leucopus (assembly GCF_004664715.2). Lineage (NCBI taxonomy): Eukaryota > Metazoa > Chordata > Mammalia > Rodentia > Cricetidae > Peromyscus > Peromyscus leucopus. Next base: position 98,378,250 of record NC_051063.1, on the reverse strand, counting down.
TATTAAGAGGGCACTTGGACACCATGTAAATTTAACTAAACCATAAGTAGAAATTTCCCTATAGGGCCAATGACTTCTCTATGCATAGATATTTCGATGGGGTTTCCAGTACCAGGCATGTATTTCCTTCTGTGGATTTGTCTGAAACCTAAAGAGCAGTCGATAACCTTCATTAGAGTCGTGCCACTATTACATCAGTGAATACATCTGACCTGACAAGTTGGCATTGTACATCAAAGGCTTCACAACTGGATAAGATGATATTTTTTAATTCTCCTGGGTAGCCCCTTAATATCTTCTATACTATAGAAATAAAAACTATCTCATATGTACTTAAAATGTCTAAAAGTGAATATAATGAAACTGTTAATAATAAGAACAATAGGCAATACTAACAGGTTGTAATTGTTGACATAAATACATAAAGACCCTGTGGAAAGAAAAGACAGGTTGCTTAAGATTTGCATTATACTACTAAGTGCCAGAGTCAAGGAGTAAACATTTTAACTAATTTTATTTTGAAAAAAATAAATTTAGACAGTGATAAGAATCACAAAATACTATTCCAATTGTCTTATTTTTCAATATTGACAAAGTGGTTCTTCCTAATTATCTTGTAGATAAAATTAATAAACAGGCTCATTAAATGTTATAGAGTTTATGGCATAAAACATAGCTAGTTAAAGTCTCATGAAGTTGCTTGCTTCCCAAACCTACGTAAAGGAAAGGTGAACTGTGAGCAGCACCACAGACTTCTACCAAATATATTTAATGAACCAGATGGGGTTTGGTCATATAGTACATTCAGAATGATTCTTTTTGACAAGTACTGCTAAAACATGTAAGCTGGGCAGTGGTGGCACACGTCTTTTTCCCAGCAATCGGGAAGCAGAGGCAGGTGAATCTCTGTGAGTTCAAGGCCAGCCTGGACTACAGAGTGAGTTCCAGGAAAGGCACAAAGCTACACAGAGAAACCCTGTCTCAAAAAACCAAAAAAAAAAAAAAATGTAAGTAAAGAGAAAACAAGCACTGGCTTTCAATCATTAGAAGAACTACAGAGCAAAAGAAAATTTCAGTCTTACAGAATATGGAAACTATGAAGAGAAAAAAATCAGTAACCCATTTTATGATTGATAAAATATATAAGTTGCTCAGATGCTCTGAAGCAATGTATGTATGTTTCTGCCCTTGATGGTCTTCTACAGAGACAGCTATACATGGGGGAGCACAATAAAACCTCAGTGATCGAATTCATCTTCCTGGGCCTCTCACAGGACCCACAGACCCAAGTCCTGCTCTTTTCCCTCTTTCTGCTCATCTACCTGCTCACTGTGCTGGGAAATCTGCTCATCATCGTGCTCATCCACACAGACCCCAGACTCCACACTCCCATGTACTTTTTCCTTAGAAACTTGTCCTTTGCAGACCTCTGCTTTTCTACCACCACAGTTCCCCAAGTGCTCATCCACTTCCTGGTGAAGAGAAAGACCATTTCTTTTGCTGGATGTTCAACTCAAATAGTCGTGTTACTTCTGGTTGGGTGTACAGAGTGTGCACTCCTGGCAGTGATGTCCTATGACCGATATGTGGCTGTCTGCAAGCCTCTGCACTACTCCACCATCATGACACACTGGGTATGTGTCCAGCTGGCTGCAGGGTCCTGGGCCAGTGGTGCGTTTGTGTCCCTGGTAGATACCACATTCACACTGCGTCTCCCTTACCGAGGAAACAATGTCATTAACCACTTTTTCTGTGAACCTCCTGCCCTCCTGAAGCTGGCTTCAGCAGACACTTACAGCACAGAAATGACCATCTTTGCAATGGGTGTGATCATCCTCCTAGCACCTGTCTCCCTCATCCTCATCTCCTACTGGAACATCATCTCCACTGTGATCCAGATGCAGTCTGGGGAGGGGAGGCTCAAGGTCTTCTCCACCTGTGGTTCCCATCTCATTGTTGTTGTCCTCTTCTATGGCTCAGGAATATTTGCATACATGAGACCAAACTCCAAGACAATGAATGAAAAGGATAAAATGATTTCAGTGTTCTATTCAGCAGTGACTCCCATGCTGAACCCCATCATTTACAGCCTGAGAAACAAGGATGTCAAAGGGGCTCTCAGGAGAATAACTGCAAAATAATACTGGAATGTGTGTCATAATTGAGTTGACCATTGTTTGAACAGAAAGATTTCTTACAATGTTTTCCTTCTTTTACTCTTTTCTTCCAGTTCCTTCTATTTTCCTCCATTTTTCTTTGCTTGGTAGCTATGTTAAAGAGATTAAATTAAGTTTTAGAAATAGGAAGTAAAAAGAAATTAGTGATGAGATGAGGGCATAAGAATGGAGGAAAGAAGAAAAGTGTCGATAGGCAGGGAGAGAGAGGAGTGACAGTAAAGATGTTTCTCCTTTCTTATCCAGAAGTCAATAATGAATTTGGCCTAATTAGGCATCTAACTATCTGTCCAAAACATGAAAAGAACCATAAAACCATCACAATTATTTATGGCAACATAGTTATTTCCTCCATTGTTGCATGCATTCAATAATTATATTTTGAATATATATTTTGTTTCCCATAACACAGTTGTAGAATTTGGGGCATAAACATGACAATTGTGTGGCATTTAACACTCCCTATAAAGTAACATTTTAAAGTAACATTTCTTGAAATTGAAAATAGATTAAATTAAATGAAAAAAATTATAGAATTCTTCTTTTGAGTTTTTTATTTTTAAGTTAAAAATTTCATTAAGAGCATTACATTTTAAGTTAAAAAAAAATGCATTGAAAGCATTCATCCCCAAACCTTCCTACCCTTTTGTGTCTCTCTCTTCTCCCATATTCCCCTTTGTTCCCCTAGACAGTATCATTTCCACTTTTAAATATCCATGCACAATTTGTGTGACTGTAATATCTCAAAATAATAAAGGCAAAATATTTTTTGTGAGACTGGCTTAATTTGCTTATAGTCATTGTCTTCATTCACCCGTTTTCCTTAAATTTATGTGACTTACTGTCATGTATATACACCCCATTTTTTATTCATTTTCCTATTTTGAGTCACCCAAGTTGGTTTGATGACTTCACTATTGAGAACAGTGCTGCAAGAAACTTTGATAGTCAAGCAATGTGTTCAACTGTAGTTATTCAAGTAAATACCCGAGTTGCTTTTAAAGTCATTTAACAGTCTGTAACTATGTGACTGAATTATTCTGTTGTAATAGTTTTGCCAGGGTCAATAATGCTGTGAATAACTATTTAAACTGCTTTTTAGTCTATAAAGCATTAGGGTAGCTGAGAATTCCTTCATGAAATGCTTCTCCAGTTGCCACTAATGAACATTTTTGTTTAATATCTAACCTAACTCTTGCTTTACTGAAATTAACTATTCTTCATCCCTTTGAAATAGAGATAAACCCCATGTTCTTTCTTGTACTCTTCCCATGGCTGTTCAAGTATCATCAAGGATTGACTTAAATAACAGGAGAATGTGGTGTGTTTGTGTATGTGTATATGTGTATGTTGTCTTTCTCCTTTTTGTCCCCTTCTATGACTTCTTTATTTATCTCATTAATTATTAGTTTCACATTTATGCCCAAATAATTCTTAAGTACTTGCCCATTCCATATTAGAATTAGACCTTCTGTCTTATGTTCACTGGTGGCAAATTACTGGATTGATTTATTTTTAAATTTCTACGGATTGGTGGTATTGCTGCATTTCTATGGCTTGGTGGTATTTTATCTCACCTCTGTGTGGTACTGGGGAATAAGACCTCAAGAGTATGCTATTTACTAAGGAGATATCCAAGTAAAACTGAAAGAGGTATCCCAACTAACACATGTAAAATTCAGAATATAAAACACATACACTATATCATTAGGAGTTATTTCATTTTTATGTTCATTTAGCAGATTAATAATAGGTTTTCCATAGGGTCCATGACCTATCTAGGTCTCAGGTTCTTGGATATTTTAGCAGTATCACACATGGGTTCTATCTCATGGAGTGGGCCTCGAATCTAACTTTTATTTAGATTTGATGGTTATTTAGATGGTTATTGTCATCACATTTATGCCACTACTACAAGAGTATTTTTTTAAGGTGAACCATTATTATAGTTCTTGGGGTTTGTAGCCAATAACAATGATTATTTTTCTACTCTCACAGCATTCACTGTATCTTACAAGAACATGAATGCTAGTCAGTAGAAAAGAATCTGCTAATTGGACACCAGCTTGATTTCTCCGTGTTTAATGGCATAAGTAATTGGTGACTTCAGCAAGAAGTTCTTAACATTAAGTTGTGGAGGACAACCAGAAGCCTGTATTGTTTGGGGGAATCCATTTGGACCTTTGTTCCATGACTTGACGACTTGACAAGATGTAAATCATTTCTGGTACCAGGCATTTTATATAGCAGCTTAAGATATCTAGTTGGGGCATTGCTTTCCCCCATTATATGGTAATTCCATTTAAATTTCTTTTTATATGTACCTATTTTAGGAAACTTCCATAGTAGTAGGGTTTCATTTTCAACTTGCCTTTTGTATTAGTTGTCAGTTCCTGTGTTCTGTCTTTTACCTTGCCCTCCCATTCTCTTCTACATTCATTCTTTACGGTCAGTTTCATCTGTTTCTCTTTATAATACTAAATTCTATTTCCTCTTCTTTGGAAGATACCCTTTTTCCCTGCTTCTTTACTAGCTCCTCACTACTATAGTTATTCTAAATAAAACACACATATCTAAACCTTAAAAAGTAACATCCACATAAAAGAGAAAACATTCAATGTTTGTCTTCCTAGGCCTAGGTTACCTCACTTGGGATGGTTGGTCTAGCTCCATCTTATATATTCATAACTTTTTCTTAGTAGCTGAATAATATTCCATTGCTTAAATGTATCACATTTTCACTATATATTGATCAGTAGATAAACATCTAGGCTGAATTTCTGACTACTGTGAGTAGAGCAGCAATAATAATGTATGAGCAAGTATCTCTATAATAAGATGTAGGCTATTTTGGATATGTGACTGAGATTAGTATATTTGGATATTGTAGTTGATCAATTTTCATTTTTTGAGGAACCTCCACACTGATTTCCATAGTGGCTGACCAGTGTATATTCCCAGCAGCAATGAGTAAATGTTCCTTTTACTTCCCACCATCTGATGTCATTTGTTTGTATTAATCTTGGCCACTCACACAGTGATGAAATAAAATCTCAAAGTAATTTTAGTTTCCCCTAATGGCTAAGGGTATTGAACATTTTTTAAAATATTAATATACCCATAGATCAGTGAATTGTTCGACCCTCATCAGAGAACCTCCTTCTCAGAGAACCTTCTTCTTGCAGTAGATACTAGTTAACACAGAAACCAACAACTGGACAATGTGCAAAGAGTGTGAGATTTTGGAGCACTCAGACCTCAATGAGATGTCTTTATCAAAATCCTCCTCTCTAGGCTCAAGGTGTATGCAGAAGAGGAGGCAGAAATATTTTAAGAGTCAGACTTGGTGAATTACTCAAAGAAAATATCTTTATTATTTCTGTTGTGCATATGAATTTATAGAGCCTGTGACAGGAAGCACAAAACCTCCACAATTTCAAGCCAGATAAAAATCACACGTGCTCTTCTGTCCACCTACTTTATTCCTCTGAGATTAAATTCTATCTACATAGATTCAATTCTATTCTCATATTTAACTCCTCTCTGTCCCTTCTCCTCCTGTCTTCTCATAACTCTAACCCTTTTCTGTCTCTGTCCTCATCTTCAACCTCATTCTTCTCCATCTTGCTTCTGTTGTACCAGTTTCAAGAAACCCCAGAGACCACCAAGGAACTGGTTTCCGATGCAAGCACATAAGGGTCCTTTTATTCAGGTTCAACCTGGGCCACTGCACAGCAGATGGAAGGAAATGTGGCAGCGACCACAAGCCCAGGTGTAGAGAGTTTTTATAGGGAAAAACCACAACCCAGGAATTGGCAACTTGGGATTGGGTCAAAGGAATATGGGGCAAGGTGATTTTTTTTTTAAACTATTGGTCTAGACTTTGGGCATGAAATTACATTTGAAACCATTGGGTTAGATTTTTGGTGGGGAACCACAACCTGCTGGACAGGATTATCTGGATTGCTCAGAAGGATTATAGAGATATCTTCAAGGGCCATAAACTGCAGGCAGGACGTTTGCAGAAGGATACTGCTCTGTACCTGTTCAAGTTGTCATGGCACATTCATGAGGTCCTTTCTGGAACTGAGTAGAGCAGGTGGTCTGAGATGGTGGCCCTTTCCCTAAAATGGAGCCTGTAAAGTCAAGTCTAGACCTTCACACTTCTTTCCCCTCTCTCCCCAGGAACTGGTCTCTCCTTACCAGCAGCCTGACCTTACAATAAAATGCAAAGCTTCTAAGATCCCTACAAGAGACAAGATAACATTTACAACCCAAAAGGGGAGTGCATAGAGGAGGTGGGGTCAGATAAGACCTGGAATAAGTCAGAAAGGGAATTTAAGTGCTCAAAATATATTCTTAGAAGTGGTTAGGTGAAACATTATGAGTCTATCATAAATGTGCTCAAACTACAATCTTACAGGTGGTTAGGTAAATGAGTCTATAGGTCAATAAAATAAAACTGCCTCTATTTTCCCATATACTGGCAGGCAGGGTAACTTTGCTTGGAGCTAGGAAATCTGTTTCAAAGCTACATTGCATTTGGTATGCACAAAACCCTTTTGTTCTGAGTCAATTACTCTAGAATGCCTTTTGGGTTGTGAGAGAAAGGAAGGTCTGAGCTTCATTTGCACAAGAAACAAAGCTATGCCTAGGATGCTAGAGAAGAATTTCAGGTAAATGCATTATTAGAAGTCCTTGGAAGCACACATAGCACACAAGAAAATTATTGCAGGAGCTGGCGAATGTATATACAAAAGCTAAAATATCACCAAAAATTCTTAAGCCATGTCTTGACCTTGGGAAAAGTCCTTGACCTTTCCAAGTAGTAGCTTTTGTCATAGTAGCTGAATTCCATTACATTTTCCTGTGGCTTGCAGCATGAATGATGACATACAAACCTCTCACATACTCAATGTGAATGAGAAAAGAGGCTGTGGGCTGCTGAGACCTGGAATGCTCTCTTGAGAGTGGAAAGGTCTTGACTGAGAAACTCCCAGAACAGGGACAGGGCTGCACGTCTGTGCAAACATATCTTCAGACTCATACAGCTTCTGTGGAGTTCCCAGTTTCCATTTGTGTCTCCAGGTCAATAGGTTCAGTTGGTATCTGGTCCTGCCAGCATGTTTTGAATGCTGAAACTGAAGTGGCTAAGAAAAACAAGAAAGGAACCCCTAAAAAATAAGGTCTGGTATAGCAAGAGACAGAAGAAATGCTGGGAGTAGCTTTTAGATCTATGAAGAGGCACTGGGTATCCACAGTCTTTGTAGACATTATAGTAGCTTCAGTAAATAGCCTAAGCAGCTCCAGAACACCTATGGAATACAGTTCCTAAAGAACACCTATTCTCCTTAGAAGTCTGATGGGAAAGAGGGGTAGAGAGCAAAACAAATTCCTCCTCCATGAACCGAATCAACATCAGACTCCTTGGAAAGAATAACTCCCCATCAACATTTTGCCTACTCTCACCTGCTGGAGCCCTGGCAGATGTCAGTACACCACAGTAGTGGAGAAGGAGTGACAGATGAAGAAAGGTGCAGTTTCTTCAGCCTTGACATCCTTAGCCTACCAGGCTACCTTCATTTCTGTTTCCGAAATAAGTGGAGGCTAGGACTTCAAATGGGATGTGTGTCTTACTCCAGCCTAACCCAATGAGTACCCCTTATGAAAAGACATTTTGCTGTCTTCTAAGAAACCAGTAGCCTGGGTCTGAAGGAGTTTCCTCCAGGAAGACTTCAAACCTGAGGTCTCTGAGGGCTGTTCTAATAAGAACACTCCCTGAAGTAGTCAGTGCTGTTAGCTTTTCAACCTTTAAACAATAAGAAATCCCACAGGTATTAAGAAAATAATGACCTGTGGCTGAGTATACAGCTCAGTGTTAGAGCACTTGCCTAGCATGTGTAAGACCCTTGGTTCAATCCCTAGCACCAACAATGATAAAAATAATTATCTGAAACAGAATTACTGGAAACTCCTCTGAAGCCAAGTATTTTAATGAGGGGGTCTCAGATTACCCTATGGACTCTTGAGGTTCCCAAGACTTTGTCTCAATGTTCAAATTAGAGGTTTCAGTTCTGAAGATAGTGTGAAGTATGACTGATAGAAGAGCAGCTATCCCTTAGAATCTGTAGGGTAATTGTTCCAGTACTGTGGGTACCAAAATCATTGTACAGTAAAGACCCTCATAACAATTAACTGGTATTTACATATAACCTATATACAGCCTGTCATACATTTTCAATCATCTACAGATTAGCTATGATGCCTAAAGTGTCTTCAGAAGCTCAATCTAGACCTTTAGTTGGTTTGTTACAAGGTCTCACTCTATAACCTAGAATTTACAGTTCTCCTACTCTAGCCTCCTAAGTGCCAGAAAAATACTTTTTAACAAAATATGCATATACTTTATATTCACAGCTAATTGCATCCTTGGATACAGACTCTTCAAAGAGCTGACTTATTGATCATCATCTGTATTATATTCCTTAAACTAATGATACCAGAAAATTTAAAACCCTTATCTATGTTTATACTCAAAACACTCTGCTTATGGGATCTGGAGAGATGGTTTGGTGGTTAAGGACACTTGCTGTTCTTCTAGAGGACCCAGATTTGATTCCTAGAACCCACTTGGTAGTTTACAACTGTCTGTAACTCTAATTCCAGGGTATCTGATACTCTCTTTTGGTCTCTGAGGGCACTAGGAACACTCATGGTGAACAGACATACATATAGACAAAACATGCACACACATAAAATAAAAAGAAATAATTTTTTAAAACTAAAGAAACCACTCTAGTTGTCTAATTAAAAAATACATCATAGAAAAATGGAAACACAAGGCCGGGCGGTGGTGGCGCACGCCTTTAATCCCAGCACTCGGGAGGCAGAGCCAGGCGGATCTTTGTGAGTTCGAGGCCAGCCTGGGCTACCAAGTGAGCTCCAGGAAAGGCGCAAAGCTACACAGAGAAACCCTGTCTCGAAAGACCAAAAAAAAAAAAAAAAAAAAAAAAAAAGAAAAATGGAAACACATATATATGCATGTGTGCATGTGTACACTAGCTTACCATATAGCATATTCTGTTGTATTATTTTCATAAAAAGAAGTCTACTACTCCAAAATAATAACAAGAATTGATAGCCCTCAGGCTACAAAGCCTCGGTACAAATGCAGAGACAGTGGCATGAGGAGATACCTACAGGATGAGAGGAAAGCTGTTTACCCTCAAGATCTGAACATGGTTTGCTCTGATAACATAAGCGTTTCAGAAGAGGTTGCCTCAGTGACTGTGGCTTCCTATGTACTATGTGTTCACCTGGCTGATGCTACACAGTAACTGACAGTCTAAGATCTAATTGGAGCTTGGCAATGTCATTTAAACATTGCCATCAGTCTCTGATTTTCTTAGCCTACTGACTGCTCTAATTTTTGATTCATGGTCAGTCACACAGTTTTTATAAACAATGTGATTCACAGACATGTCTTCATTCCAGCTTTGTGATGTGATTACTATAAGAGTTTTTTAAATATGTCTAGTTACAGACAAGTAGTGAGCAGTTTGTGAAAGGCGCTAGCCCTGGTGTCACATTGGTTAGCACCGTGCCATACCTTTGGTTTTGAACACACAAGCAGACATGTAAGATGAACTTGAGGAAGTGTTATGCCCCAGTTCTGACATCCCATATTTTTTTTCCAATATCACCTTGAACTGAGAACCCAGCCAACTTCTCAGTCATTAAAAAAAAGTAACGAGCACATCATTCCCAGTCTTTGGAAAGCTGAACTCGTGGCTTTCTCTTTTATATCCTTGTGCCTGGGTGTGACTGCACTTTGAAATAGAGCTCGCAAAGCACTACAGTTTAACCCTCATTGTGTTACATATCATATATTTCAGATAATCTGACCACTGTGGGACAATCATTACCATTTTTTTAAATTTCTAAATGTAGCATGTGACAAAACTTGAAGGTTGGGAAGGTCAGGATTGGCATACTGTTCTTCACTAGAATTTTGGGGTAGAAATGTTGTTACACATTGAATTCAATGCAAGTTTGTTTGTCTGCAAGGAAATTTATAAGTTTATATTGCATAATTCTCTTCCTCATGTTTCTTATCTAAAGTTTTTTATAGAGTTATTCTTATCTCAAAGCTGTTTCATGGTTTTGGCTTTCCCTAGCAGTGATAATCATTATAAAAACCAACTGTCACCATCTGTCACTCCCCACACACAGGGACCTCATGTGAGAGCAATGACCAGGGAATTTGGATGTGAACCAGTGTGTCTCCAGAATATATGTGTATCTTGACTTTTTACCCATCCTAGTATTTACCATTAACATTTCTTTTTACATCCCTAGTGATGCCCTTGATAGAAAAGAGGGCAGAAACCTGAGTGCTGAAAGTGTTGCTGTCACTAGGGAGCTATCAAAGACATGAGTCAGGATACTTAAATCAAGAAAGAGCTAATAAAAAACTAAACCTATAAGAACATTTTTAAATACTTGCTTAGATGGTTTGTAAAGGGTGCTATGTAGAGTGATTGCATAGTACTTCTTGATTCTGAATGAAGGGGAGGTAACAATTCAGATGTTTAGGCAAAAGTTATCCAATAGCTCCTACAAATACGCTTCAAATTTCTAAAAAGTCGATAAAATCATTGCTTATTAAATGTTGAAAAGTAAGACGTTAGGTAAGCATTCAAATGCTTTCAGAAGGTTCTATTGTTTACTTGAACTACAACAAGAAAATGAGGCTTTTTTTTGTTTGAGAACTTCATATATACTTATAACACATTCTGTAAAATCCACTCATTCCCTCCTCTCTGATTCCTTCCATACTCTCCCACAACTTTTTCCTTCAAACTTCATGTACTCTCTTTTCTTTAAAATAATTTTTTTTAAAAAAAGCAATAATGAACAATAATGAGTCTGCTTAGTGTTGCCTTTTCTGCATGGGTGTAGGAGCATCTACTAGGCATGGGCAGCCTTTCAGAGACCACATCTCTAAAGAAGATTTATTCTCCTGCCCCCGGGAGCCATCAATTGCCAATAGTTTCTAAGCAAAGAATGGAGTCTTGAAATCCCTGTCCCCATCCATGACAGGATTTTGACTGGCTTGATCTTGTGCATACAGTCCCAGCCAATGTAGATTCATGTGTACAATTGTGATGTCTAGCAAACACTGTTTCCCTACAGATATCCAACATCCCTACCTCTTACAGTCTTTCTGCCCCCTCTTCTACAATGGTCCCTGAGCATTGTGGAATGGCATATGACTAAATGTTCCATTTGTAGTAAACACTTCATAGTCAGATAAGTTCATTTGAAACATTTTCCCATATATTGCATTTAATAATTTCAGTTATAAATTGTTATAAGACCCACTCATCCTAAATTCACTCATAATACTTTAGAAATATCAGTACAAAATACATTTTAATTCTTGTGCTTTAGATATATTGTTGTTACATTTTAATAGATTAACATTTTTCAAGTTCTTAACTGAGGGGAGCCAGACCGATCCAAGACTTTCTCGGAGACCATGATGGAAGGACAAAGAGAACTTTAGTTCTGTGTCCTTGTCCAGGGGAAGAGTTGGCAAGGCCAGTCTGAGACTGGCACCAGTGCCTCAGAGGAGTCAAGGTTGTGGCTCTTGGAGACCCAACTCTTCCCCCGGGCTGCTGTCATCACTGCTAAGGCAGCTGTGTCTGAGGTACTCTGTGTTCTCTTTGTCAACATTGTCTGACTTAGCTTTCTGTTGACCTTGGACATTTTTCACCTTGGGCATTTTCACCTATACAAGTACAACATTGTATACAAGATGCTGTACTTCTTTTTTTGTCCTTCTGTTTTTTCTTCTTTTATTAAAAATAGAACCTTTTCTCATACGTTATATTCTGATTACAATTTCCCTTCCCTCTACTCCTCCCAGTTCCTCCCCACTTACCCTCCTATCCAGATCCACTCCTTTTTGCCTCTCCTTAGGAAAAAAAAGACCGCTGAGAAATAACAACAAAACATAACAAAATAAAATATAAAATAAAACAAAACTATCATATCAAAGTTGAACAAGGCAAACCAACAGAAGGAAAAAGAGCCCAAGAGAAGGCACAAGAATCAGAGACCCACTTGTTCACACACTCAGTAGTTCCATAAAAATATTAGGCTGAACTATAACAGGTACACAGAGTACACGAATGGAGGCCCTGTGCTTGCTGCTTCAGTCTCTGTGAGTTCTTAAAAGCCTTGCTCAGTTGATTCAGAGGACCTTGTTCTCCTGGTGACCTCCATCCCCTCTGCCTCATACATTCTTTCCACCTCTTTCTCTGGGTTCCCTGAACTCTGAGTGGAGGTATTCGATGGCAACATCCCATTTTGGGTTGTGTGTTCCATGCTCTCTTTTTCTCCATGCTCTAGGAGGAAGCTTCTCTGATGATGGCTTGGCTGAACAAAACACTTATCTGTTAGTATAGCAGAATATCATTAGGAATCATTTTATCATTACTTTTTTTAAGACCAGTAGTATTTGGTTTTACCCTAGATCTCTGGGCTATCTAGTTTCTGGATCTTGGTCACCAAAGCAGTATCAGGTATGGGTTCCAGCTCATGGAGTGTGCCTTAACTCAAATCAGATATTAGTTGATTACCCCCTCCCCAAGCTTTGTGCCGCTTTACCCTAACATATTTTGCATGCAGGATGATCCTGTAGTTCTTAATAAACTTGCTTGGCATAAGTCACCTTATGCAAGACCTCTTGGTTTCCCAGCTATTGCTTGTGTTTTTGTCTCCTGTCTTCTCTATTTCTCATCCTTATCCTCTCACTTAACATCTTTATTCCCACTGGTTTGGTCACTTAACTTCAACTTTAATGAAATATACAGATGGATATTTTCCAATATCTGGTGAAAGAACTCTAACTTTCCTCAAAAGTGCTATATCTTCCTTCAGATTCACATTAGTTGACAATGTATGAAAATGTTGCACATCTCATGTACATAAATCAATTATCACACACATTTATTGTCCATGCAGAATCACTCTATACATAATGCACACACATCATCTAGGATATCAACACTTTGAATAAAGTGCTTTGGACATAAATGACATTCTGTGAACACTGTATCTGGAATATCCAGAAATCAATATGGCAAAGCTGAATTTCATCAGCCCCCTTTTGGTTTTCCCCCTCCCACCTCATTCTTTGCCCATAATCACTTTGTTTTTAAGAGAATGTAACAAAATGAGAGACAAATTCCATTAATAAAGAGCTTCTAAGAAAACAAAGTGCTTTTGTACACATCCCACTTTGTGAAAACAAATGTGGAGGGGTGGTCCTAAAATGAGTGGCAATGTTATTTCATGAGAATAATCCCTACAAAGGGTCTCCATGGTAGAAATGTGGACAAGATGTAGGTAAGATAGATATATGTAAGCCAGAGAAAAGAAGCACAGAAGGTAGAATGCTTCTGCACCATCAAAGTCATTCCAGGATAAATGGAAGACTATAGAAGGAAATGTGAATATCATTCTGCATTGGGCTCCTGAGTACTTTGATTATGAACTTACACCATCAACACCCAGTTATGGAATTAGTTTGGCTACCTGTGGATTTAAACTATATTCTCTAAAGATGGTTATGGATAATGGTAGAATAATATGAGTTTGGCAAGTAGCTGTGGGGTTTAGAGGAAAAAGAAATATCCCTGGGTGGAAAGAGGTTGGTTCATGAAAGCTGCAGTTTATAGAATTTTCTCATTATTTTAAATGTACTTTATTTTATTTGTTTAATGTTAGTGGGCAAATTGTCACAAATTAAGTGAGCTTCACCTTTGAATAATAATCTTGGGCAAGGCTGCAGAAACAAACATTCCTTGGTAAACATGAGTGAACTTTACTCTCAGATTAGAGATAGTTCACAATGAAAGATGTTTAAACCGTTGATGAACTTCAGAATGACCTATACCCCTGATTATCTCGTATATTCTTTTATCTTAACTCTCTTTTAAGTACTTTTCTTAATGCCTCCTTCACATCCTTGTTCCTTAGGCTATAAATGAATGGGTTCATCATGGATGTTATAACTGAATAGAAGACTGAGATTACCTTATCCCCTTCATTCATTTTCTTTGAGTTTGGCTGCATGTAGGTAAATATTGTTGAGCCATAGAAGAAGATAACAACAATGAAATGGGAACTACAGGTGGAGAAGACCTTGAGCCTCCCCTCACCTGATTGCATTTGAACCACAGTGTAGATAATATTCCAGTAGGAGAAAAGGATGAGAGAAACAGGACCTAGGAGAATTACTACACCCATGGCAAAAATGACCATCTCCGCTGTGTAGGTTTCTTCTGAAGCAAGCTTCAAGAGGGCAGGAGGCTCACAAAAGTAATGATTGATGAGATTTGGTCCCTGGTATGACAAGCATAAAGTAAATGTGGTATCTACTACAGACACAAATATTCCACTAGCCCAGGATCCTACAACTAGCAGAACACAAACCCTATGTGTCATGATGGTGGAGTAGTGCAAGGGCTTGCAGACAGCTATGTAGCGGTCATAAGACATGACTGCTAGAAGAGAGCTTTCTGTACACCCCATTATGAGGAAAAAAAACATCTGCATTGAGCACCCAGCAAATGAAATGGTCTTTCTTACAACTATAAAATGGACTAGCATCTTAGGAACGATAGTTGTAGAGAAACAGAGATCATTCAATGACAGGTTTTTGAGAAAGAAGTACATTGGTGTATGAAGTCGAGAGTCAACATGAATGAGGAGTATGATGAGCAGATTTCCAAACACAGTGAGCAAGTAGATGATGAGAAATACCATGAACAGCAAGATCTGAGTCTGATGATCTGAAGAAAGGCCCAGCAAGATGAACTCAGTCAGATAAGTGTGGTTTTCTTTTCCCATGGATGTGTACTCTTACAAATTAGCATACATGGAGTTATCAAATGTTGACTATGATGGTCAAATCCAGAAAGCAAAAATGTCATGGGAAGAAAAAATTTGAGGTTAAAAAAGCATTTAAGCAAGCATTTAAGGTGCTGTATTTTCTACTCATTGCATCCTTATACTGATCATAAAGCCAGCTGAGTGATAGGTACATTGAAACCAGAACTATCCATGCCTTCCTGGCATTCCTTAATGACAGAGTGCTGTCATCGATGTGGCCATTGTTCAACAGTTGTTTGGATAACATCAGGAAATATCTTCAGAGCAATTACATGTTATTAATCTAACATGAAAAATTATGTGTTATTATAAATATCAAGACCATAGATGGGGGCACAAATATATGAGATGACTTTGAAAAACAATAAAGAATCTTCCCTTTGATGAAAAACTACTGGGGTTACTTTCTAGTTCACTGATCACAGAGAATATTTTAGTCTTGATTTAATCAAATACAGATGTACATGATCATCTTCTCCATTTTCTTTTCATAGAATTCTCTATCATCTTCTCCAGTAAGTAAGAGGAATTACAAAGTTATAACCCTGTTATAGTGTAGAAACAAATGAAAGAGCTATGACCAGTCTTGGGCAGTAGTACATATAATAGGGCCTTTCATGAGTCCAGAGGCAGTCACAGGAATTGTCTGAGAAGGACAATGTTTTATGTGATCTAATAGTAGCCTCATTTGTGTTGCAGTTGGACAGACTGTATAATAGACTGGATATGTGCATTGGCAGAAAATCAGGCATTTGTGTAGTGTTTGGTAGCCAGGCAGGATGCACAGTTACTATCTACAACTTGGTGTATATCTGTAAAAAACTAACGATGTGATGACTAGATACAAGATGAAGGATAAATGACCAGAAAGGGGTAGAAAAAGTAAATGGTGAAACATGAAGCTGGAATGTTCCTAGGAATGACTGAAGCACCCATGCTCTTTAGAATGAAAGTGGTGTCAGAAAAGAGAGTCAGTCCTGCTGACTAGAACATATTAAGACAGGACAAGTCAGAGACTGCAAGCATATTTGTGTTTACACATATGACCCTCTGTTCAGGTGTACAGTAGGAGAAATGTGAACAGGATCATTGATCTGAACCATTGGTTATAAATTGCTAAGTGTATCTTGAGTCAAGACCACAGAGACAAGCTTCAGTTAAAGAATTGCCATTAAGACTAGATCTGAACTGGGTTAGTTTAATCTATGAAAGGGTGCAATGAACCAGCAAGATCATGTCAGAAAGCATATTACAGAGACTAGTGTAAGTAAGGAAGATCTTGTCTCTCACATTTGTTTGAGATGACAGGGGAATCAATGACAAAGTCAGTGCCATCAATAATCAAAATTATCTCTTGTTATAATCTCTTGAAACAGTCATTTACAATGTTTTCATTGGTAATGAAATAGTGGATTGCCTTTAGTATTTCTTAATTGAAATATAAAGGAAAATACAATCTTTTGCAATAATATAACCATGGTTTCAAGAAAATATTTATTTCAATATGTGTATATGTCTTGCTATAATGTAAAATGTGTTTCTTATTAAAGTTAATATTGAAAGCTCAAAGAAGAATCTTGTTTTAAGTCCAAATTACTTAAGGATATCAATAAAAGTTTCATTGTTGATCCCATTTTCCAATAGTTTTAGTAAGTGGATTTGCCATGTTTTATTATGGTAAAGTTTTATGCAATGAACTATACCTATTGCTATGTATAATTTGGTAAATGTTAATATGTACAATCATTAAGTATTCATAATTATATATTCATAAATCTCTGACCCTAACATAACTCTAAGTTTTTTCAGGTTAATAACTCTATCTTAATCCTAATATTCTATATATCTACATCTCTTGACATGAAATAAATTTTCAAAAATTTTGACTATCTGAATGAATACAGGAATCAATGGGCTCCTCCTCAATACTGTCATTTAGTATACATATGTATTCAAATATCTCAAGCACTACTTGCCCTATTTAAAGCATAATTTACAATTTTGAAGGCATGGCTAATGTTTTTCTAAATAAGTTATCTCTTTAGAATTGGGAAATCCTTTGATTATGCTCATACACCATCAATTGCAGTAAGTTTCTCTTTCTTGTTTTAGCCCCAGGCAGAGTGTGTCATTCTCTACACATTGTTCTACTGGTGCCAACAGAATTCACAAAATTCAATATTAGTACTTACCAGTTCTGGCCTCCTCCCACTTGCCGAGTAGTCAATTGTACACTGTTAAAGCTCTACACTGTGTTGCAAGCAATGCCCTATATTTCCACTGGGTTTCACTGGGAACAGATTATGAGAAAAATGAGAGAGGAAGAAAACACCACTGTGGATAAGACTGAATATTCAAAGAGCAGTGAGATATTAGTGGGTGGAAAATGATGACTAGTTTAAATATATGTATATATCCATTTATTTTCTGGGGAAGATTTTAGAACCCAAAGTGGTACCCTTATAAAGAGCCAAGATTCTAAGATTAAGGATTATAGACAAGATAAGGGAAAAGAAAAACATCCTCTCCCAAACAGACTGTAGGTTAAAATTAGTATTTGGCCTTCCCTCAGAATAGACTCGAGGTTTCTGGGTTTGAAGGCATCTCGTTTCCTTCAGGATCTTTCTCCTTGATCAGCACAGCATCATCATTCTCCTTACCCAGAGGCCAGGGGTAACTTTGTTCTAGAGAAGAGGAAGCACAGATGAGGGAAACTCACACTGAGTACATTAGAGGTCTGGAACTCTGAACTGCATATCTGGAGTTAGGACCCTGGTGATTCTCAGGCTTCTCTCTTGGCAGCTGGACCTCTCCTGGCAGTAGAGCCCATTACCAGCTCATGCTGCTGTTGGCTGGCGTAAACAGGCAGTTTCCAAGCACCAACCCTGATCTCAACCCAAATTTTTGAAAAGTTCTTTAAATATGGAGGTCTTGAGGGAGGATGCAAACAAGATGTCCCCTGGGGCTCCTCTTGGCAATAACAATAACTCATTTTATTATCTTTTCACACTATGAGATGCCTTGGGACATTTTGTTTTGTTGATTTTGTAGTCACAGCTTGAATTCTATGAAAATGCTTTCCAATTCTTACCTAAGCAGCAAAAAATTTTGTATGCTCTAAGTGTCAGAATGATGAAATAGGCCTAATCTACCTGCCCCTCCTCTATGTATGGCCGCAAAGTAAATTGTAAAGTACATACAAGCAGGCATCTCAACATCATGATACCCAAATTGATAGAAAAATGTAAATTTGCATTATTTTTATTGGTCCTCTAGTAAAATGTTCAAAAGTGTTGCTTATTTGAAAAAGTCATGAGTTCTTTTAAATTATTTTAGCTGGTATATAAAAATATGACAAAGAAAACCTCTGGGTTTTTTCTGGTATGATTTATTGAAATTGTCCAATTATGTGTTCTTTGTATCAATTTTATTTCTTTTAGATGAAAATATACATACATATATATTCCTTTTCCTTAATTATTACTAAATTTCACACATCTACCTAATTTTAATTCTGACAGTGAAATAATTATTTGTATGAATTTTATAATTCATCATTAAAATAATTTAAATTTAATGACTCTTTAGTCATTATAAGTTTTTTAAAGATACTTGTAGGTGTTGATAAGTTTTGAATGAAATGAATACAAAAGAAAATCGATCAAGAATGGAAGACTACGCTATTGTTTGTGACATTAGTGCAGGTCACAGACAAAGGCAAGTATTAGAGTAAGTTTTGATCATTGTGTTCTCTTATTATAGACAGGGGAACTAAAAGGCTTTTCCTATAATAGGTTAAGTAGTGTCAAGGCTAATGGAATGACAGAGTACAGGGCTACTTCTTGTACCTCATCTTGAACTACTTCCCCATGTATTCCATTAGCACTACGTACCTTTCTACAAGAGCGGTTAGACTGTCAGGGCCACAGGACAACAGGTTATAAGGGCCTCTTTGTCCTGACTGCTTGGGTGGATTTAGACTCAACAGGCCTGAAGAGTATGAGTGAATTAAAGTAGGTTCAGTGACATAGACTCATTTTATTTACTTCACTTAAAGCTTCTTAATTGTTAAAAAAGTAAATCTTCTCTAGTGATACTCAGTAGTACAGGGTTGTATAAGTTTTCTCTTATTTGAAGTACTCCAGTCCCTGGATTAGTACCAGGAATGATCTCATTTTAACTGGTGACCTCTGTATATATTATGAGTGTATTTTTTAAGTAAATTTATAGAATGCTCCCCTATGGCTTTTTCAAACAAGGTTGTGTTATTTATCTTTCTTTCTTCCTCTCCCTTGCATAACTCAACCTCCAACTTCTCTACTTAAAGCCCCCCTACCTCTTCCTCTCCATCTCCCCACTTTTGTGCTTCACAGCACCTGTGATCTACTGTCCCCTTTCTAGAGCACCCCATGATCCCTTTCCACTTTCCTGGCTTCTGAAGTCACTGCAGGTTATAACCCAAATTTAAAGGGATCCTGGGGTATTGGAGGTGGGAAGAACTGAGGGGTAGATATGATCAAGATACATTGTGGACATGTGTGAATTTTTAAAGAATAAATAAAATTTTAAATTTTACAAAGACATGAATTTGGGAGAAGTGGGAAAGGTGGCCTGAGAGGAGTTGGAGTGGGTCAGTGAAAAGGTATGATCTAAATATATTGTATTTGTGTATGAAATTACCCAAGATGAATAAAAACGTTTAAGGAATAGAAATACTAAATGTGAAAAAAAAGAGTTCTTTTATATGCTGCCTCTACAAATCATTTCAACTTTCAGAACACAATTCATTGAAAGTGAAGGGATAATAAAACACACTTCATAAAAATGTACACCCCCCAAAAAAGGACAATTATATATTTCAATAAAATAGCCATAAGTTAAAAGTATAAAATGACACAAAGTTTTTGTATAGTTAAGAGGTCATTCAATATTTGTAATAGTTATGAATTAATATGTACTCATTTTAGGGACAAATAAATATAAAAAAGAAAATATTAACAGACATGAATGGTAGGTAGGTAAAAAGCAATAAAGGCCAAAAGGATCTAAATAAATATAGATAAGAGAGGTGTTACCACATTTGATAAAGCTCCTTCACCTGTATAAACATAAAAACAGCCTCATTAAGCATTATGACACTAAATACAAAAAGGTAGGACCTGTAACAGCAGATAAAAAAAGTAAAAAGCAAATTAAAGATGAGTAAATAAACAGTCTAATTAAAATATATGAAATGTGGTTCTAACATGTTGGATGAAAATAGTACACCTGTCATGTTTAAACTCTTAGATCACACTACATGAATTTACTCATTCATTGTTCCTACTGAGCCAAACAGAGCCCATTTTTCTTCTGTTATCTTATTACTACATGAAAGTATAGTTAACTTGTTGGGATCCAACATCTGTCTTTTCAAAATCAAAAGTAAAACTTACTAAAAGGTGAATATACTGTAAAACTTGGAAAATTCCTCATATCCAGGCCAAGTGGTGCCTGACCAAAACCACTTGGTCTCATGTAAATGCCAATGCTGTTTTTACCTGAAATGAGCACACTTTAATGAGTAGCCAATCCATTTCCAATTTTATAATTTCATACAGTCTAACCTTCTACTATTTCACCTAAATGTTATGTGTAGACCCTCCTCCAACAAAAGAAGAAAAGTAAAGCAGAATGTGTGTGTGTGTGTGTGTGTGTGTGTGTGTGTGTGTGTGTGTGTGTGTGTTCATTTTCCCCATGGCATAAGAAGGTAATGCATATACTACTTTACAGTATTCCTATTAGAGTTAAAAGAAAATTTTCTCTCATTTTACTAAATTTTAAAACTAACCAAAATGAGTTGTGGATGACTATAAAAGCCAGTCTCCAACCTGCATCAAGGAATGATAGTTCATACCTACAAAATTTTTCAGAAACCTCTCTTTGTGTATACCTGCTGAGTCAAAGACTTTTAAAACAGAATAATTTAAAATGCAATAACCTCACCAACAGAACTATTAGCAATAGTTCAGTAATAACATTATTTATTCAGAGTATTCCATAGGTAATACAATTTTTTTATAATTACTTTGCTAATGTATGTTTTAACTAAATCTGCTTTATTAAAAAGTATTTAATTAAGACCTGACAGAAAAAGAGGTTTCTCTATGATCTTTATCTTTTTCTGTGTCCTTAAATTGTTCTACTAAGTCAGTAAGTTTACAATTACAGAGTTTCCTCCAATACATGAGCTTTTTGAGGCTAAGTCAAAGGATGAATGTCTAAGTCACTTCAGGAAATAGAGTCTCCCAAGGACAAGGCTCTGCCACCAGCTATGGTTTTCCTGATGGCAGCTTTGACTTCCTTGTTCCTCAGGCAATAGATGATAGGGTTGAGCATGGGAGTGAAGACTGCATAGATAGCTGAGATCAGTTTGTTAGAATTAAATGAAGCAATGGCCCGAGGTCGGACATACATGAAGATCACAGCTGTGTAGAAGATGACCACCACTGTAAGATGAGAAGCACAGGTAGAGAAGGCCTTCCGCTGCCCGGTGGCTGATGGTATATGCAGGATGGTAGAGACGATGAAGGCATAGGAAAGGACTGTGGCTGAGAGAGGAAACACTAGGATGACAATGGCTAGAGCAAAGTCTACTGTTTCAGCCATAGATAAGTCCATACAGGCCAATTTAAGGATAGGTGACACATCACAGAAAAAATGGTTCAAGATATTATTGCCACAGAAGGCAACTCGGGAGATAAAGTACACCTTTGCCATGGAGATGGTGAAGCCACTCACCCAGGAACTGATGGTCAACTGAACACAAAACCCTGTGGTCATCATGACTGGATAACGCAGAGGCCAACATATGGCCACATACCGATCATAGGCCATGGCAGCTAAAAGTACACATTCAGTACAGGCAAGGGATATGAAGAAATAGAGCTGGGTCATGCATCCCAAGAAGGAAATGGTATTGGGGTGAAATAGGAATCCAGCCAGCATCTTAGGGACAGTGACAGATATATACCAGGCCTCCAGAAAGGACATGGTACCAAGAAAATAGTACATGGTTTGTGCAGGGACCCAGTGATCCACACAGTAAGAATGATGACTAGATTCTCCAAAAGCACAAACAAGTAAGTTATGAAGAAGATGAAGAAGAGCAAAACTTGCAGCCAGGGAGCAGTAGGGAAACCCACAAGGATGAACTCTCTAATGTTGGTGATGTTTCCCTTCCACATAGTTGCATCACCAAAAGACAAAGGATTTAATGCTA
Organism: Peromyscus leucopus; assembly: GCF_004664715.2. Lineage (NCBI taxonomy): Eukaryota > Metazoa > Chordata > Mammalia > Rodentia > Cricetidae > Peromyscus > Peromyscus leucopus. The sequence goes on along the minus strand of NC_051063.1, from coordinate 98,355,852 downwards.
ATATCAGAAATTCAAGAGTGAGATCCAAAAGAGCAGCACGGGCAGTTAGACTGGAGATTTTTTTTCTTTATTGTAAAAATCTTACTCTAAAGTCTTCAACTACACTGTGTCTGATGTGGGAAACCTGAGAGGCCACAATATAACTCAAGAAAAACAGAGATCACCTAAAACAAAGAACACACAGCCAAGAGCATTGAAACGGAATCATGAGGCCATATTTGGGATTTGGGTCTTTGGATCTGAGTCAGGAATGGGTCTGCAGATGGCACTAAGAGTGAGCACTTTCTTGTTGATATATTTCCAAGTTTTAAAAGAAACTATGAGGCAGGAAACCAAATGACTGGAAAACATGCCTAGGATAGTCCAACAGGTAGTGCCAGGAACGAGGCAAGTTCAAAACCTGGATAAAACAGAAGCAGCACAAATACTAGATTAGAAACCTCCTGGTCAGGATAACTGTCAGTTCTGAATGGTTGTACATCTTTTCTGTTTTTAAAGTTTTTTTTTTTTTCATTTTACATACCATTTTACATCTCCCTTTCTCCTCTCCCCTACCTTCCCCAATCCCACCCCACCCCATCCACTCCTCAGAGAGGGTAAGGCCTCCCTTGGGAAGTCAACAAAGTCTGACACACTAAGTTGAGGCAGGCCAAGGTCCCGTGTCATCCCCGCCCCCACACCCTCACAATCCCCACACCCATACCCCCCACACCCACACACCCACACACCTCCCATACTCCCACACCCCGTGTCAAGGCTGAGCAAGGTGTCCTACCCTAGGACATGTGTTCCAAAAAGCCATTTCATGCACCCAGGATATGTCCTGCTCCCCAAACAGATCTAGCCACATAACTGTCACCCACATTCAGAGGGCCTAGTTCGGTCCCATGCAGGTTCCCCAGCCGACAGGCCAGAATCCATGAGCTCCCATTAGCTTGCATCAGCTGTCTCTGTGGTTTTCCCCTTCATGATCTTGATCTCACTTGCTCCTATGATCCCTCCTCCCTCTCTTCAGTTGAAGACTAGGAGGAGCTCAGCACAGTGCTTGGTTGTGGATCATTGCATCTGCTTTCATCAGTTACTGGATGTAAGTTCTATGATAACAATTAGGGTTAGTCACTAACCTGATTATAGGGGAAGGTAAGTTCAGGCACCCTCTTCATTATTGCTAGGAGTCTTAGCTGCTGTCATTCTTGTGGATTCTAGGGTATTTCCCTAGCACCAGGTTTCTCCCTAACTCCCCAATTGTACCCTCTACCAAGATATCTCTTTCATGTACTCACTCTTAAATGGGTATTAGATGTAAAGCAAAGGATAACCAGGTTAAAATCCACAATCCCAGAGAAGCTAGGTAGAAAGGTGGACCCTAAGAGGGACACACATGGAGGGCCCCAAGAAGGGACAATAGTTAAGATCTCCTGGTTAAACTGGAGGGATGGCAGAAGGGAAGGGATGGGAGATAGGAACAGGAGGGACTGAGATGGCTGAGTGGAGGGAGGGACAGAGAAGTTGTACATCTTCTGAAGATTCCAGTAATGCTCCTCTGTCTATGTTTAGAGAAGTGTCTTTAAAAATCTAATGAAGAAAAGTCAACACCTTTTATATGGCTTGTACTAATACAAAAAATCATTATATATACTTATGTAGAGAATTATATATACATGAATATGGATGTGATATGAGGTAGATATTTAAAACTTTGGTTAATATCTCCCTCCTTGCACTCTGTTCCTATACACATATTCATTCATACACATACCACAAATTTAAATTTATGCTTTAGACACAGTAATATGTCAACAATCATGGTTAATAATAAACTAAACAGTAATAAAAGTATAGTTTTAAACATGGTCATATACAGCCGATATCTTTTCTCTTAATTACTTTCCTAAGATTTCTTGCTGTAGCATAGATCTTAGCAACCTTGGCATAAATGAGTTTATTTCCTTTCCTTATTATGTCAGGAAAATTTACCTTTTCACTTGCCATTAGTTTTACACTTTTGAGTCATTGTTACATGAAACAATGGTCCCTTGAACATAAGCACTGCCACAGGAGGAGCAATAAAAGACTAGGAGGAGGCAGAGCAGAATAGGGTTCCTATGTTGAACACAGGGATGATTCGCGTGAGAGGAGGATGGCATGGGACTTCATCACACTGCTTGGAAGAACATACAATTTGAACTTGTGAATTATTTACTTCTATAATTTTCCACTTAGTGTTTTAGGCAGTAGTTCACTATACATAACTAGAATTATGGGACTCAAAATGCAGAGAAAGGAGAAGTATGGTATATGAACATACTCACAAATACATGTGCATTCATACCATATCTCATATGATTTAATTCCAACTTAATTTATTAACCTAATCTATGCTTTCTTCAAACACAGGTTAAATTTAAATATTGAAGCAAGTATCACTTGATTAGTTCTATCTAATTCTTGATTTTAAACGTTATTACATTAGATACAACTTGAACATAAATTGTATTTGATGAGCTTATTGGGAAAGTGAGGATTCAAGGGGTGAATTCAGAAAGGTCCTGGCTCCCCAGGGGACAATATGATCTAACGACACAATTACAATTTGAGTAGAGTTAGAAGCTGGCATCAAATTATAAATAAAATAAGCTAAAGAGAAAAATCCTTTTAAGGAAACAGAAATTTCCTCAAAAGAAAAAGGCAGAATGCAGGGAATGGGAATTAAGTGAAATCTTCTAAATGTCCATTAATTATTTCTCATTTTTACCATTTTTAAGGACTGCCTCAAACTGACCATAAATTTGGTCAGTTATTATATATTGGGACAATGGCTATAGTGAAGTAGAACTCAAATTTGACTTCTTTCTACACCAAAAAGAATTATCATTTAATTAATTTTAATTACATCTCTCAGGAGACTTTTACACCCAAGAGGTATAAGAGAAAGAGGAAGCACATAGCTTAGCTCTGAACTATTACAATAAGGTAGTAAAGGAATGTTTGTTGGTAGATGCTCCCAACAGGTCTGATTTTTAAGATGTCATGGAACACATTATAGAAACGTGACAAGAGAGTTTACATGGAAAACAGACTCAGTGTCTAGAGAGCACCAAAGCAATGAGGAAAGTACGTGCCAGTGGAATACACAGGTAGAAAGTCTGAATCTACTCCATGACTTATTGCTTTCTGACTTCATAATCTGAAGCAGACCTCAACTGTCTAAGCCAATTCACTCACTAGTGGAAAGGGGATATATAGCATCATTAGTGGTAAGGAGGAGCTAATTATTCCTTGTTTAAGGTCTGGTCTCCCCTAGATAGTAAAAACAGAAAGTAGGCATTGAGTATGGTAGCACATACCTTTAATTTCATTGCTCAGGGGACAGAGACAGGCAGATCTCTATGAGTTTGAAACCAGGAGTCTACAGAGTGAAGTCCAGGAAAGTCAGGAAAAGAAAAAAGAAAAAAAGGGTCAGATTTCTCTGAAGACTTGAAAGGAGAGGAACAAATAAACAAGCAATTATAGTCTGATGATTTATAGTCACAAATATGCATTGCCAAATATCTCACAGGAGGAGAGATCCATCTAATAAATAGGACTTTCTTATTTGAACCTGGATAGTTGAGCCCTGATCAGGAGAAATTCATACAAGTGGATAGATGATACTATGATAGTTTAATGAGGTTGGATAGCACATACCAATAGGGAAAGGATGCAGAATTACTGCAAGTTTAGATCCAGGATGGTCTACATGGTGAGTTCCAAGACAGCCAGGGCTGTGCAATAGGACTCTTCTAAAAAGAAAACAAACAAAGGAAAAAAAAAAGATGATAGCTAAAATACAGTACATTTCAGAAAATTAATCATCTAGCTCACCTCTTTTGTATATTAAATTCATTTGTTTTACAACTGTTTACTGAGACCCTACCATGGGACAAGTACTGCTTTCTACATTTAAGTGACTCAATTAACAAGATAGACAAACAAGGCACAGTACCCTTCAGTAATTACATACTGAAAAAGAAAGCAAGCAGTCAACAGTGACTACAGCATGTATAAAAATGTAGAAATGGAAAGGTTCAATGGAGAAATTTAACAATAACAACAACAGCAACACACACACACACACACACACACACACACACACACACAAACCAGGAGTGCAAAGAGTGGCAATAAGTTTATATTTTAAACAGAAAGGTAAGAAAAGGTCTCAGTAAACAGTCATGAAGAACAGAAAAGCATTAGTCATGTGGTATCCTGCTGGAAGAGGTTTTTAGACAAAAGACAGCTCTTTAAACACCCTACAGTGACCCATAGAATGAAGGACAACAAGGAATCTAGTGTGGTAGAAGCAGAGTGAATAGAGGGAGACATGAGGTCATAGCAGCAAAGATCAAGAGACCTGACCTTGAGCAGATCATTGTTCCTTCTAATGTGGGGTTCACATTTGCTGTTTATTGGACTAGTTTAGTAAGGTTTTGAGCAGTTGGGATAGTTAAGAATTCAGAGACTTAGGCATGTGGCTTATTGAGCATTAGCATGTGTGAAGACCTGAGTTTAATCCCCGCATTTCAGAAAGGTCTTAAGCAGGAATTGTTAGGAGTTATTTCCTACACCAATTAGTTAGTTAATTGATCAATTGTGTTGCCCTAAAAGTAATCATCCTGTTATATGAGCAAGGGGTGTGTGTGTCAAGATCCATGGAGACAACTGAACCAAGCTAGTGGGAACTCATGAACATTAGACCGACATCTGTGGAGCCAGCATGGGACTGGACTAGGCCCTCTGCATAAGCAAGATAGTTGTTTAGCTTGGTCTGTTTGAGAGGCCCCCTGGCAGTGGGATCAGGAACCATCCCTGGTGTATGAACTGGCTTTCTGGAGCCTATTACCTATGGCGGGACACCTTGCTCAACTTTGATGCAGTGGGGAGGGCCTTGTAGCTGCCTCAACTGAATGTACCAGGCTTTACTGACTCCCCATGGGAGGCCTTACCCTTTCAGAGGAGTGATGTGGGGTGGCAGGTGGGGAAGGCTAGAGGGATGGAGCAGGAGGAGGGATAAAAGGGAGATCTGTAGTTGGTATGTAAAATGAATAAAAAATTTCTTAAATAAAAAAAAAGTAATCATCCTGTTCTTTACTGATCATACTTCTGTATCTGCTTTAGGACATTGGATATCTGCTAACTCCTCTTGATTTCCTTTTCTTCTACTGCCCCCTTTCTATGACTACTACCTCTCCAGAAATATCCAAGTCTTTTCCATCTTAAATTGTCAATTTGTAACAAGTGTAGTTGCACATACCTATAACTGTAGCATTCAGTAGATAAGGGAGAGGCATTGTGAATTCAAAGCCAACACAGAAAAAAAAATCAAACAAGATATTTTCTACTCATTGGACCCACTTTTTACTTTCTCCTCCTATGTGTTTATTAGCCCTGTAGTTGGAAGCAGTTGAGAACCAGTAAACACTGCAATTATTTAGCAATTGACCTAGAGAAAGAAACAGAGTCATATGTAATAATTATCACATTAAAATATCAAGTACATTGAGAATCCAAGGTAGAGACTGATTGTTCTTGTCTAGGAAACTCAAAAAGCCTTGAATACACAGTTTGGACTGCATGAAGCATGGCAGGGTTTTAAAAAGGGAGATAACTATCAAGGAAAGAAAACCAAAAATGTAAAAGTACAGTGTAAAGAAGTGGAAATGAATAATAGAGTTGGATTTTGATTGGAAATAATTGGGGCAGAGAGAAGGGAGATGAATAGTGAGAAAGCTGGAGGGTGGGGTTATGTAGGATTAGCTCTCTGTACACTTTCTTATAGAACCTACTAATTTTTCACTTATAACAACAGATTGACAAATACCTCTTGTCACACTGGCCACATGTGGAAAAGGGGTTGAGTCTCTGTTCCAAAACCTCTAGTATTGGCCCATGATTCTGTTATTGTTGAGTTACACGTTTATTTTAAAACCACTGGTAAGACTGTATCACTTCAAGCATTGCCTAGATCCCTATCCAGACTGTATCACTTTAAGCATTGCCTAGATCCCTATCCATGCTCCATCACTCTGGGTTGGTAACTGAGGATCACATGAGGTTCCTGCCCTACATTTTCACCTTGCTGAACATTCACCAAGTTTTTCTACCTTGCTTTTACTACCTTCATTCTTCATGACAGCTTTTGGTCACTCGAAGATCGTGTAATCTATAGTGATAACAATAATAATTTACTGGATATGTCACATGGCAAAATATGTACCATTCCTTTTCTAGATGTCATATCACTTAATTCTCACCACACCATAATAAGGTAGCTATTACTGATTCCACATTATAAGTAAAAGAGTAAATATAAATATAAATTCACACAAGCTACTAGTGGCAGAAATGGAATTACAATGTAAAGTTGTCATTCTCCAGAACTTATATCATTTCTACTTTGTTTTTACTGTATAACAATATCAAATATTTCTCCCCCCTCTTGATGTATGTGTGTATAAATATATACATATATCCCTTCTTCCATATTCCTAATCTATTCTTCAAATAATTCTGTATCAATAACCCATTCTTTTCTATACTGATCACATGCAGATCCTTCATGACCCTTCATCTTGATCCTTAAAATGAAAATGATTTTCTTTTTTCAAGACCTTTTACCCAAATTCTACATCTAAAATTTAGCTTCTACATGGAAGCTGAGCTTTTACTTTTTTTTAATTTATTTATTCTTTTCTCATACAATACATCCTGACTAGAGCCTCCTTCCTCCATTTCTACCAGCCTCAACACACACCTCCCCTCTACCCCAATCCACTGTTCCTCCTTTTCTTTTCAGAACAGAACAGGCCTCCCAGTGATATCAACCAAACATGGCATAACAAGATGCAATAAGACTAGGCACAAACCCTCATATCACGGCTCAATGAGATAACCCAGTAGAAGGAAAAGGGTCCCCAAAGCAGGTAAAAGAGTCAGAGACACCCCACTCCCACTGTTAGGAGTCCCACAAACAGCTCAAGATAAACAACCATAACATGTATGCAGAGGCTGTAGTATAGACCCATGTAGGCTTGGTGATTGCTGCTTCAGTCTCTGTGAGCCCCTATGAGCCCTGTTTAATTGATTCTGTGGGCTATGTTCTTCTGGTGTCCTCAACTCCCCCCCCCCCAGCTCCTACAATCATTCCTCCTCCTCTTTCACAGGGTTCCCAGAGCTCTGCCTAATGTTTAGGATAAGATCTCTGCATCTGTTCCTATCAGCTGCCTTTGGAAGCCTCTCTAATGATGATTGGGCTAGGCACTGATCTATGAGTAGAGCATAATACTATTAAGAATCATTTCATTGAATTTTGGGGGTGGTTTTTTTGTTTTTGGTCAGTTGTGTTTGGTTCTACCCTACGTTTCTGAACCATCTAGCTTCTGATTCCTGTCCAGAGATTTTATGATCAGTCCAAAGTTACCAATGTCTAAAATTGTTTCTCATTAGAAATTTCCAAGTTTATGAAACATTTAAGAACTCCTAACATTTGTAATACCCTTCATTAAACACCATCTGAGTCTGCCTGACCACCCTTCTACAGTAGGCAGACCTCTGATCCAGCCACAGACTGACTATGCCCTGTGTACTTTTTAACTCTTAGAAAGTATTGGTAAGATTGGAATATTGGTTCATAGAAAGACAGTGGCTTGCCTGCTGAGTCGAAGAAAAAGAACTGATGTAGGTGACCGAGAAGATGCTCCAGGTGAGACAGATTTTCTGAAGAAGTAAGAAAAAAGTGAGATGAGAACTAGAGGAATACTACAAAGGAGGGGAGTATGTTTACCCCAGGGTGGAAGGCTGGATTAAAAGGAAAAGCAAACTTCCAAGTCTGAGCAGAAAACAGTGTGCAGAGACTGGCTCTGGGGCCCTCACAGATGACTGGCAGACTGTTCACCAGCTGTTTAAGAGAGTACTAAATACCATGCCTATCTGCAGTCTGAGTGACCTTACTTAAATATGAATGTGAACATGTGCATTAAACCCCTCCATTTCTTCCTGTACTCCTAACATTGCTGCATGTGCCCCTTATGATCTAAGCCCTATGTTCCTCTAAATTCTAATATTCTTTCTTTGCTAGATACTCAACACAAGTTTGAGCTGCTTTGAAAAGTGTGAAGCTCTTCAGTATGTCACTCTTCACAGTGGTCCAGTCACACATACTCTCCCTTTTTCCTGAAATTCTTCCTAATTTATGCATCTAGAAAAGTACTTGTTCAAATATTATCCTCTGCCAAACCAACCATGGCATCCACTTCCCTCCTCACACACTTACCACCTTCCAGCTGTTTTTCACTGCAACCTCTGATTTTGTAACATTTTGCACCTTCAAGCATCACATGGTAACATTTTGTTTTGTTTACCTTTCATTGTTAGATTTATGGACACCTTGAAAATACCAGTTTCATCTAATTTCTTACTTAATTTATCATCTTTCCTATCACAGTCCCTGGGTTGTGTTTGACCCTTGATAAGCAAATTAGTTATGAAATACAATTACGACTGGGTATCTCACTAACCACATTTCATTGATGCTTTTCTTTGCTGCCCTCGTGAAGCAGGTCACCTAGTTTGAATTTAGTTTAGATATCTTGATTTAGTTGTCTTCTTACCAGACTGATGGACAGGTGTCCTCTTGAACACAAACTTTATCACATATGAATCATTGTCTTGGTTTCTGAAAGGGGTTGGAAAACAAAAGGTGAAAGAAAAGAAAAGAAAGAAAGCAGCCTTTGGAATAGCCTGTTCTAGATCTTGAAAGTTGTTTCTCAATAAAGCCCAAGAGTTTCACAGCTTTTATTCTTCTCTACTAAAAAGGCTACAGGGTCTAGAGTCCAAGAAAATGGTAAATCATTCTGTTATTGATCCAAGGAAAATGAAACATCACTTCAATTTGCATATATTAGAAAAATTTAAATCCAAAATTTACACTTACTATTGGGCTTGTTTGATACCTCTAGAGCCCAGGATGGGAGAAATTTTTGTGTTGTTTGTGATTTTTCTCTATCACTGTTCACTGTATTTCCCAGTCTTTTCTCACTCTTGCTGTGACTCTTGCTCTTGACCTGCTTCTCTGCCAACGATCCCTGGCTGCTTTATATGTTGACTCCTCCCACCGTCTCTCCCAGGCAGAACCCAGACCTGGATAGGTCCCAAGTTTTTCTTTTCCTCCTCTCTGTGATAAAGTAACTGTGTCTCTTTAATGTGTTAACATTGTTTGAAAGAGGATGCAGCTGAGGTGATAAAAGCACACGCAAAAGAATTTCATAGAAGTTTTGATACGTATTAGGCTCTAGGGAGAAACACAATTTTGTGTCCACGCTCTTCTACTAAGCATTAAAGATAAGTCATTGTATACAGGGCTAGGAGGCTAGGAAAGTGAACATCAAGGATAAGACAAATATGACAGTTTTGTCTTCTATGTAGCATGATATTGGCCCTCTTATCTTTTAAAAAGAATTCTCTTGGCTCTTCCTTTTAGAAGCTTAGTAACAGGAATATTCATTCTTAGAGATCCAAGAGGAAAGCAAAAAGGAATCCAGAGCAAAGGAGAGTAGGAAAGAGGAAAGTATACATGGAACAAACAGCTTAGAGTATTTCTGTTCTAACCAGTTTTTCCATCTCTCCTGTTATTTTGAGAATGCTGAGAACTAGATAGACAACTATGATTAGACTCTGAAATAAAGAAAAGGTACAAGAAAAATGTTCAGGTCTTTGAGAGTCTGGAAATTAGGCCAATGGAACAGAAAATGACTTTGTGTGGTTCAGACCTAGTCAGAAATGATCCAGACCTGATCATCTATTAACAAGTTAAGGACACAGATCCTCAAAAATATGTGAAAATATGTTTTAGCCTACAACCTTATTTCTTCATACACCTCTCTTTGACAACAGCAATTTAAAGGGCAAAAGCTAAAAATTATTGCATATGATTATTTTCTCAGTCTGTTAAACATTCTTCTGTTAGATAAGACCAAGAAAAAATTAACTGATAAAAATTTAGTGTGACCTTTACCACAGTCATGTAAGCACATTTCTGTACTAACTCTGTAACTAAAAATAAGATGTGAATTTATTTTCATAAAAATACAAATATATCAATTTATTCATTCAATCAAAGACTTCATTTTATAACAAGTAAAAAATTAAGAATTCAAAAAAATAACTACAACTGGTTGTTAATGTGGGGTGTATATGATATTGTTCTATGTATGCTTACAAAAAGCTGATTTTCCACCTTTCTTAGGCTTACTACAGTTTTTAATAACTGAAACATTGCCACTCTAGGATATTACAGATATTGGAGAGACCTTTGAAGTATTACAGTATGTGATTTTTTACCATAACATTCTTTAGACATTGAGAAGACTAAGATCATTTCTGTTTTACACATGTGAGCTTTCCAATGACAAAGCCATAAAAGCACCATGGCTCCAGCATAGAAACCATTCAAAGAAACTGAGACTAATATTGACACTCCATATGCCTAATCCATGGCAAAGTCTTCAGATGTGTAAAAGATTATTCTTTTTTGTTTTATGATCAGAAAACAATGGTTCAGAACAAGTAATGATTTTCCTATGGTGCCTGTATTATCAACATTCTAATAGCAACATTCACTCAAATTCTATTAAGCAAAAGGAACATTTATTATTTATAACATTCCCACAAAGACTGTAGTGGAATTCTTTAGGTTGAATGTCAGAGACAATTTTTGACTCTAGACCTCTTATCTCGGCCATAGTAGAGCAAGTTACAGTTGCTGATGAATGACCAGTGAATCATAACCGCCTTATTCCACATAAGCTAAGGAATGCCCCACACCCTACCTCCCCCTGAACGCAATCCATGTGTGAGTTAACACCTCAGATAGACTCCACATGCACCTAGTACCATGTAGCATTTGTCTTCCCATGCTTGGCTTATTTTACTTGGCATGCTGTCTCCAAGGTCCATCCATGTTGTCACATATGACAAGATCTTCCCTTCTAAAGGTTGACTTGGTGATAAGATAAGCTTTGGTGATTTATTGTTCAGATCAGTGACAATATCAAATAGTGGAAGTACACCATATACTTCAAAATTGTTGGAATGTTAGACTCTGTTTTCATTCATCACAAAAATATGAGGTATTAGAAATGCCTTAATCATTCCATACTGTAAATCTATGTCAAATCAATTGTCTCCTATAAACTTTTATAATTATAATCTTCAATTAAAATTGAAATATAATAATAAGTCTCAGAGAAGCATTTAAAGATAAGTGAAGACCTTAAAACTAAGGTTTTTAACCTTTCTAACCTCAGTCTATAAAAACTGTTGAAACAGACAAAGAAAATCCAGGATAGTCACATAGTCATAAAACCAAAAGTATAAACACTTTGGGAAGAATGCAGTATTTTGAAGTTGGAGATATGCTAGAAATTTTGGAAGGTATAGTCATTATGGCTATACATTAAAAATATATGTTAAGACAGAGAATGAGTCATCATACGGTTATTGACAATTGAATGCATATTAATTAGGATTAATTTTGGGAACTGAGCCATAAACAGATATATAAGAAACTTACAATCTAAAATGAGAAATTTTGTCAATATCCAAATTATTATTTACAGGGTAGAGCACTGTAGCCAAGACACTGTTAATGCTAAATGGAAGTTAAACACAAATAGCAATAATTCCTTCTTGACAGGTGTGGTGTCAATCACCACAATCTGGGAACTGGAAAAAAAGAGGAAAGCCTCATAGAGTATCCAGGATCTTATTCTTAAAAATATTTTTGAAACACTCAACTTACCTTGGACTTCATTGAATAACTTAGAAAAAGTTATACCAAGCTCCATGATGTTTTCTATATATATAAAATCCATTACCTTTTAATCTTTTTCCAATTTTGAATTTAGATATTATCACACACATTTTACAGGTGAGGAAACTGAAATTCTGATGACCTATGAAAGTTACAGAGCTAACAATTGGTAACACCAATGTCTTTGTGTATTTGGGGGAATACAGTAGGTGCATGTGTGTGCACATGTGTGCTCATGCATGTGGAAGCCAGAGGACAATCTCTAGTGTCATTCCTCAAGAAGTCATTCACCTTTTTTTTTTATAAAGTCTTTTATTTTTACCTATAACATACCAGTTTGGCTAGGCTGGCTGACAAACAAGCTCTAGGAATTCATCTGTCTCTGGCTCCCCACCACAGAGATTACAAGCATGTCCCACTATGCCCAATTTTTTTACAGGGGTACTAAGGATCAAACTCAGGTTCTCATATTTGTGTAGCCCACACTTTACCAACTGTGTCAACCCTAGTCCCGGAATCTTAAGCTAAATATTAACCTGGAATGTTCATCCATTCTCCCAATATTTTCCCACTTACTCAATCCCAAAGTGATATTTTTAAAAATGGGTTTTATTCTAGGAGGTAGTGAAACTCAGTGATTGATTAGAAGTACTTGAAACAACATACTTACAAATTCTTCCACAAACCTTACAGTACAGTCTGTTTACTCTGATAAAAACAACCCAAAAAATGAAAAGATAAGGGAATCTTGGCTCACAAGTTGTTACAATTCATGGGGTAATATCATCCAGTGAAAAAAAAAATTCTTAAATATTCTCATTCTCTCTGTCTTTCTGTCTCTGTCTGTGTCTGTGACTGTGTCTCTGTCATCTCTGTCGTCTCTCTCTCTCTCTCTCTCTCTCTCTCTCTCTCTCTCTCTCTCTCTCTCTCTCTCTCTTTCCATTTCCTGATGACACTTTCCATTGGCCCAATTGAATGAAACCAGAGGCTAACAGACTGAAGTCCACTTGATCAACTCCTCTTTCCTCCTTGGCAATAAGCTATACAAAGAAAAAGAAGCCCATAAAGCAAAGCATGGGGGCAGAATGGAGAAATAGTGATAAACAACGCACGGGCTTACCATAACTGGAACACAAACTGAAAACTGAGAACCCATCATCTATGACGAAAAGGTGATGCAGCCAAGGCTGACTACTCAACTCACCTTGCTCCTACATTAGTATCAGTAACTACTGTTCATTTGGTAAAAGTTTCAGGAACATCAATTTTTGACATAGGAAACAATTAAGTTCACCTCTACAGAGAAATATTTGAAAAACAGAGCTAAGCATGGAAGAGAGTTACAAAATTATAATTATTATCATTTAAACCAACAGTATTCTTCATCAATAACTCAATGCAATTGCAAATAGTACAATCAATACAGTACTGCTGTAAGTTGTAAGTTGTCATCACACCTCTCTATGTACATTAATCACTAGATTGTACTTTTCCTTACAGAAATCAATCTTTGATGGCTAATGTCCTCTAGAGCTATTATTACAAATTAGAGATGCAGAGACAACCTGATAGAATGTATTTTTAAGCAAGATTCCTGGACTCAGACAAAGGCATTTATATTAATTTAGTTTCAACTATGGACAACTTATTTAACCTCATTGTACTTTATTTTCTCAATTTGCAATATCAACCAGCTAATCATAAAGTGCTCTGAGAATCAAAATAGCTTATTTTGAGTGAAATACTAACAATACCTTCTATATCTTATATGTCTATTAGTATAAAATAATTTCAAGGTGCTATAGCTATCCAGAGTTGTTAATAAAAGCTCATGGTTGAAGTGATAAATATTAGGTATTTATTTATTTATGTATTTATTTATTTATTTATTGGTTTTGCCTGCACTGTGATTTCTTTACAAGTTCAACTTTGTGAAGTGAAGCTATTAATAAAAGGACCACGATAACACTCATAAATTACATTAGCAATGTCTTTATCTCAAGGCAAGGGGATCAGCTGAGCAGGAAGCACTGACCACCTCCCAAGGTCTTCTTGATAGCATCCTTGACTTCCTGGTTCCTTAGGCAGTAGATGAAAGGATTCAGCATGGGTGTAAGCACTGCATACACAGCAGAGATGAGTTTGTTGGAATTAAAAGATGCGATAGCTCTGGGTCGGACGTACATGAAAATCATAGCTGTGTAATAAATTATGACCACAGTGAGGTGGGAGGCACAGGTAGAAAAGGCTTTCTTTCTTCCCTGGGTGGAGGGTATGCGCAGAATGGTGGACACTATGTAGACATAGGAGAGTACAGTGGTGATAAGAGGAAAGACGAGGATGACAATAGCCAAAGCAAAGTCTACTAACTCAGCTGTGGACATGTCTTTGCATGCCAATTTGAGGATTGGTGAGATATCACAGAAAAAGTGGTTCATGACATTGGAGCCACAGAAAGCAACATGTGAAATGAAATAGACTTTGACAACAGAGACCATGAAACCACTGAAATAGGAAAGGGCCATCAGCTGCATACAGTAAACTGTGGTCATAATGACTGGATATCGGAGAGGGTGGCAGATGGCCACATAGCGATCGTAGGCCATAGCTGCCAGGAGCACACACTCTGTGCAGGCAAGTGAGATAAAGAAGTAGAGCTGGGTCATGCAGCCTGTAAAGGAGATGTGCCGTCTCTGTAAGAGGAATCCATCTAGCATTTTAGGGACAGTGACAGAGACATACCAGATCTCTAGAAAGGACATGCTACTTAGGAAATAGTACATGGGCTTGTGGAGGGAGCCAGTGGCCCAGACAGTGAATATAATTACAAGATTCTCTGCTATAATCAACATATAGACCACAAGGAAAAGAAAGAATAGGAGGACCTGTAGCCAAGGGGCTGTAGGGAAGCCCACCAGGATGAACTCACTGACAAGAGTGATGTTCATGTCCAGCATGACCAAAGGTACTGGGAGATGTTGAAGTCTTCAATGGTAGCACCACAAATAAGGGTAATTATCTAGGACATCAGATAAAAAAATGAGTTAGTAACTCACTATTCTTGTGAATAAGATTCATAATAAAATTTGTATTAAGAAAGACTCTCCTCTTCAATGGGATAAAATAATTTCCATCAAAATATTTTTTAGAAAATTTTTCCAGAATCAAAAGTTCACTTTTGCTACTGCCCATATACCAACACATCTTGGTGAGTTCACCAGAATCTTGTCTGCCTCTGAGTTTCCCTCTACTCTCAGGTATGACTAGGGTCATGTAGATTTTATACCAGATCAGCCAGATAAGTATAGTCTCACATCTCAGCAAAGCTCCTTTCTCAGCAGATAGAAGATATTATAAAGATCCATAATAGTTCAAAATGAGAAGTAAGTGGCTATGTAGTGCCCAATCCCAATTAATACATCTGCAATGCAATCTCTACACATAAATCTAAAGAAATATCACAGAAGGGGGAAAGAAAGATTGTAAGAGCTTGATGATGAAGCCATCTGCTGCTAATGTCTCCTAGATGTGATAGAAAATGTGTACTCATTAAATTTCAAGGAATATGATTCCCTAAACAAGACCAGTTGAAGTGTACCAATACAAATGAGGAAATTATCACAAGACCTTATCCCTACATGAAGGCATTCAAGCAATCAATGGATGCTAAGAGAGGGAAACTCTATTTTCTCCATGGATGATCCCCCTTATAGGTTACCAAATCACAAGTGGTCAGCCCTAAATACATGTGTGTACATGCCACACTAAATGGAATCATTAGGCTTTGTAGGTGGAGTGGTGAAAGGTGAAATTTTTGTACATAAAGTTCTCATATATGGAATTCTCAAAAAAAAAATAAAATACTTAAGGAAAATCTAGGCTGGCTCTGCATGTATTTTACAGTCTTTAAATTTAATAGAAATATGAAGAAAAAGTTTACATATGTATTTTCTGGTAAATTATAGTTTATTTCATATATGATGGAACATTTATTATAATTGGAAGGTTATTGACTCCAAAACGTTCTAGCAGACTCATGTTTCTATACTGTTAAATGTGACTGACACAGAATCCAACACGGCAGCTGTATAGAATGGCGCATGGCACTTTGTCTTTCAAGAACATCTGAAAATAATCAAAATGAGCCTTACTTTGATGAATTTGCTCGTGAGTGTTCTCTATTTTAGAGAAATGTTTTAAGAAACCAGGATAAAGAATTTTTGTTTGAAAAAAATTACTTCTACCCTAATATTCTTACCTACAGAGACTGGTTGGGATGTCAGTACCATTCCAAGATCTTTTGTTAGAGAAGATAGACACATTTGTCCCTCCACATCAATTCTATTTCTGTCTAACTAAGAAATTACTGAACACACATTTGTTCACTTATGAGATAAAATGATGGAGATTAGCATTCAACCATAAAATCCTCAATATGTTTAGTTTTTGAGTGATATTTTAGCTATAGTCCTTTGACCCACCATGATTTCTTCAATTGGAGTCTACTGAAATTTTTATATTATAATAACTATTGGAAATGTCCACTTAGGAGACATCTACAAGAACTATATCAAGAGGCTGTGAAGATGTCTCAGTAGATGCAGAACTTGTCATCAAGCATGAGGACTTAAGTTCAGATCCCCAACACCCATGTAAATTGTAGGTGTGCATGGTGACCTGTCTGTAATCCCAGCAGGCTGGAATAAAAGAATAGCTGGAGCAAGTTGGCTAGCCAGACTATCAGAAAGGACCCACTCCAGGTTCAACAAGTGACCCTGCATTAAGATAAAGAGAGCTCAGGGAAGACATCTGGTGTAAACTCATCCCACATATAACAATCTACACTTCCATCAAGAGCCACACACTTTACTGCATACTCATACTCACCTCTACATGCAATCTAAGAGCATGGATTTTGCAGTCAGGGCAAGGTTTCAGTCTTCTTTACAATAATACTTGGTAGCTCTGTGTTCTGCATCACTGAACAAGTATGCCCTCCCATTTCCTCTCCTATAAAAATGAAAAGTCATGAAGGCACATATAATCTTCACCTGAGATGCGAGAATTGAATAAAACAGTGTATAGGAGGCACTTAACATAGACTCAATTCATAATCAGCTCTATCAGTAGTGACTACCATTGAGTTACACTACACCCACAGATACTTACTCAGTCATAAAAATGTGCATGTTTTCACTCATGTGTACTCATAGACAAATATAGTTATTCTTCTCTTTCTTTTGTTCACTTTTTCTACTAAAGTTCAGGGAATAAAATAATCAGAATTTGTTAGAAAATTAAAACATAGCATCCATGAAAAATATTTGAATTATAGATCATTCGTGACTTGTTTCTGACTTACTTTTTAGTGAATTATTTTCATTAATCCAGCACATCCAATTCCTGCTTCATAATTTATGATCTAGTATGAAGCCTAAAGGAAAACAGAATCAGTCTCATCTGTGATCCCTGACTCATCTCATCTCATCTACTCCCTCTTTTTCACAGTCCTGAATCTACTTATTCTAAGGGACACTAACACTCACTGACCTCTTCTAGAGTTAAAAATGTATTTTCTGTGCCTCTAACAGCTACAAGATGTGTATTTGTCACAATTGCCCGACTTTAAGTAAAGGTATGTTGACTCTTTGTTACCCATTTTGTATTCCTGGAATATTTTTCCTCTTGTTAAAGAAGACAGCCTATAACCACTGAGCCTCTCCTCATCTTTCTGGGAACCTTTTTCTGGGTCCATCAACCTCTCTTGCTATCACCAACCACTAACCATCATCCACCTTTCTTTACCCTGAGAATGGAAAACTCTTCAAATATCTACACTGATTATGAGAAAGGAAGGGAGTTAGTCTGTGGTGTCTTACACTCCTGAGAGAAGCAAACAGGTCCTTGTTCTGCATAGTAGTTATGGCAACTTCAAAACAAGAAGAGACGGGATATATATTCAGTGCTTGCTTATCTTTATTTCTCTTGTGCCATCTCCCTAAGGACCAACTTAGATCAGACTGTACTGGCTCTGGGTAAACTTGGTGTGCTATGCAAAGAACTTGAGAAGCTGAACCTCTGTCTACTTATCAAGTTCTGCTTAATATTGAATCATATTTATTTGTATTTATTAATATTGTATGAATAAAATCATAAAAAACTTACATTTGTATATCAAGAAACTAGAGAGAATAGAATAACCTAAATTTAATTCAGTAGGAAAATGTAAATAAAGACTAAAGAGACATAAATAAAAAAAATATATATTTTACTAAGAAAAGATAGTGAAGGTAAGCAAACATGAACAGATTAATAAAGGAATTGTTGTTTATCTGTGCAAAGACATTATTTACTCTCACTTTTAGATTTATTTATTTTATTGTTTATGTATAGGAGTATTTCACCTCCATGTATGTATGTATGTATGTATGTATGTATGTATGTATGTATACCACATGCATACCTGGTGCCCATGGACACCAGAAAAGAGCACTGGATTCCCAAGAACTAGAATTACAAAGGACTATAAACTGTCATGTGGGTGCTAGGAACTGAACCTTGATCCTCTGTAGAGTAACAAATATTCCTAAGCACTGAGCCAAATCTCCAGCTTCAGCATCATTTACTCTTTAAAAATAAGGTTTTCTGTTACTCACAGCAGCATAGATTAACCAAATGTCCATGAGATAAATCAGAATCATTATATATATGTATGTATGTATATATGTATATACCATCTGATCCCATCTACATGTGGAAACTTTTTAAAATTTGCATTCACTAACAGAAAATAGAATGGTGATTGTTGGTCCTAGGGCATCAGAAAGGAAAAGGAAAAATTAGCCCAAGGGTGGATTTTTTTCAGTTGTAAGATGAATCATTTCTGAAGATTGAATGTATAGCATGATGACAATGACTGTAGTTTATAATTAAGTGTACATTTGAAATTTGCAGTGAGTAAGACACACAAAAAAGGCACAGGTAAGGTGATGAACATGTTAATTAGCTTGATTTGGGTCATCATTTCACAATATATACATATGCTAAATCATAGTATACACCTTAAATAAATAGTTTTTACTTGTCAACCATACCTGAGTAAAGCTGGAAGAAGAAGAGTCAGCTAAGAACACTCAGAAATAAAATTTCAAAACAACAGAAAAACAGCTCTAAAACTTCTTGGGGCTAAATACACAAATGTTAATGATTGTCTGTGCTGGGATGTGAAGCTTGGCTAGGATTTCATCAGCAGGGATGAGTTGAGAAATGTTTTTGTTTAAACAGTAACAGAGGAAGACTACGGAATGATTAGAATATACAAGAGATGACTAGGTAATTTGGCCTCAAAAGTAATTAGAGTGAAGGGGTAGATGGTGGCGCTAGTGGCTGGCAGCAGCTACCGCGGATATACAGCGCTAGTGGCTGGCGCTAGATACTGTGGTGGTGGAAGAATCATGAGTCATGGTTACCTTTTTAGAGCTTTCTTAAGAGAAGGAAAAGAGAGAGAGAGAGACTCAGAGACAGAGCACGCACAGAGAGAGAGTACAGAGAGAGAACGCATGGGACTGCACATCCGCTTTTTAGGCTGGGGGACTGCACATCCGCTTTTTAGGCTGGGACGCAGTAGCAAGCTGATGACATAATATGGACAGAATCCTTACATAGAGGCCATGTCCATGGCTTTGAATTCTCAAACACATTAAGTCACTGAATGGATCTCTGTAATATACCTTCTGTGTGCTAAGGAGGAAGTGTCAACTCCTTCTGTCTGTCAGGCTGCCACAGCCTGGTAATCTGTCAGTCTCTGCTATGAATTATGCCCCCAAATAATCCAAAAAATCTAAATTCAGTGCTGGACATTTAGTAAGAATGACGGCCCAGAAGATGCACTCCAGTAGTCAAAAGCACCTGACAGGAACTGTGGAAAGTGCCTGGAGAAATGAGGAACATGAAGATCCTTTGGCCAAATCCCTGAGAATCTGTTAGATTAGTATGAATTTGGTGGAAAGTGGGCCTAGCCTGTCCGTCTTCCTCCTCCACTTATAACCTTTGTCTAAGGATACATGGTGAGTTGGTATTAATTCTAGAGAGGCTGGGATCACAGGACTTTACTAACTGAGACTATGGAACATAAAATTCAGAGAATGAAATTTTGCCCTGAGGAATGATTCTAAGAGAAAATGAGGAGTTCATCCCCACACACCCTTGTTCTCTGTGTTGGATGGGGCTGTCCAGTCCCATATGCTGGTATCTAGCTGTGAGTTCAAGAGTGGATATAATATGTAAGAGTTAAAAATTCATAAAATAGTAACTGTGTACAATTATTATTTAATTTAAGTCTCTTTTATTAATCAGCTATTTTTTTAAATGTATACATTACCTGGCTCTGTGGCACAATGGATAGCACTTAGACTGCTAGATAAAGAAAACGCATGTATTTAGTGAAATTTAATTCATGAAAAAAAAATCTAAGAGCTTTTCACAAAAAACTAATGTGTTTCCTGTATGCTTTACTGTAATCGAAAAGGAATGGACAACATACCCTTATCAGCCATGAGAACCAGCCCAAATTCTATTAAATTATTTAATATAAATAGACTATTAGTAAATAGCATAGTACAAGAAAAATGCAACAGACACACAAAACAGACAAGAAAATCCCCCTGGCCTATCATAGTTAAAACACTAAATATGAAGAACAAAGAAAGTGTGTTGAGAGTTGCAAGAGAAAAGACACAAGTCACGCATAAAGCAGAACCCATCAGAACAATGGCTGATTCTCCGTGGGAACTTTGAAAGTCAGAAGAGCCTTGAAGCAATCCATCCCAAATACTAAGAACATGATAGCCAACCTAAACTAATATGCTCAGTACATCTCTTTTTAAAATATATTTTTTAACTGTGATTTATGTTATGTTTACAAAAAAGTTTCAAAAATGGTAAAGAAAGTTCTCCTACATCCCTCATTCAGTTTCAGTTCCCTTTAAAACCATGTTTCAGTGGCATCAAAAGTTGTCAAAAAAACAAGGATCTGTAGCTGGAGAGATGACTCATCAGTTGTTTTTTGAATACCTGTGTTTCTACCAACCAAAACTCTAGTTCCAGAGGAACTGATGCCCTCCTCTGAACTTCACAGGCACCAGATATACACATGTTAAACATACATACATGCAGGAAAAAAATCTATACACAAAAAACAAAGTAAGTAAATCTAAAATAAAAAAGACAAGAAACCAAAACTGATACATTACTATTAACTAACATCGCTAGGTTTTAGTCATAGTTTATTGATACATTTTCATCCTATAAGTATTTTAATAAACAAAATTAAGATTTTCATAACTAAAAATGATTGTAATTTTAGATATTCTTTTTTCAGGTAGATTTGAAATTTGGTTCCTGAGTCTCTTCAATATGAAATGGTAGCACATAGTAAAAAATATTGGATCATAAATTTGAGTTTTAAAAAATAGTATTAATGTCAACACAAGATTCATTCTTACAGTTTCACCATGTGAAGGGCATGAAATTACTAATGGGATCATTAAGACCAGAATTAGAAACTTGAAAGGGAAACTAAGGAACTTGGAATTTATTCAAAGCTGGTGGGAGCCAACAGATATTTTTGAGATCATTAGTTTTGACACTTTACAAATATTAAATAAATGCTAAACATAAATTATATGTAATTAATCTGTAATAAACATTCAACATATTGAATCACTATATCATTTGTGAGTTACTGAAATGTCTACAACAAAAAATAATAGTTTATAGTAATACCAATAGCAGCAGTGTCTTCCTTTTCTTTTGAGTTTAGGTTTTTATTTTGTTTACTTTTCTACTGTGATTTCTTTAGGAATTCATGTCTGTAAAGAACTGCTAATAACAAACAGGTCCACAGTTGATGACATGATACATTGTCCATGGGGTACTGTGTCCTTCTCAAGGCAAGGTGATCAGCTGAGCAGGAAGCACTGGCCACTTCCTGAGCTATTCTTGATAGCATTCTAGACTTCCTGGTTCCTTAGGCAGTAGATGAAAGGATTCAGTGCTGGTGTGAGGATTGCACAGCTGCAATAAGTTTGTTGTAATTAAGACATGACAATAGACCTTGGAAATACGATTTTTGTAAAAGTGCAAGCTCTGGATGTGTCAAACATGTACTATCTGGTAGATATGTGCCTCCTACCCCTAGAGACTCAGAGATCTCTCTCCTTGCCTGTGACCTATTACCTGTGTATTTTAAAGGCCCAAGACACACATGAATATAACTATGAGCCCATATTTAGTAATATTCATGCACTGACTGGTTACAAAGCAAAGCACATGAGGGAAGGGCAGACCAGTCCCTGGGCAGAGAGTTCAGGGTAGGGTGTGGAGTATGCCAGCCAGGAACCTGAAAACAGGTAGGAACTGAGGGATGCTGGGAGAACCTGGAGGCCAGGTTTTGATATGTTGAAAAGCACCTCAGTTAGCCATTTGTGCCAGAATTGAGACCAAACAGTTGCAAAACTCAAGACTCTGATCCTAAGGACTATGATTCAGATACCTAAGAGAGTAACTAGTAAACATATTTCCTAGGTTGAGAAATTAAAATTGAACTCTGGCCTCCACTAAAGTTCACATCACATAGGAGTTCTTCCCTATCTTCTGCTAATGAATTCTCATGTACTCGGGCATACTTTTTTATTAAAATACTGCTCCACTCTGTTTGCTACTAATGTTCTTTCTTCTTAATAAGCTCTATATTTAGCCATTGAGTAATGAAGAATTCTCTCCATTTTTATTAACTTATTTTCAGAATAAAGAACACTGAGCCTGCATATCTCTATATGAAAAGAGTCCTATCATTGTGCTACAAAATTCTTTTATACTCTGTAATACTTGCTCTCAAGAGACAATACAGCCTAATTTTTTTCTAGAACAAGAAACATATCTTTTATATCCTTGTCAAATGCTCTGAATATCCTCCACCAACCCAGATTTCTCCAAACTTGAATAAAGATATACTGTGCACTGAACTTTCATTATTCTATTAATTTCCTTCAGAATCCCGCATAAGCCCAGAAATGGTGCCTATTGACATTTTACATAGCTCCTCATAGAGCTTTCTTCAGACCTAAATAATTTCACCTGATGCCTCTAACCACTCACCATAGTGAAATTGCCCTCTTTGACAATGGAAAACTCTTCAGACATTTATACTAGAGAGGGACATTGTGGGTGGGTTTTTACATTCTCTGAAGTCAATGTCTAGTACTTGTTTATGCTGCATGGAAATTACTACAGCACCAACACAAAAAGACAGGAGAATATAGTTCATATTCACTTAATGTTGACTTAGATGAAGACACCTCTGTCTTCTCAGGAGGCTAACACGGGCATTTGTCCTGACTCTAGGGAAGCTCTGTGCACTGCCAAGATCATATGTCCAGGGGACCTGGACAGAAAAATTAAACCTCTACCCATCTGTAGATTCCTGCTTGTACCTGAACTAAAATTTCTACCTGCGGTCATGGCATTTTTTTTGTCTTATTCCTGTAGGCAAGTTGATGTGATTCCAAGTTACAAAATCTTCTAAAAGAAATTTAACTAGGTTCATGTAACAGTACATTAATTTGTTTATGTGTGTCTTAAGATAATATTATACCAGTGTTTTGCTTTTCTATTATTTCTTTATTTTAATTTACATATAATAATTATACATATATATGTATATGTATATACCACTATGTGGTATAGTGATGTGTGTATACATTCTGGAATATCACAGTGTGTGTGTGTGTGTGTGTGTGTGTGTGTGTGTGTGTGTGTGTGTGTACCTTTATGGATATGTCTTTTTCCCAGTGTTATTCAAATATGCATACTATGATGTTATTCACATGTGAACTCTGAAAAAGTTGATCTCATAGAAATTGAGAAAACAATGGTGGTTACCAGAGACCAGGAAGAATATGGAGGAAGGATTACTGTGGGAAAATTGGCTGATGAGAGCCAAGTTACAGTTAGAAAGAAAACATATATTACACTACTCATTTATTAAAAGACTAAGTTCAGTTCTTCAAAGTCAAGATATTTAAGCTATGTGAATGTTCTTTGGAATGTATGGGGTTCTACATAAAATAAAATATACTAAGATAGACATCTGGAAAAGTGAGGTATCCTAGGGAAGCTTTGTCAGTCCCTGAGGATCTGGATCATTCTATTTATGTGTATTCTATGTATGTATATATTCTAATTGGAATTTGGTGAAGAAGTATCGACCTAGTACTTCCTGTACTTATTGTCTCCTCTTCTTCTACACCTTCCTCCTCATCCTCTTCCTCTAGTCATATTCACTATACATGTACAAGTAAACGTAGCAACTTCTATGTGCTTCACTCTTGTTTCTCCATAATCTTGGGACTGGCCACAGTCTCACAGGTGGTAGGAAGTATCACTAACTAAGCTACAACCCTAGCCCTGATAGTCTTCTTAAAATGCAGCCATGGAAATGAAAAAGCACTAATTCAATGACCTCAGGAAATTTGGAAATGGAGCGAGAAACCACTGTGATCCGAGAAATAATAAACTACCAGCGCCAAAATTCACAGTTTGGGCTGGTGATGTCGATCAGTTGGTAGAGTGCTTGCATAGCAACCACAAAGCCTTGGTCCATGCTCACAAAGGCACATAGCTGCAATCCAAGAACTTCTAGAGGCTCAGAAGTTCCAGGCTCCTTTCCTTACATGGAAAGCTCAATAGCAACCCAGAATACATGAAAATCTGTTTAAAAGTCTTAGTTTCTTATTTCCTTCCTTTGAAATTCACAACAGAATATTTACCTTCTGGGCTTCAGGTATTTCACAAACTAGTTATTGGCTTGTGTGTTTTCCTTCTTGTAGCCCATGTTTCCTTTAATGCACTTGATTTGTATGAGCTACAACTATCTATATAATACTGGGCTAGATCTTACCCCATTAATTAGAGCCCTTTCCTGCAGAATTCCAACCTCTACCTTGACATGCTTTTTCCTTTTCTGGACTAGTTTCAGGAACTAGAAACTCTGACTCCTAACTTAATCCCGCTGATTTAGACTGAGAGAGAGAGAGAGAGAGAGAGAGAGAGAGAGAGAGAGAGAGAGAGAGAGAGAGAAAGGGAGGAAGGAAGGAATGAAGGAGCGAAGGAAGGAACATAGGAAGGAACGAAGGAAAGAATGAAGGAAGGAACGAAGGAATCGAACCCAAGTTTTACCAGACTTATCAACTCCTCCCTACCTAACCACCTCTGCCAGATTTCTTGTCATTAGCATCCTGGCCCTGGTACAGGTGCAGAGTGTGACGTAGGGCTCTTTTAACCTCTTGGTTGCGCAAGCAGTAAATGATGGGATTGAGCAGTGGTACAATGACTGCATAGAGTACAGAGACCAACTTGTTGGTGTCAAAAGCTGAGAGTGCCTTAGGCCTGGCATAGATGAAGATGCTGGCTGCATAGAAGATGATCACAACAGTAAGGTGGGAAGCACGGGTCGAAAAGGCTTTATGGCGGCCAGCGGCTGAGGGGATGCGCATCACAGCACCAGTGATGGCCATGTAGGAGGCTCCAGTGACAGAGAGTGGCCCCAGCAGAATAAAAATGGCCAGGATAAAATCTGTAAGTTCTGCTGTGGACATGTCAGTGCATGAGAGGTTGAGCAATGGAGAAACATCGCAGAAAAAGTGGTTGATGGTGTTGGGGCCACAGTAAGACAGACGAGAAATGAGGAAAACTTTAACCATTGAGATGCCGAAACCTCCAGCCCAGGATCCAGCTGCCATCTGCACACACAGCCGGCTACTGACAATGACAGGGTAGTGGAGGGGGTGACAAATAGCCACATAGCGGTCATAGGCCATAACAGCAAGAAGGACACACTCAGTGCAGCCCAGGCCCAGGAAAAAGTAGAGCTGTGTCATGCAGCCCTCGAAGGAAATCAGCTGTCCATGGTTCTGATTGGAGCCAATGAAGCCAGCAAGCATCTTAGGAATTGTAACAGTGACATACCAAATCTCCAGGAATGACATATTAGCCAAGAAAAAATACATGGGTTTGTGGAGGGTGGAGTGGTTCCTAATTGCTGTAATGATGAGTGCATTTTCAGTCAGCACCAACACATAGGCCAGTAGAGAAAAGAAAAACAGTAGTGCCCGCAGTGGTGCAGGAGCTGGGAAACCCAGCAACACAAATTCACTCACTCGCCCACTGTGATTCCTTCGCTCCATGCTTTCAGTCTTGTTTACTGCTCTTCAAGAGAGGAGACCAAAGTGTCTGATGAAAGCAGCAGCAAGAATCTAGCCTGGTGAGTTTACTCAGATAGCCTGCAATACATGTGGTACATACAGTTAATAGCAACCATTCACTGAGCTGAGTGATGAGCCAAGAAAACACAGACAAAAATAAATTACAGTCAGATGCAGAGATCCACAGCCAAGCACCAGGCCAAGCTCCAGGAGTCCAGTTGAAGAGAGAAGAGAGATTCTATGAGCAAGGGGCATCAAGATTATGATGGGAAATTCTACAGAGACAACCAAATTAAACTAGTGAGCACTCATGAAATTTAGACCAACAGCTGTGGAGCCTCCACAGGACTAGACTAGGTCCTCTGCATAAGCAAGACAGCTGTGTAGCTTGATCTGCTTAAGGAGACCCCTGGCAGTAGGATCAGGATCCATTCCTGATGGATGAACCGTCATTTTGGAGTCCACTACCTATCGTGGGACACCTTACACAGCTTTGGTGCAGAGGGAGGGACTTGGAGCTCCCTATACTGAACGTACCAGGCTCTGCTGACTCCCCATGGGAGTCCTTACCTTGTTAGAAGAGGGAATGGGGGTGTGTTGGGGAGGGAAGGCTGGGTAGAGGGAGGAGGGAAGAGAGGG
The DNA here is from genome assembly GCF_004664715.2 of Peromyscus leucopus. Taxonomy (NCBI): domain Eukaryota; kingdom Metazoa; phylum Chordata; class Mammalia; order Rodentia; family Cricetidae; genus Peromyscus; species Peromyscus leucopus. Next base: position 98,329,104 of record NC_051063.1, on the reverse strand, counting down.
GGATCTGTGATTGGTCTGTAAAGTGAATAAAAAATTCCTTAATAAAAAAAGATAAAATAAATAAATTACTGTGTATTATAGGCACAGTAAAAATGGACCTGGCCCTTGGAGAAGCTTGCACTGAGAGATACCAGGTGAAAAAGAAGAAAAAAAAGATGATAGTCCTAATTGTTACTCTTTTTTTTTCTCGAGACAGGGTTCTCTGTGTAGCTTTGCGCCTTTCCTGGAGCTCACTTGGTAGCCCAGGCTGGCCTCGAACTCACAGAGATCCGCCTGGCTCTGCCTCCCGAGTGCTGGGATTAAAGGCGTGCGCCACCACCGCCTGGCCCTAATATCACTCTTTTAGTGCTATACAAAGGCAAGAAAAAGAAATCAAAGCAATAAATGTTGATGGTTAAACATAGAAGTGATGCATTTTCATTGAAGTAATTTTAAAAACACCTAAAATAAAAAAAGGTAGGATTTTTAGGTTTCCCTAAAGTGACAATTTATCATAAGCTCTATAATATCTCCTTTTTGAGGAAGTAAATATACAAAGAGGACATAGCAACCATATATAACACAATTGAGTATCTACTATGTATTAATATTAGAGGCATTGTTTAAAACATTAGTAGTACTGGTGGCTCTTCAGAACAACTCTGAGGTGCTATCACTAATAATCCCTCTTATACCCAAGGAAACTGAGATATAAAAATGTTAAGTGTGAGGCTGAAAAGATGTCTCAGTGGTTAGGAGCAGTAGCTGCCCTTCCAGAGAACTGGGTTCAATTCCCAGCACCCATGTACATGGCAGTGTACAACCATCTGTAACTCCTGTTCCACAGAATCCAGTGCCCTCTGCTCACCTCCATGGGTACCATGCATACACATGATACACAGACATAGATGAAGCCAAAACACCCATACAAATAAAACTATATAATGAGAAATTTAAAAGAAGAAAAATTACACAGATTTTAAGACGTGGAATCAGAAATTTGAGACTTTAGAACCTATGAAATATTCAGGTGACATGCACTCCAGATTTATATTCAAGAGCAGGAACCTGTGAGTTCAACTAGGAATTCAAGTTTTTCCTGCAAAGAAGAAAGACTAAGGCAGAACACCAAGGGTTACAGCAATTATACGGCTCAAGTCCCACATAACTTAAAACTTACAAAGAAAGTCTAGAACTCACCTAGACATCAGGTCATGAAGTAGGTGCTAGATGACCTGAGGACTGAAAAGTCCATTGGTTCTGAAAGTTTGGCTAACTCTCTTTCAGAGTAATGTCATTCCATTAGCATCAAGGTCAAGGAAGCAAACACTCAGTGGGGCAATCTCTTTTTTTTTCTTGATAACAAAGTCAGAACTTTCCTTTCCAAACCCTTAATCCTTCTTTAGTCTGATGTGTGAGAGAAGTTGGCATTCCCACATAACAGTTCATATGAATAAAAGTCTATTTTCAGTCAGTGTCTTCTATGGTCACGGCATCAGGAGGGGAGACAATGATCACAGTAGAGAATGGAGTGGAGTCTGCTGTATATCTGAATGTTTTTCCTCACAGAAGTTTCTTCTTATTTCTTCTATTGCCTGGGCCTAGAAATGGCAGGGGAAGAATGTACTCACAAAGCAAACTCTAATAACCTGCTAATATTGGAGCTGCATTTATCCTTTTAGACTAGCAAATCAATCCTTGGGCATTTGATATTTCTCTCAGTAACAGCATTACCAATATGTTGGTTTCATAAATGGAAAGTTGACAGCTACAATTGTCCTTCATGACCTTAACCACGACCATCTGCCTCCATACCTTCCTCATATGCCACTCATTATGCTTTTGACCCCCTTGGTCTCAGACCTTCATCTTCAACTTTTAATATTTTCTACTTTCATATTTTGAAAATCTGGAAAAGAAATCTTTTTATATGTAAACTATTAATTGTCTATACTTATGATCTGTCCCCTAAAGTTTAAATCATCAGATTTTACTCCTTTATTTAAAACCCATCCATAGTGCCTTGTTGGCTGTTAAAACTCTTTGACAAAGCACATAGCTATTTCATCATCTTTCACTGCTTTCCCCAGAACATTACATCTTGTCATGGTATTTTTGCCAGTGTATTTTTGAAGCACAATTCTGTGTGTCAGTGTGCAGCTCTGAACCTGGTGCAGTCTCCATCAACACAGCTGACTCAATCTTTGATCGTGGAAGCATGTCTTCATATGATCACTATCTATCCTTTCTTTCCTATCCTCCTCATAGGGCTGGTAGTGTGCCTATCATTATTGCTTCCATTAAAATCTGTACATAAAATCACTACTGTTGCTTAGATGGATGTTAAAAAGGAGATATGAATATGGTGTGGCTCGTATGTCCTCATTGAAACAAAAAATGGACAAAGTCCTCTGGGTGTTATTGAATTTATTAAATATATGTGTAGAAAATAATTATGCTTTTCCAAACCTCTGGGGTTTTTTTTGGTTTTTTTTTTTTTTTTTTTTTTTTTTTCGAGACAGGGTTTCTCTGTGCAGCTTTGCCTTTCTGAACTCACTTGTAGCCAGCTGGCTCGAACTCACAGAGAGCCGCCTGGCTCTGCCTCCCGAGTGCTGGGATTAAAGGCGTGCGCCACCACCGCCTGGCTCCAAACCTCTTTTATAACAATGAGTGATATGTTACCTAAGCCAGAGATCTGGACATTTTCTAGATTATTTTTATACTCAACTTCCTACTACCCTATATCAATTCACAGAACTCAAGAACTATCTAAGTTGCCTCCTTAGTTATCTCTCATGGCTGCACCCTCTTTCCTGTCCTGGTTCTACTACCTTCTTCCTAGTTCCTAATACCAGGTCCATTTTACTTCTTGATTTCATAGCCTCTTACTTGTTCTCTATTCTTCCCACTTAAACATGAGGTTTTTTAACATCAGATTGTTTCTAGAGTAATACTTGTGCAGAAATCACTAACCACAAGACCATCCAGCTTAGAAAAACACATTCAAAACCTTCCAATGCAGCTTCAAAATATGTCTTCTTTTCACTTTTCTACCATAGACAGTCATCTGTCACTGGTTCCTCTTTCTTAGCCTGTCAGGGTATTCCTCCACTTTGTTACTTGGCACATATACCTTTCATTATCAAAAATACTCAAGCCCTCCCAAGGAATCTTTATCATTAACATTTCATTCCCATAATTATTATCCCTCTAAAGCTGTCCATATTCAGTATGAAGAATTATGCTTTGATGTGTCCATTTTACCTTCTGGCAATATTTATTTAGTTAATGATTAACAAAGACAATATGACTGCTGGATGGAAAATGAAGGGAGATATAACATGAACAGAACAGATAAACTGAAGATTGAAGGAATGGGATACAGTGCAAGTCAAATATATGAAGAATTTGTGTGGAAATGATCATCTATAGAGAGTGTAAATAGATCTTCTAGAGAATTGGACACATTTGGGAATCTACATTGATTGTAGGTCTGACAGACAATGAAAACTTCCCACTAGTGGATTTCCCATTCACCAGTGGGTAGCCTCACATTCATATACATATAGCACCAATTGGATTTAGTGGATATCAAAAAGAAAAAAAAAAGGAAAACTGACATGAAGTTTTGGAATGGAGATACATGGGGTATATAGGAGAACTGAAGGAGGAAATGGAGGTTGATATGATTGTATTTCATTGTATACCTATATGAAATTCTCAAGGATTAAAAAAAGCACAATTAAAAAACCACAAGTTAGATTAAGGTCAGGGAAAGTAGGCCTTCTCTAGAATAAAAGTGTGACATATAGGTAGAGTTAACTTACTTTGTAGAAGCAGTGTCAATGACAGAAGATTATGTGATGATTTCTAGAATATGGAAAATATGAAGTAGAAGTGACAGATCATAAGGGCTATAGGGAGGTAAGAATAATATGAATAAATAATAACAAGCTTTTAATGAAAAAGAAGAAATTAGCATCAACAGAAGTGGCAGCGGTAGATAATATAAACTAGACTTTGAAGTTTTAGTAGGTATAGAAAGGAATAATTAGATGACTATTCTTTGTGGAAATAAAGAAATTATGGAAAAATGACCACTTGCCAAGGAATTATCACACAGTAGAATCTACTTACTTTTTCATATGTCCTTAACTTATTAGAGTCCTTCTAAGATGGCCATGTAAGCTAGAAGAGTACTTAGGGAATAAATGAAAAGAAGAGTTGAGGTAACAGGACAAATAAAGCAGCTATGGAAACTCCACCTTCTCTTCCTTCCATGATCAGGGAACTCAGACAAACTAAAGATTCCTCTATACACTACCTCCCTCCTATAGTCCTAATTCCTCCCTCCTCCTTCTGATGCTTTGGGATAGTACTGAGCAGGAGCCCAAGAGACCAGAAGTGTTACAAGATGAAAAACAAACAAAAAGACTAAGATAAATGACATAGAAAGAAAATGTTTGCCAAATTTGAGAAATAGTTTATCAGGAAATTTATATGAAAGAAATGGTATTCTAATTTTTCCATAGGCTTATAGCTTCTCTTTTGGGCCTCTCACTTATAGGCAGCCTTCATTTCTTTCTTGCTTGATATATTTCTGCGCAAATACATGCTTAAAAGGTTGTCATGAGCTTTGGACCTGGTCAATCTGGATAGTTTGAGAAATCACAGAAACAAGATATGACTCAGCTATACTCAGGTATATAGTCAAAATATTCAAAACTAGCATACCAGAGACACTTTCACATCTATGTTTATTGAAACATTATTCATAATAGTCAAAATCTGTAACCATCACAGATGTCCATCACAGATAAATATATAAAGAAAATGTGGTACATATGTGCATTGGAGTTTTATTCAGCAATTAATAATGAAATATTTCATTTGAATGTAAATAGATAGGTTAGAAATCATAATGATAAGAAAAATGGTATATTTTCTTTTGTGTGTAGAATGTAGATTTAAACACACACGTATTTATTTGTGAAAGTGGTAAGGTGACTATCTGTGAAGACAAAGGGAGACAACTGGGGGGAAATCAAAAGAAGAAAATGAAGGAATAGATGTAGCTAAAGTTTCATGTATGTGTGTACATTGTTTCATACAGTGAAATGACACTAATAATATTTTTAAACTAAAAATAAGAACATTAAGTGGGGTACCTAGAACAAGATAGAGACTCAACACTATTGGACTTTCTACTGACCACATTTGGGTGACTCCTTAATTCAGTCACAAAAGATGCTCTGGATTGAGATTGAGATTTCCATATTTTAGTCACTTTTTTATAGTTTATGGTTATTAATCTAGAGATTTTGTTATACAGTTATTTTCTATGAAATGATAATAATGAATTTCAAGTGCTGAGAACCAAACAAGATTATGAAAAGGCTTATCATTGGTACTATTAACTCATACAATGTAAAGGTTGATAATGTGAGGTCCACAGTCACACTGCTAGTGCTAAAATATATGACCTTGGAAAAATAGTACAAACTCTATGGCTCTGTGGTTTCATCTGTGGTATATGATGCTTCAAATACTTTTCTGATTCAGTTGTAGAAATTAAGTGAATTATCATTTAGATAGAAGTTCTTAGAATCACAGCATCTGGAATCCAGTGTTACTATTAGAGAAATATTGCTGAATATGACTGTGTTGATTTTAGAGAGATAAAATATTAGTAGAAATAGAGGCCGGGCGGTGGTGGCTCACGCCTTTAATCCCAGCACTCGGAGCAGAGCAGCGATCTCTGTGAGTTCGAGGCAGCTGGGCTACAAGTGAGCTCAGAAAGCGCAAAACAAAAAAACCTGTCGAAAAACAAAACAAAACAAAAAAATATTAGTAGGAAATGGAAATGTAAGAGAAAAATCTTTGAGATTCTGAGTTTAAGTGTGATTCTCCTAAGTATTGGGGTTAAATATTTCAAACTTCTTGCAAAATGTGAGTGATCAGAAGAAAGTATGATTGGGCAGTTATCACTATATCAGTGATGCACTGATAATAAGTCTCACAGAATTCATGACAGATGTATACATACACAAAAAAAAGGAAAGAAAAAAGAAACCCTCATGGCTCTTGTTACAGGAAATGTCCTGAGTTATAAAAAAGTAATCAGCATTAAATAAAAAATGCTAGTAACACATATAAGATAATTCCCCATATGCTATTGACCAGCAGGATGCCAGAAACCCCCAAACAGTATAGACAATCATCACTGCTCTTCATTGCTCACCAGAATCAGCTGGCAAAGCCACATTGCCTAAGACACCTCACACTTTAGTTGCATGCTATAGAGAAATCAGGCTAGAACTAAGCTAGAAATGTCCTCCCTGGTGGCTAGCTTTCACAATTTTGGAAGGTGGGGAAGGCTGCTGGAAGAGAAGAGTCAACAACAGTTATACAGATGTGGCCCCATGAGCTACAGTAAGACTTGCCTGGGAAAACATGTTCATTTTGTAATAGCATGACTATTATGTAGGTAACCAACTGTTTTCAGGTTGAGTTTAGGGCCTGCTCTAGATGAGGAATCTCATGCCTATGACTGAAAATCCAGTCAAGAGCCTATAACAGAAAGATCATAGACCTTCAAAGGAAACCTATTACTGTTATTTTGTTAAGTGAACAAGTCAAACTACCTTCTAAATACTTGTTTTTATACCTGTAGATCATTGCTGCTCTTAACATTACTCAGAGGAGATGCTTTATGCAGTGGGCTGTGGTTAAAGCAGAGATTCAAACTAGTCAAAGTGTTGAGGAAAACTAAGTGTTGGGTGCTCAGCCCTAAATAAAATATCTATGCCAACCCTTCCAGGGCTCTGGGAATGTTGGGGTAGGTAAAAAGAACATAAGAGCCAAAGGATAGGGAGCAGTGATGAAAGACAGTGCCTTCTGGACAATGAGGCCATTGCACTCATGAAACTCACTGCAGTTGTGGCTATCTGAATAAGAGCTGTGCAAAACTGGACACAACAACACTGCAGTATGGATGGGAATGGAGCTCATAAGGCCCCACTCATCACTGTGAACCATGGGCAATTAGTGGTTGTTGAAGGGTGGGTATCACTCAGTGGTGTAGCCACTGATAAGTTGTTTGTGCTCTTACAAGCACCTTATTTAATTACAGTGTGTCACAAAAGAAACACCAGAGTTGGAGGGAGATTTGTTACAAAGAAAAAGGCCTTCACCTGGAGAGGGGAGGGGATGAAAGAGAGCAATAAGAGTGAAAATGGCCAAGTGTGTGTGTGTGTGTGTGTGTGTGTGTGTGTGTGTGTAATCAATTTTTTTTTAAAAAAAAAAGCAAGAAAATTGGCAAAAATCAAAGATAAATGGTATGTTATTGGGGAGAAGTAGAAACATAAAGGATTATCTGAAAAAGTACCTACAATAAAAACACATCATTGAGTAAAAACATGTCACTGGTATATTTAAATACTATACTCTCAGTTTAAAAACTATCAACACAAACAACTGGTTGAATTAGAATTTATTTGCTTTGTGACAAATGCACTGTTTAAATAAAGAATGTTTGAAAAACTACATTTCAAATGGATGTCAATTTTCCTTTTTAACATATATTCATTGAATGTTGTGATGGATTTCATAAAGATATTTTCATTCATATATATAATATACTTTGACCATATATACCCTCCCTATAGTCTCTCCCATTTTTATATTTCCCTGGAATTCTTCATTTTCTATGCATATAATTGTGCTTTTTATACTGTCCCAAATATCCTGTATTTTCTTATCATGTGTTCTATTAAATTTCTCATTTTCCTTAGGTGGGTGTTCCAAATCTTCTAATTTGTCTTTAAGGCCTGATATGTTGTCCTTCACATGGTTCATTTTGTTGGTGAAGCTTCTCTTTAACTTCATATTAAACAAATTGAATTTTAAATATTTTATTAATTCTTTGAAAATGTCATAGTGTATTTTAATCATATTCACCATCCTTATCCAGTGTTTCCCAGATCCACCTCTACATCTCTATCCACCCAACCTCATGTTAAAAATATAAAAATATCTATATTTTTAAACCCATCAAGTCTAGTTTATACTGCACAACTACTCTCTAGTGTGGAGCTTGCCCTGGAATATGATCAGCCCACCAACGGTCATGTCATTAAAGGAAACAGACTCTCCCTTGTCCAGCAGCTTAATACCAATGGGTCGTCAGCTAAGGATAAGACTTTCTTCTCACCTCCATCCATTCATAATGGAATTTCATCCATTTTGAGTTTGCACAGGTGTTGTGCATGCTGTCACAATGACTGGGAGTTCATATATGCAACTCTCCTGTTGTTTAAAGAAAACACTGCTTCCTTGAAGTTGGCTCTTAAAAGTCTTTCCATTCTCTCTTCTATAAAGATCTTTGTGTCTTTGTGGAAGAGATGTGACAGAGCTGACAACTTGAGAGCTAATCCCTTTGCAGTCTCTTATTCTCTTCATGTTTACCAGTTGTGGATCTCTGCACTAATTGCTATCTAGTGTAAGAAGAAACTTCTCTCATGATGGTGGAGAGATGCACCAACCTCTGGGTATAGCAACACATATCCTAAACATCTGACAGTATATGCAGAGAATGACAAAATCTCAGCACCAATAAAATAAGCAGTCCAATTAAAAGAGGGCTGAATTCTTTGTTGTTTTTGTAGCAATGTTCATCATATATTCATTCATTATTTTTTAATTAAATTTATTCATTTATTTTACATTCTGACTGTAGTTTCCCCTCACTCCTCTACTCCCATTCTCTCCCCTCACCTCCCTTCTGCACCCCCTCTAACCAATCTACTTCTCCTCCACCTAAGCTCAAAAAGGGGCATGTCCCCCATAGGTGTCAACAAAGCATAGCATATCAAGTTGAGGTAGAACTAGGCTCCACCCTTGGTATTAAGGCTGCAGCTGTAGTGCAGAAGGCAACCCAGCATGAGGTTCTCAAAACCCAGCCAAAGTGTCAGGGACAGATTACCCATCTTATTAAAAATATGTTCCTACTGTTCCAACACTGTAGCTGGAGAGTTTTCTCTCCAGGTCCCACCAAGTCCCGGCAGTCCGACAGCCCACTTATAAAATAAACACACAGACACATATTATTTAAACTGTTTGGCCTAATGGCTCAGACTTCTAGCTATCTAGTTCTTACATCTTAAATTAATCCATTTCTATAAATCTATACCTTGCCATGTGGCTCGTGGCTTACTGGCATCTTTACATGCTGCTTGTCATGGTGGTGGCTGGCAGTGTCTCCCTCTACCTTCCTGTTCTCTCAGTTCTCCTCTCTGTTAGTCCCGCCTATACTTCCTGCCTGGCCACTGGCCAATCAGTGTTTTATTTATTGACCAATCAGAGCAACACATTTGACATACAGACCATCCCACAGCACACCACTACCTTTTTTTTTTTTTTTTTTTTTTTCAGTTTCCAAAGCTCTTCATCTGCCTCTTTTTGGAATAGAATCTCTTATTGATTCTTCTCAAATGGGTTACTTGGAGCCAGTGTCTATTCTATCATATTAATCCAGAAATCCCACAATTATTTTTAAATCTCCTTTGAGACTACTTCATCAGCTGATCACTTAAAAGTTATTTTGGCCCCGAAGTTAAACATTTAACTTAAATTTCTAGTAAGCCAGGATATACTTAATATTCCTTTATGAACCTTGTATCTTACTTAAACCTTTGAAATTGTTCCAAAATGGAAAGAAGTATATAGCTAGTTGGAGGTAGAAAGCCAGGTTCATCATTTTCTTACTGCTGACATTGAAATGTGAGAGATTCTAATTCTTCCTAGAAATGGCCATGAGTTTCAGATCCTTAATTATTCACTGATAGTGTCCTGCTCAGTTATGTTTCCCCATGTGATCTCCACTAGTGGGTAGCCTTGTCATTACTAGAAGATGTTGAAAGTTCTGATTTTCTAAGATGCCTCTTCTCACATAACTTATACTGAAAGAGAAGAGAGGGTACCTCCTTAATGTTGGATGGGGGTGAAAATCAGAGCTCTCCACATCTCCAAGGACACCAAGTGAAATTGTTCAGGGAATCTCATTACTTTCCAGGGATGTTGACAGTTCTGACTAAATACAGTTAAGAGAGAAGTCTGGACTTCCCACCAAGCCTTTGCTGGCAAGAATGGGGATAAAGTTGTCATCTCTCTGTTGTTCTTGGCTAGTGTAGAATGGTTATTATCTAACTTGTGTTGTACTACATTGCCCCTTTGTTGGTTGTTGACTAGAAAAAGTGTACTTTGTTAAGGCTTTCTGACTGTACATGTTATCATTTCCAAATTTCTGTCTTTTTTAACAGCAGATTTGAAATACATAAATCCACAGAAAATCCAGGGAATGTAATGTTTTATTCATTGGTTCACAAAGTCCCTCATAAGACAGTTTTCTTTATTCTATATTTCAGAGTCCTACTTTTTTGTATAATAATCAATGTTTCTAGCTATGGATGGATTTAGTAAAAGTGCACAAAAATTTTGAGGCAAAAATAATAATGCACAATGATGTTTACAGAATATCCATTAGTTGAATTTTTGAGTTAGTGCTTATTTTTTGTAAGGATATTACTTACATATGAAAATTATTGCATTACTTCAAGGTAGATTGTAACATATCAAGAATGCATATTATAGTCTCTATAGAAAGCATGCAAATAGGTAATCAAATTACTTAATGTATGGTTCAAAGGCTACCAAATCTATCCCTACAGAAACAGGATGCAGAAACAAACACCAAAAGTGACATAAACAACTTCATCTCTATGAAATAAGGTATGTTACTGTTTTATCTCCTAGTGACTCTGAGCTTCTATTACTGTAATAAATTCACATTTTATTTACTTAACTATTTTGAATTTGTTATTTACTATAGGTATGTATGTATATCCTTTGTGTTCAAAAATGAAAGTTAGGTAATATTTTCTAATTGATATTAAGTAACAATAAGCTAAGTTTAGAGCCCAGGTTGAAAGTGCACCTACTAAAGTCTAGACACCTACACCAGAGCACTAATCGCACTGTTGATTCTATAGTGCCTCCTCTAGTAAGCATTTAAATTTTCTTGCCAGGCAACATATCTCTATCTTGAAACACAGGGGCAAAGTCTGACTGAATAAAGATTTAGATAAGTTATTGTGGCTATAGTCCAGAACTGTAAATATGGAAAAATTGGAAATGGGGCCACAAAAGTAAACTGAAACAATGTTTTAAAGGGGATGATTTTGTAATAAGAGGTTATTTTTTTATTCTTTATGTGTTGAAAAACCTGAAAAACAAAACAGAGAGGAAAAACTAGAAATAATATAGGCAGCTACAGCAATAGCCTAAGTGAAAAATGACAAAAACCAGCCTCATAGAATGGGAAAGAATGGGGAATTATACCTATATGAGAAATAAAGAGAAAATAGTTAATAAAAATCAGTGAACAATTAAATGGAATAGACAATGAGGTAGGTGTGTTTATGAGTAATTTCATAACAAGTTAACTAATTACGATAGTTTTAACTGTCAACTTGTAATAACCGACAATAACCTGTAATGAAAAATCCCAATGATAGGTTTCCTAGATCAATTGCCTGTGGGCATACTTCCAGGGAGTTTTCTTCTAAATTGGTTAATTGAAGTGAGAAGACCCAGCCCACTATGGTGGTACCATTCCCTGGTTTGGGGTCCTGGACTGTATAAGAACGGAGAAAGAAAGCCACACAGTAAACATGCATATGTTTATTTCTGATCTTGACTGTAGATACTATGTGTCCAGCTGCTTTCCTGCCTTGACTTTCTGATGGACTATAATTTGAAACTGTGAACTAAAATATTGCCTTTCTCCTCTAATTTGCTTTTTGTCAAGGAAATGAAACTTTTCTAATGAAACTAGAACACTTATCAAACTTTTGTTCAGTCAATGTAAGAATAAGTTCATAAAACAGTGGCAATATGCAGAGTACACATATAAGGCATTCATGGTTGTATTATCTAATTGAATACCCATAATTACAGCATGTATAAACTAATACTGCAACGTAAATGAAAATCTATTGCTGTAATGATAATCAAAGTAAGAGATCACAAAGTTAGCGGGAGAAATAATTTTGAGTTCACATTCTTATCCACTACTAGCTCAATCATATTTACTTACATTTCACTTAATAGAGAAATTCAAAAAGCTTAAAAGAAAATGGTTTCCACTTCCTCACCTAGAAAAAGTAACTTCTTCATATATTTATTTACTATCTATCTTTTGAATATTTGTCTCTTAGTTACTGTTCTAATGCTGTAACAAAATGAATTCAGATGGTTAGAGTCCATAATGATAGAGCAAGTACATTCCAGAATGAACAACTGAGAGTTCACATCTCTATCCCCAAGTAGGGGACAGAAAGAGACAGTGGGAATGGTGTGATTCTTTCAAAACAATGTTACACAAACCTGAAACATCATGACATATGCTATCATAAGAGCATGAACTCTGTAGTCAGATATCTGGGCCATACTTCTGTGTGCACCCCTGAGTATCTTGTATGACTCTGAACAAACTACACGGTGGTTAGCTTTAGTGTTATCTGCAGAAAAGAAAAATTACAGCATCTATTACACTGCATTGTTGTGAGCTTTAAGTGCTCTAAAGAACACTTAAGTAGTTTGACAGAAGTCCAGGAGTTCAGCCCAGTGCTTCTTTGTAGATCACGACATCTGCTTCCATCAGTTACTGGTTGTAGGTTCTATGATTACAATTAGGGTAGTCACTAATCAAATTATAAGGGAAGATAAGTTAAGGCACCCTCTCCATTACTGCTAGGAATCTTAGTTGGTGTCTCTTTGTGGAATTCTACTTCAATTGAAGAGAGGGAAAAGAGACCACAGGAGCAAGTGAGGTCAAGATGATGATAGGGAAAACCACAGAGAAAGCTTACCCAAGCTGGTGGGAGCTCATGGATTCTGGCCTATCAGCTGGGGAACATGCAGAGGACTGAACTATGCCCTCTGAATGTAGGTGACAACTGTGTGGCAAGATCTGTTTGGGGAGCCCCTAGCAGTGGGATCAGGACTTCCCCTGGATGCATGATATGGCTTTCTGGAACACATTCCCTATGGTGGGATACCTTGCTCAGCCTTGACACGAGGGCAGGTCTTGTTCCTGCTTCAACTTAGTATGCCAGACTTTGTTGACTCCCCAAGGTAAGCATTTTACCCTCTCTGAGGAGTGGATGGGGAGGTGGAATTGGGGGAGGTGCAAAGGGGAGAAGGGAAGGGAGGGGGAACTGGGATTGATATGTAAAAGGAAAATTATCTTTTTTAACATAAATAATTTTAAAAAAAAAAAAAAAAAGAAGAAGAAGTGTGACAGAAGCCAGGTGGTGGTGGTGGTGCACGCCTTTAATCCCAGCACTTGGGAGGCAGAGGCAAATGGATCTCTGTGAGTTCAAGGCCAGTCTGGTCTCAAAGTAAGTTCCAGGACAGACAGCCAGGAACGTTACACAGAGAAACCTTGTCTCAAAGAACAAAAAAAAAAATTCATTTATTTTATGTGTAAAAAATAAAAACTTCAGGTCTCTTAGAACTGGAATTATAAGTGATTGTAAGCTACCATGTAGAACTGAATCTGGATCCTTAGCAAAAACAGTAACTGCCCTTCACCACTAAGTCATTTCTCCAGCCCCATTATGGGATTTTCACGAATATGCCTCATTATACTTTGTTTTAATTCCTCTCCCTCCTCCAGGGCACTCCCTCACCCCTGTTCTCCTCTTTCTGAATCCCTTGCTTCCAATAAATAGTACCACTCAGCCACTTCATGTCAATATACTGCATTTTCTTCTTTCCATTAAGTTCTCTTCCTCCCTTCACATGGTTCCCATTCTAGTTTCTGCATACACACACACACACACACACACACACACACACACACACACACACACACACACACACACACACACACACATTCAAATCTAAATCCCACATATTAGGTAAAATATGAGATATTTGTTCTTCAGAGTCTGACTTAACAATGATTTCTAGCTCCACTGATTTTCCCGTTACTGTCATGACTTCATGTTTCTTCACTACTGTATGAAATTCCAGTATGTGTAACCATCTAGGCTGGTCCATTTCCAAAGTGTTGTGAATGAGACAGCAGTGATCATGGATGTACAAGTATCTCTGAGGCTTGTTGACTTGCTGTCCACATGTCTATAACCAGGAGTGGTATGGCTGTGTCATATGGCAATTGTACGTGTAGGTTTTGCCAAACCTCAATACTGATTCCCATGGTGGTCCCACCAGTTTATACACATGCAGCAGTGTACAAGGCTCCTCTTGCCCCACATCCTCATCAGAATTTGGTGTCAGTTGTTCTCCTGAACATAATCATTCTGATTTGGGTGAGATGAAATCTCAAAAATGTTTTAAATTGTGTTTCTTAGATAGTTGAACATGTTAAACACTATTTCAAATATTTATTAACCATTTGTATTTCTTTATTAGGATGGTGGTGACAGTATGGTGATCATTACTAAAATAAGAAGACAAAAGAGAAATCCAGAAGAAAAAGATAAGGAAGAAGAGTAGTGTATACAACACACTTTAAACAATATGGTATGTGATATGTGTATTTAAAATATTAAGCATGAGGATAACAATCAGCCATACACAACAAGATTCACTGTTGTAGAAATGTGATGAATTTTTAACAAAGGGGTTCATACAGTAGAATACAGACTAGTCAGATGATTGAGACCATTCTCCATGTGCTAAATATTCAAAGCAGCACAAAGGTACCTCTTCATTTCAGAATATTAAGTTCTTCATCACAGTAGATTAGAAGAGTAGGCATTAAGCAGAGCTGACAGCCTGGAGGCAATTCACTGATTTTCTGGAGAACAGTCATTCCCATAAAAATCTGTAGGCCAAGGAGGACGTGTTCTTGAAGAGACCCCTTGCCAAGGTAAGCTTATAAGGAGTTATGGCTTGGCTGCCTGGGTCATTGCCCTCTCCCAGATCTGATGTTGTATATTCACCTAAGTTTCCCTCCAGGTCCCCAGTGTAGGCCACTAGGATCATTGATCATCTGTGCACTTTCTGTCAGGCTCATTAACAACTCTTTAATGAGAACATGTACAGTAACTGTCCATTAGTACATCATTTAGACTGAAGACCAATAGTTCAGTCCAAGAACACCACAGTGGAGTGAAAAGAGTGGACTTCTCTTTGCAGAAGCCACTGGGCTTTTACTGTTGAGTCTCCAGAGTCCCTTGCAGGTCTCAGAGACTGTGGTTCTGAGTACAGGTCTGGAGGGACCAGGGGCTTAGTGAGAGGATGGGACAACAGAGATGAGTAATCCCAGGCTTACCACACACAGCTCTCAGTGGAGAGAGACTCTTGGGGAAATCAAATGCTCAAGTGCAGTATCTTTGTTTCATAAGTCCATTAAACTCTACTTGTCCAGGAAGACATTGGCCTTCTTCTTCCCTCCTCTCTGTATATATCCTTTAGACATCCCATCTGTTCTCAGGCTTTTAACACACCACTCCTATGGAGATGAAACTTGGGCATGGATCAGTCATAGAGCCTCTTTATTGGTCTCTCTGCATGCAGTAATGGTGAAGAAACACACACACACATACACACACACACATACACATACACATCTCATTTTATTCAATCCTTCTTGATGTATCCAGAGTTCACTGTAAATTCATTTGATGTAATCTGTCATTATTATGCTCAAAATCTTTATGCCTCCCTTAATCTTTAGAATAAAACATGTTCTCAGCATGCAATGTAAGTCCCCAAACTAGTTTACTGCCCAAAGTTAAGTTCTTGTCTTTATTTATCTTCTCAATTACACTCATACTGAATTTTTCCCTTTACAAAATACATTTTTAATTTCTCTAAATACTACCCGTATATTCCCTTAAGAACACAAAATCTATAATGTCTTCGTTCATATCCTGTGTGTGATCCATCCTTACCAGTCATGTAAGTTCATATAATGGCTCTAAGTTTCCATTCTGTCATTATTTAATTGGTAAATGTAATATAGTAATAAAATTATACATGTATATTATTCAATCTGTAATAATAAAATAAGAGCAATAGAAGCCACCCACTGATTTATGTGATCTCTTGGTAAACTGGTTATACAAATATACTGTATTATTTGTTGAATTGCCACAAATGTGGTTTCAACTTTGTCATTTATCTTTTAAATATTGCGTGTATATTTATTCTTATTTTCATGTTAATCTAGATATAAAAATACATCAAGGTGAACAGTGTAGAAATTATGGAATAAAGAATAAAATACAATCACTTTATTAAGAAAAATAGTGAAATAAATACATTAGCAATTTCAACATTCATAGATATAATGTTGTATTTTAAAAATAACATTTGCCTTAAGTAAGAATAATATTTGTAGCATCCACTGAACTAAACATATGGAATATCTTCTAATGCTGTTAAATCTTCATTTGTAGCACAGTTCTAAATGGTTGCACAGAAGACTATAGTAAAACAATTTATGTCAAATGTTGCTATATCTGTTATTTTCATTCATTAATTGATGTTACAATATCATAAAAGATGTGAAGAAGCAAATTCTAGAAAACAAAATTCTCCAAATTTAATCTAAAATTATAGAATAAACCTAGTTCAAAATGTCTTTAGTATATAATTTAAAACATATTTGGCATTTGACCTATAATGCTTTTCCCTTAACTTTAAATGTAATTGAGTACAATACTTTCCATTATTGAAGACTATCCATTGTCCACCCATGACACATCATCAAATATCAGTTCACTATGTGAGTATGAATTGATTTCTGAGTCTTCTAATATATTCCCTTAGTCTTCACGTTTGTTTTAATGTATGTCCTTTTGCATGTTTTTCTACTCTTTGGAAATTTATCACATAGTCTAGATATCTTTTTGATTTTTAATTTTCATTCAATTTTTACTGTTAAGTGTTCAAAAACACTTAATTTCTTAGGGGTGAGGCTGAGTCATCTTTCTCTTTGTAAATGTTGCTATAGTATCCTGCTTAGATATCAACATTCTAAAATGAAATCTGAATGTGTTTTCTTCACAATTATCTACATCTCAATTTCAGTATTTACATAATTTTCCATATCAGATATAATTGTATGCTAAAAGTTGAAGGTTTAGCTGGGCTTTATTGCATTCTCCTTATACTTGCTATTCTTGTATATAAATTCTTGTATCTGAAGCTTGTCTGTACTTCTCGTTTCTACTTTTGGAATTTGTTTTTGCTATAATATTTTCATAATTGCATAAAGGCTTTTCATGCTTATGTTTTAGCCAACTTTATTTTTTCATTTCCTAAAAAGCATTAACTGATTTTGTTAGGTGTTCTTATTCTTCAGATGTGCCCTCCAAGGTACTGTGTTCTCCATTTATATTTCATTAATTTTTTTATTCCACATATGTGCCATATTTATATCATATTCATCTCTATCAGTTATTTTATACCTATTTATAATTACTTAAATATCTCTTTCATTAGACTCTAGACTTCAATGGGCCCTCACACATCATTACACCAGTTATTCTATAAGGACTGAATAAATATTGAAATTTTCATATCACTTAGAATCTACCTCTTCATGTAGTTGATGAACTATTGATGAATGTCTGCTTTTGAAATTTTGTGGTAATGTTCCTCAGAAGTTTAACAGAAAAATTTAGGAACATGTTATTGAAGGGATTGCTTATTTGTTGGGGTACTTGGGGATTGTCTATTTTAAATTATTTGAAACCCATTACACACATTAATTTTCCACTCCTTATATTTTATTATTCTCAGGATCTTAATTTTGAGACACAATGGATTATGCAACTAATGAGAAACAACTGTCAGTTTTGGCTCTGATAGACTGAAGATAAAGATCTTAGGATTGACACCCATTAACTGAGTAGGTAAAAAAAGAATTACAATTTTGTGAGCTGAGGTAGCCTGCAGTTCCTACAATGAAGGGGTTTCATTAATCTTACCCACTAAATTAGTTTTTAGACATACCTTCCTCCTTTTCCTGCTATGAATCAAAACAAAATCTAATAAACTGTATACTTTGTCAAAGTGTTCTGGAGGCATAGTCTCTGAGGCACTCATAAAAATACCTATTAATTTTGTTACTAGATGAAGATTGAAACAGTGACACATTGATTAAGGGAAATATATATAATGTATAAACAGAAATTTTATACTGCTTTTTCACTTGATTCTACTTCTTTGCCTCAGGATACTTTTCATTGAGCCTAGTTACTAAAGTATTTTAAGTGTAAAGGAAGCATGGGACGGCAGAAAAATGCTCAATTTTTTGAGGTATTTTTTATTTAATTTTTTTTATTTATTTTTATTTATTTATTTTTCTATTATCACCTTGATACAGACTCCCCTGAGGATTGAGTTCAACCTGGTAGATTCAGTCCAGGTAGGTCCAGTCCCCTCCTCCCAGGCTGAGCCAAGTGTCCCTGTATAAGCCACAGGTTTCAAACAGCCAACTCATGCACTGAGTACAGGACCCAGTCCCACTGCCTGGAGGCCTCCCAAACAGATCAAGCTAATCAACTGTCTCACTTATCCAGAGGGCCTGATCCAGTTGGGGGCTCCTCAGCTATTGGCTCATAGTTCATGTGTTTCTACTAGTTTGGCTATTTGTCCCTGTGCTTTTTCCAACCTTAGTCTCAACAACAATTGCACTCCTGGAGCTCCACCTGGGGCCTAGCCATGGATCTCTGCATCCGGTTCCCTCAGTCATTGGATGGGGTTTCTAGCACAACAATTAGGGTGTTTGGCCATCCTATCACCAAAGTAGGTCAGTTCGGGCTGTCTCTCAACCATTGCCAGCAGTCTGTTGTGGGGGTATCTTTGTGGATTTCTGTGAACCTCTCTAGCACTTTGCTTCTTCCTATTCTCATGTGGTCTTCATTTATCATGGTCTTTTATTCCTTGTTCTCCCTCTCTGTTCTTGATCCAGCTGAGATCTCCTGCTCCCCTAAGCTCTCTTTCCCTCAACCCTTGCCCTTCATTACCCCCACTCATGTCCAGATTGTTCATGTAGATCTCAGCCATTTCTCTGTCATTGGACAATCCCTGGGTCTTTCTCGGGGTCCTGTTTTCTAGGTAGCCTCCCTGGAGTTGTGAGTAGCAGTCTAGTCATCTGTTTTACATCTAGTATCCTCCTATGACTGAGTACATACCATGTTTGTCTTTCTGAGTCTGGGTTACCTCACTCAGGATGATTTTTTCTAGATCCATCCATTTGCCTGCAAACCTTATGGTGTCATCGCTGATCTCTGCTCAATAGTATTCCATTGTGTATATGTACCACATTTTATTTATCCATTCTTCAGTTGAAGGGCATCTAGGTTGTTTCCAGGTTCTGGCTATTACAAAAATGCTGATATGAACATAGC
This sequence comes from Peromyscus leucopus, assembly GCF_004664715.2. Lineage (NCBI taxonomy): Eukaryota > Metazoa > Chordata > Mammalia > Rodentia > Cricetidae > Peromyscus > Peromyscus leucopus. The sequence continues at coordinate 98,309,671 of NC_051063.1, read as the reverse complement.
TGAGCAAGTGCCCTTGTGCTATGATTGAGCATTCCTTGTGAATATGATCAAGAATGGTATAGCTGGATCTTGGGGGAAATTTATTCCCAATTTTCTGAGAAAGCACCATACTGATTTCCAAAGTGGTTGTACAAGCTTGAATTCCCACCAGCAGTTTCATAAAATTTATAAATTTGTTTTATAAAGTGAATAATTTTTCAAAAGAATAAAATAAAGGAAATGATTACCAGTATCAGAGTTCTGGTGTTTGGTCTATATCCTTGTCTTTGTTTTTAGGCAGCACAAGGTCCTTTTTTTCTTTCAACAGATCTAATTTTAGCTCTTTCCCTGACAATTATCAGGAGTCTGAAAAACAAATCCAGAATCTGATTTGTACAATCAAGAATCTATGTCTATGAGCGCATGTGGTATTTATGTCCATGCTCATGGATGCAGGAAACTGGTCAAGAGTAACTGAGTTTGTCCTCATCAGCTTCTCTTCCCTGCCTACTGAAATACAGACCTTGCTCTTCCTGGCATTTCTAGCCATCTACCTGATCACTCTGCTGGGAAACAGCCTCATCATTCTGGTAACCTTGGCTGATCCCATGCTGCAAAGCCCAATGTACTTCTTCCTCAGGAACTTGTCTATTTTAGAGATTGGCTTCAACCTGGTTATTGTGCCCAAAATGTTGGGGACCTTGATTGCCCAGGACACAAGCATCTCCTTCCTTGGCTGTGCCATTCAGATGTATTTCTTCTTCTTCTTTGGAGTGGCTGAATGCTTCCTCCTGGCCACCATGGCATATGACCGCTATGTAGCCATCTGCAGTCCCTTGCACTACCCAGTCATCATGAACCAAGGGACACGTGCCAAACTGGCTGCTGCCTCCTGGTTTCCAGGATTCCCTGTAGCCACTGTGCAGACCACATGGCTCTTCAGTTTTCCATTCTGTGCCACCAACAAGGTGAACCACTTCTTCTGTGACAGCCCACCTGTGCTGAGGCTGGTCTGTGCAGACACAGCTCAGTTTGAGGTCTATGCCATTGTTGGCACCATTCTGGTCGTCATGATACCCTGCCTGCTGATCCTATGTTCCTACACTCGCATTGCTGCTTCCATCCTCAAGATTCCATCAGCCAAAGGGAAACACAAAGCCTTCTCCACCTGCTCCTCACATCTCCTCGTTGTCTCTCTTTTCTATGTGTCTTCGAGCCTCACTTACTTTAGGCCTAAATCAAACAATTCCCCTGAAAGTAAGAAATTATTATCGTTGTCCTACACTGTTGTGACTCCCATGTTGAATCCAATCATCTATAGCCTGAGAAATAATGAGGTGAAGAATGCTCTCAGTCGGACCTTCCACAAGGCCCTGGCCCTCAGAAACCATATCTGATAAATACCCTCTCTCCTCTTTAAATGTCCACTGGAGTGACACCCACTTGTTAAATGGCTGTTAGAAAGCTCAGTAGAGACAAAAGAGCAAGGAGGTCATTGAGATTCATCTGTACTTCTCTGCCTTCCCATTGTGTGAACTTTGTTTTCTCATCAGTGTAATCTGTATTTTTAGTACTCTGTTGCCAATTTCCTCAAGGTATTTATTTTGTGAATATGCATGAAAGTGACCTACACTGTGAACTGTGTGGAGCTCCTTCTAATGTGTGCTTGGGATCATATACCAGAAAATACAGTCAAAACCATCAAAAGTCATCCTGGCCCTTTATTTGGCTTTAGACTAGTTTGGTTCCAGGTGTGAAGAAGCATCCCTATTCTTCTACTGTATGATTCTTTTGTTCTTTCCTTTTATTTTACTTCCCCCTTAGGTAGGCAGTTTGGGACCTCAAACAAAGGAAGGTCAACTACTAATCCACATACATATTTACATAACCTCAGTAGTCACATTGACTCTTTCCTCAGGCTATTTTGGCCAGGTGGAATAAGCCTAGTTTACAGTTCTCCCAATTTCATTTTCAGGCTTTAAACCTTTGTTTAAAAACAGCTGCAAATTTTCCCATACTATCTATTGTGATATTGTCCTTTGCAAGGCTTTCCTGGACCTTTGCAGACTCCAGTACAAGTCTTTCTATGAACACTATTGTGTTGAGCTTAGTGACTTTGCATTTCAAAGTTAGGTGCATTGTCAGCATGAAAAGACAAAAGGCCATCACAAATGAGTAAGTTAATCAATATTGAGGAGTTCAAATAAAGTCACTGAGAAGAGCAAATTAATTTTATGGCTGAGGAAAGTAAAACCAAAAGATATTTAAACAAATATAACTGGGAAACAATTCTAAAACCCAAGTGTTTGAATATTAGTTTTATTATTTTTCAGTGCCATATAATATATAGAAATTATTTAGTTCAGAGTCACTGAAAAACAGTATTTTATAAGGGTAGATTGGAAGAGAAATGGGTGGGCAAGAGTACATTTGAAAAAGACTTAAAGAGCATACATTTAAAACACACTTCACATTAGGAAAAATACAGCTGTATTTATAAAAAATTCAAAAACAAAGAGCTTCACACCAAACCATGTTGATCAGACTTCTTTTGGAGCATCTTTCACGTAATACACACATGGATAAATTAGAAAATTTATACAAAGATAATCACACTCCTTGCACGCCTTAAGACTGTAAGCATTCAAGTGAAGAGAGGAACAATGCTTGTAAACGAGAATTTACATGAAATGTTCACATAAACCAGTCAAGCTCATTTGTGTTATTATAAGCCAGAAGACTCCTACCCTCAGAGTGCAGGTGAACACAGCCTGAAAGCCATCACAATGTGTTATAAGTCAATATACTGTGAAATAGTTATTTAGAACATACTGAGGAAATATATGTTCAAGTAAAGAGACCACAAAACACCATACTAGACATGAGTGTTCTAGAAGATAAGGCTGCAGAGTATAAAACTAGACAATAAGGGCCAGATGGAGAAGGATTCAAAATGGCCTAGTTATTTTCCTTCATCCTTTAAATACAAGTTCACTTCCTCAACCATTCTGTCTTCTTCACCTTGTTGGTAGCAATCAATTGTTTTCTGAGGCTATTAAGATCCGTGAACTTATTATAAATATTTTGTTTCAATAATCTTAAATAAATATTCAAGAATATTCTGCTAATATCTTCTCTTTTGAAAACTTGACAAGATTTTGTTCCCTACATTTTACTTGGTGTTTATAACTTGGGGGAATAGTAAATGTCTTCATGACAAAAGAAAAAGAGAGGGATTATTACTATCTCTAAAAATGTGACTGAATAACAAAAAAATGAACATTTCATAGTATTCTTTTCCAAGGTCAAGTTATAATTAATGGGTATAATTAATAGAGGACTATTTTAAATAAGTCATTCATTTTTAGGTACTCTTCTACATCCAACACTATGGAGAAATAGATTCATCATCAATGTTCTTATTCCTTGGAACTGGGTGATGAATCTAGGCAAATTACACACTCACAATGGATGTATATAAAAAACTGAAACTCTCTGAAGTTGGGGGTTAGAAATTAAAATGGAAGAGCATGAAAAATGGCTCAGTGGTTAAGAGCACTTGCTGCTCTTGCAGAGGACCCAGATTTGGTTGTCAGCTCCCACATGTTGGCTTACAACTGCCTATAACTCCAGTTCCAGGGGATCTGATGCCCTCTGAGGGCAAGGCATGTACACAATGCATATACAAACAAACAGACAAAACACTCATACACATAAAAACACATAAATATTTTTAAAAAGAGACCTAAATAGAATACTTTGTTCTAATTAAGAAGTTGCTTCACCTCTTTTCCTCAACAGAACATTGTATTGGTGTAAATGCTGACATAAAAAAATGATTCCAACTCAGTGTATCACCTCCTTGACATAAACACTGGTGTCCCAAGATCTAACACCACCTTGCCTTTATGTCCTCTCTATCTCCAGGATAAATACATGTAATATGCACACATGTAATATGCACATAATTCTCCATGCCATACCTCTTTTCCTCTAATGTTTGTTAACTACCTCATGCCTTATTTAAACTAATGTTGCCACAATTACTTTAATATTTATTAGTCTTAATTTTTTTTTTTTTTTTTTTTTTTTTTTTTTGGTTTTTCGAGACAGGGTTTCTCTGTGTAGCTTTGTGCCTTTCCTGGAACTCACTTGGTAGCCCAGGCTGGCCTCGAACTCACAGAGATCCGCCTGGCTCTGCCTCCCGAGTGCTGGGATTAAAGGCGTGTGCCACCACTGCCTGGCTTATTAGTCTTAATTTTTGAATGCTGAAGCAAGAGATTAGTAATGAGACCACTTATGTTATATAGTAAAAAAAAAAAAAACCACTCATAATTTAGGAAAAAACTAACAAACTGCAAAAAGAAGAAAAACAAAACACAAAATTTTTATTACACAGGGACAAACAATGATTTCATTCTATTGCATGTAATTTAATAATCTCTGACCACTGTGGCCTTATCATATGTAATTTTTATTTTATTATATGCATGTAAATTTTATTATACATTTTATTACTTAATATCATTGCTAGAGTTCCAAGATTTGGATATGCAGGCAGCTATTTGTTACACTAAAAGTTTTCTCATCTAAAAATGGAAATAACTGTGGTAATTTGCACCCAGAATTGAAACATTTGAGTTGAATAATTAATATGAAGAAAGGTCTAAACTCTAAGCATAAAGTATTTTTCATCCTTCTGTAATTATATGTAAGAATAGGAAACATCTACTGTTTATAAAATATAAAGCATAATAATGTGTATAACTGTCATTATTTAATTCATATAGTTTCTTATTGTCTATAATTCAATTGGGTTATTTAGTATATTTGAATCAAATACATCAAATAATATATTTATCAAATATAAATAGTAATGAGATAAGCATTTTTGTAGTTTGACTTTTTTATTAATATAAGATAATATTCCATATAGAATTAATGGACAAAATATATTAAAGATCATATTTTAATTATTTTTCTCATGCATACACTTACTATAAGCCATGCACTCTACTTATTAGTATTTCCCAAGACAAACATGCATGATTTTTTGGTTGATAAAGTAGTTAATTTCATGAAGCAGGCATAATCAATTTAATGCATATTCCCTTAATATGAAAGCCTCAATATATGAAGGAAAAGAGATAACTGAAATTAAAAAATGGGCAAATTCTTCAATATAGTGGAATGATAACTTAAGTCGTTTTTTTTAAAAAATAATCAGTAAGCAGAAAGAAAAACAGCAAGTTTATAAAAAGTCTTGAGCAAGAAAACATAAACTTGCCCAAATAGCATTAAGAGAAGACATCAGGAGCTGGAAAGATGGCTCAGCTGTTAAAGGTGCCTGCTGCTCTTGCAGAGGACCAGAAGTCAGCCCCCAACACTGCAGCAAAGTGCTCACAACTTTTCAGAACTCCGGCAACAGGCCCTGACCGGTACCCTCTTCTCGCATCCACAGTCACCTGCACCCATGTGCAGCCAAAACTAAGACACTCCTGGCTTTTAAAAAATATTTCTAAGAAACTGAACAATATTTACTTGTTACTATAAAGATAAAACAAAAATTGATCACCTTTAACCTTACAGGGATCTCCAAAAGCTGTTAAAGCACTTGAAATTTATACAATCAGATTGCTCTAACCTTCATAAATAATAAAGAAAATTGTTAAGACAGTTACTATGAAAGTGGTATTTTAGACAAATCTTGAGCCATGACTGACTCTCTGGCATTTAAATGAATGGCACCACACCTTTCAAATTAGAAGTTGCGTGGAGTATGGTGATGGATATCAGTAATTTAAGCAGTCTTAAAGAGAAGGGGGAAAGATCAGAAGTCCAGGGTACTCCTCAGCTAAATACCAAATTCAAGCATGGCCTGGACTACATAAAACCCCATCTCTAAAACAACTAAAATCAAAAGTTTCTTAAATTGCCAAGATGGGGAAGGAGTAATTGCCAAACACATAAAAACAAAGGAATATTTTACAGGCCTTTGTGTGATAGTGTTTAAGCTAAATCCTGTAACTGAGTTAAGAAATAGGGATATATCACTCCACTGAACAAAACCACAAAAGTAGCAGGTAAAGAAGAACTTACACTGTGGAAATGCAAGAGAAACTGTTTTTGAATTTTTTTTTAATATTTTTATTTTATAATTAATTTAATTTTACATATCAGCCAAAGATTCCCCTCCTCCCTTCCTCCACTCCCAAGGCTTTCCCCCACCAATCTACACCCCCATTCCCACCTCTTCCAAGGTAAGGTCTCCCCTGGGGAGTCAGCCCAGCCTGGTAGATTCAGTTGAGGCAGGTCCAGTACCCTCCTCCCTGCACCAAGGCTGAGCAAAGTGCCTCAGCATAGGTCCTAGGTTCCAAAAAGCCAGCTCATGCACCAAGGACAGACAGGTCCTGGTCCCACTGCCTGGGGGCCTCCTAAACAGTTCAAGCTAATCAACTGTCTCACTTATCCAGAGGGCCTGGTCCAGTTCCATGGGGGCTCCTCAGCTATTGGTTCACAGTTCATGTGTTTCCGTTAGTTTAGCTATTTGTCCCTGTGCTTTTTCCAATCATGGTCTCGATATCTTTTGCTCATATAATCCCTGAAAGTTTTATATGTTGTTTTCCCTGCATGCATGTCTGTGTATCACATGCATGCAGTACCTGTGGCATCCAGAGGAGGGCATCAGATCCCTACGACTGGAGTTACAGATGCTTGTGAGCCACCTTGTGGGTCCTATGCAAGAGCAACCAGTGCTCTTAACCACTGAACCATCTCTTCAGTCCCAAAATCCTATTTTTGATGAAGTTTTGTGAATTGGAGCAGATGTTTTTTAAAAAAAGGAAGAAAAACAAACAAACCAAAAAAAAAAAAAAACAGTTGATACATAGCCAGAGGTCAGCACGAACAGTAAACTGAATTGATCATGTTAATTATTTTAAAGTTTAACCTGTACACATTAAGTAAACTTTGAAACATTTGACCAAGACAGTGACCTAGCTAATAATGGTAGCTGGATAGCACATATTGAAAATGAGAAGAGCAGAAATGGGGAGACTGACGTAATAGTGGCCTCATTTACAAAAGTGGCACTAGAAATCAGTTCAGCTTCTACATATATCTTTACATAAAATTCACAAAGTTAGGTGAGCTAGATTATGACAACTGAGGGAGAAGGGAGCAGAGACTCCACCCACAATTGTCATAAGCAGCCAATGGCATGGTTGCCCCTTTTATCAAGACAGAAAAAAAGGGAAGAAGAATCCATTTGTTGAGAAAGGATAAGACATGCAGAAAGAAAAAATCAGAGAATTTGGTTTCCTAATTACAATAGTTCAGCTTTGTGGATGTGCAAGCCCAGTATGATGCCTAATTTAACAAAATAGATACAGAGGCAAGGCTAGAACAGAAGAACAGATGGGAAACATGACTTCACAGTCCAATTGCCTTAAATATTAACATTTTCACCACTGCAAAATTTTCTGAGTTGTCCTATGCTCGCTCCACATTCTTCCTCCACGGGTTATGACACTTTAATGTAATATATAAATGTGTGTGTGTGTGTGTGTGTGTGTGTGTGTGTGTGTGTGTATCAATAACTGACCTAAATGCTCAGATTCAGGAAGTATAGTAAGTCACAAACCAGCTAATAAAAAGAAATCTACCACTATATATATCAGGCCAGAACTATTGAACACCAAAAAGAAAAGAAAATGTTAAGCAGCAGTCAGAAAGGACACACACTATCCGTACTTACAGATAAGGTAGAAAAGCTAACAGTGTGTTTCTTAGCAAATACAGATGAAAGCTAGGAGATAATGGAATAGATTAGCGATGTAAACACACACACTTTAAAAACTCCATGTACATTGTTTGATGAGAAATTTATTGTTCTGATAAAGAAAACGTGAAATCTGTATGTACTGGTTACAATTATGATTTAAAAATTCTCTGTATTGACCTATAATTTCAATCTGCTGTGATTCCAATTACAATAAATCAAAATGAAAAAATCATTTTTGCTATCAGCACATATTATAAAAAAAAATGGGTCTCATGACCCTTTTCCCTACATGTATGCAACATACTTTTATCATATACACCCCATTATTTTCTCAGGCCCTCCACTCACCCTCCCTTTTCCTTTCCACCCCTAATATTCCCCTTCCCACTTTCCTTTCACTAGATGGCATATGAGTGCTGTTGGTATTTTTCTTTCTGGATTTGGTTCATTTTACTCCATTTTCCTGCAAACAGCAGGATTCCATTCCTCTCTGGGTAAATAATATTCTGTTCTTCACAGACACCACACTCTCTGTTTGTCCACTCATAGACACTTAAACTGAACATTGATTTGTTTATTTATGAATAGTGTGTCATCATAATTTTGAGTCATCATTACCAGCATTTGTTGCTGTTCTTTTAATTTCTTATTCTAAAAGATTGTTGATTAGTGTTTTACTTTGTTCATAATTTAGTAAATTTTTGCCTTGAGTAATAACTGTCAGGTCGTCCCACACATCTTTATTACACAAACTTGACAGCGACCTTAAAAGCCTTAAATGTCTTGGCCTCAAGGATATAAACTGAAGCTGTAGTGCCATCTTGTGGCTGAGAAGTTTATTGCGGTTTTTTTGTTTGGTTTGGTTTCGGTTTTTGATTTGTTTGTTTGTTTCGTTTCGTTTTGGTTTTGCCCATCTTTTAGTTAGCATACAAAGTAACGGGCTTCATAATCTCATTTTCACGGACATTAACACGGCCTCTGGCTGTAGCATGAGTCACATACATCAACATAGTCTCCTGTGACAGCCCTGATCAACGCTGGGTCCAGCAGCTGCACAGGCCACTCATACTAACATGGCCCTCAGAGGGATACCATGTTGATGTCCATGATCCATATTGGGGTTGTGGGGGTTGTTCCTGATCTGTACAGTCACAGAAAACTATGTGGGAGTCTATGATACATACTGCCGTGGGCTGATACACGGGCAAGGAAGCGTCTGGCACAGTGTTATCGATGACTCTGTGCTCATATGAGAGACATCGAAGGTTTCTGCAAAAACTGCCCTCCCTAAAAGAAAAAAGAAATAGTCTAGACAGGAAGCCATTGAGGAGAGTCCTTTAAAATTGTGATGTAGATGCTGAAGGGCAGTTCTTCACAGTTGACAGCTTCTGGTAGGGGAATGCGGAAGGACTCAGTTATCTGTAGGGGCTGGCCGCTGGGAGTTTGTCCATGCTGCAATAATTATATGGGCAACACAAACTGTACTTCGTGGGTTTTTTTTTTTTTATTGTAGGGGTTGGGGCACAAGGGTGGGAGGTTGGACCTGGGAGGAATGGGAAATGAGTGTGATCGGGATGTATTGTATGAAATTCTCAAATAATTAATAGAAATGTTATGTTGGGAAAACAAACAGATCTCATTTCCATATACGGCTTTGTTTCTGTTGAACTGTCAGGAGCAAGAGGGGCTCTCTCTGCAGGTTTGATTTGCATTTCCTTAATGGCGAGTAAATACTTTTCATGTCTTCTGCCTTCATATCCTCCTTTTGTGAACTCTGTTCGTCATTTGCCCACTTATTGAATGAATGACTGCTGTCAACATTTCTGGTTCTTTATTTACTCTGGATATTAACCCTATCCCAGAAAACAGCTGCCAAAGATTGTCCCCCATCTTCTGGACTCTCTCCAGCTGTTTCCTTTGCCCTTCAGAAGCTTTAGGACTTCATGTACTACTTCTGGCCACTTCTTGCTGTTACTTCCTAAGCTGTGCCAGGATTGCGAACTGTTCCCTCCAATTTACCTCTAGTTCTTTCAGATTTTCCATTAAGAATGTGGACTTTTATAGCATGAGAGAGAAATCTACTTCAATTTTTATACATGAGGATAAGACGATGTCTTCTCTCCAACATAGCTTTTTCTAAACCCTTTACACCTTTATTGAAAATCAGATACCTTTGGTTATTGTTTATTTCTGGGTCCTCTAATCTACTTGTGTATTTGTTTGTTCTTATGCCAAAACCATGCTGGTTTTCTTACTATGACTTTGCAATGTATTTTGAAATCAAATCTTTTGCTCTATCTGACACTGTTGTTGTTGCTGCTCAGGACTGCTTAAGCTATTTCGGGTCTTTTGGGAGTGGGTTCTGTATGGATTGTTTTCTCTATTTCTTCAAAGAATGTCATTGGTAGTCTGATGGGGACTTCATTGAATTTGTAATTTGGTTTTAGTAACATAGCCATTATAACTATAGTAATTGTGCCAATCTATGTATGGGAAGTCTTTTCTTATAGACAATATAAAGACTGGTGGAAGGTTGAATTTAGCTTATGAGCTATAGTTTTCAAATACCCTAAGAACATGAATCCAGAAACTAAAATGCCTAGGCTTTGATACTGATATTGTGTCGCTTATCAGCTCCATAATGCTGGGCAGTTTGCTTAGCATCTCTCTTGCTTTGGTCCCTTTTTCCATAAAGAATGACAGTCATATCCCTACTTAACAGCTGGATTGGGAGAATTCTTTACCCAATGTGTGTAAATAAATAAAGAATGATTCTAGGCACACTGTGATTTCAATAGAAATGTAAGTTGTTATGGTGACAGGATGACATGGTGTTCAAATTAGTAGAATAGTAAAAATAATAGCAATTAAAGAGACAACTTGATGATGAAGATGTAGAGGTAGGAAGAAAACAGACATTGAAAGGGAGTATATGCTAACTTGTTTGAAGACAATTTTGTGAACTATAATAAATCAATTTTAGGGTATTAGGATAAAGAAATAGTTAGATCTGTATATTTTGAAATATCACCTTGGCAGTCACAAAATTCATAGATAACAAGGGTAAATGGCCTATAAGACAGATCAATCAAAAGACTTTTGTAATGGAGCAGAAATAACTGGAGAGTCACTTCTTAATCTTAGAAGTTGAAGTCTCCCATCAATACAAGTCATGAGAGTTGGTACAAAACAAAGTTGAACACCCAAAGGAAATCCACTGCAGCTTTGGATAGCAGCCATTCCATAAACCTGCAGATATCAGGGACTTGTGATTTGGATGTGGCCTCTTGCCAAGCTAAGCTCATCAGGAGGTATGGTTCTGCTGTCTATACCATTACCCTCTCCAGATCTGATCCTGTCTATACACCTAAGGGTCCCCCCAGGCCCTACTGTAGGCCACTGGGGGTCTCTGTCATCTGCACTCCCTGTGCAGCAGAGTAGCTCATTAACAACTTTTTAATGAGGTCACAGAGAGTGGCTGCTCATTAATAAATTGATTAGTCTGCAGCCCCAGAGACCAAGGAAACTGAGAACAGAAGTCAGTGGCAACAGCGTTCAGCCAAAGAGTAGCTGCATCAGAGAGAAAAGAAAGAACTTCTCTTGGCAGACTCCCAGACTTTTACTGTTGGACCTCTAGGGTCCTTGCAGGTCACAGAGACTGTAATTCTGAAAATACAGACCTGGAGGGACCAGGACCTTGGTGAGATGAGGGGAAAACAGAGTCCAGGCTTGCAGCAGCTCTTGGTATAGAGAGACACTTGAGGAAGTCAGGTGCTCTTCAGGCTTCCTGGGATACTGCAGAAATAAGATGTTGCTCTTGGAACTGTTTAATTTCTTGTCTTCCCTATCTATAGATGCTCTTGTTGTTTCCCTTCATATTTCAGTACAGATTCTGTTTCCCAAGTCCTTTTAGACTGTATTCTAGGGGTCCACTAGTCTTCTTGCCTCCCTTGTATACATTCCTCAGATACCCCATCCATTCTCAGGTTGAAATGAATCATTCCTCTAGAGATAAGTCTCAGGAATTGGCTTGTACTTCCTACAAGGATCAGTGGTGGAACCTATGAGTTGGCCTGGCTGCCTACAGTAATGCTGCAGGTTTATACATCCTTTAATGCACTCTCTTTATCTTCTCTGAATGTTTTCTAAATTTGCATGTATCAGTCATTATCATGCACAAACCCATTATCATGCTCTTCAACTTCAAAATTAAACTAATGTGCTTAGTCTGTCATAAAAACTTACTCACAGTTCCGTTTTGGCTTCTCTCCAATTACATTTCTGATTACATCCAGCCATTAGTTGAATAAGCAGTCAATTAGTACAATGCCACAATTGCAGCATAGGTGATTTATCAAATCTCTTCTTTTTTCCAAGGGAGTAGTATTGATTAAAGGCACTAGCTTGCAATTGATGCTAAATATGGGCTACATCTGTGTGATGCCCCTCACAGGGATGGACAGAAAGTACAGAAGAGGACAAAGTAATAAATGCCAAACCCTAGATTGAAATCCATGAATATCTACCCCAAATACTGTGTTCTTTTCAATATAGATAGCTTATTCTAATCTAATAAACAAAGACTAACAGGGAGGAGGAAAGGAATAATAGTACTTGACATAAGATATGAAAAGTCTTCAGGTGTATCAGAAGGAAAAAATGTACCAAAGCCATTAAACATGAAGAGATGAGCTATTAACATACACAAATAACTATTTCTCTGAGGTCATGGAACCTAAAAAATTACATTTATTTTATAAATAACACTACTTGGAACAGAGTGGTTCTCCAACAGAAATTATATTTTATTATCACATTTTTGTGTCTTTTCTCAGCTTTCCTGTCTACAGACTCTTCCTTTTTTCCTATCTACCCTATCCCAAGATAACTCTAGCATCTTTAAGATTCAGCTCTAAGTTTTCCTTTCTATGACTGCAGTTGAACTGGGCAAATCTAATCCTCCTTTATGTACATCCTTCTTCAAATAACTTGTATGAATGGATAGTAAGAATTAATTACATTGTGCTGTATTTCATAGATACAGAGGATACAGTGAGGGCAACTTATCACGATGTCTTTATTTTTAACATTAAGTCTAGTGTAATTCTAACACCAGAGGATCTGACAGCTGCTATGAATACTACACCCACACATACACATAAAAACGTTTAAAAAATAAAAATCTTTGTTTAAAGTAGATTTCTTTATCAACATTTTGTGCTCCTCTTCCAAAGACAACTACTGTTAACTTCTTATAGATTCTGTCTGAGATTTTCAAATAATAAGTTTTGTTTCTGTATCTATCTATATCTATGATTTTCCTTTTATAAAATATATGCAGGTATACCGTAGCTATGTCTATATTGTTCTTCTCCTTTGCCCTTTATATTTTTAATTATTGCTGTTGTTCTGGGAGTGTGGTGTGGGTTAGGAGCACATGAATGCCATGACAAAAGGCAAAGGGTAGTTTTATGGAGGTGAATCTCTCCATCCATCCACTTTTACACAGTTTCTAGAGATTGAGCTTTGGTCATAAGGCTTCCCCCAGAAAGTGCTTTTGCCCCCTGAACCAAATCACTAGCCCATTTTCTTGACTTTTTAAAAATGAAGGTATAAAAGAAATTATAAGTTTTAAACTTCCAAAAAAAGTGCAGTGGCACAACAAATTGTGTTGACACAGATGCCACTGCTGTTCACACCTACACTAACTAAAGTCACTGATTTAGTCCTACATCCTTAGCTTTCACGTCATTTTTTTCCTATCCCAGGCTCATATCTAGGATGCTCCTTCACATGAAGCCACTATGTCTCTACTACGACTCTACTACTCTACTACTTCTGGCTGTGCCAGTTTCTCAGACTTCTCTTGAGGAATTCTAGGCAGGTCCTTTGGAAAATGCCCATGTTCAGGATTTGTTTTGCATTCTTTTGTACAAGACTGGGTTTATGACTTTGGAAAGATTTACAAGATTAAAGTGTCATCGTCACATCCAACAAGAACACCTTATCCACATTTTAGGGCTTCTGATCACCCAGTGCAAGCAGTGTTTATCAGGTGTCTGTTATAAAGTCTCTCTCTCTCTCTCTCTCTCTCTCTCTCTCTCTCTCTCTCTCTCTCTCTCTCTCACACACACACACACACACACACACACACACACACACACACACACAATTCCATACTGTACTGTTTATGGGGAAAGTCTCTGTTATGAGCCTCCAATCAAAAGGCTGAAAAGGTGGCTGGGGTAAACCTCTTGCCACACAAGCTTGAAGACTTCAGCTCCAATATCCAGAACCCATATAAGTGGGTACAGTGGGGCTTCTATAATCTCCTCCTGTGAAATGTGAGGAGAATCCTAGTGGCTGGAAGGCCAGCTTACCTGTCAGACATAGGAGTGAACAAAAGGAGACCTTTCCTCAAACAATGTGAAAAGCAAATTCCGACACCTGAGTTTGTCCTCTGATCTCCTCACATGCATCATTGCACCATACATCTGCACACACTACACACATGCATGAAACACACACACACACACAAAATAAACTTAAAATGTGAAGCATTATATTCTAACACTTGTGTCAATATAAATTCTTTGGAATTTTTCTGCAGAAGAAATATGTTGGTTCTCTTCTCTCCTCATTTTATTTCCTTACCCATTCATGTATTTACATTGATAAATACTCATGCATTTTTAATTTTTATTACTTTCTATTACTACTTTGATTAGTCCCCAAATTATTACAGCTTTGGCTATTGAAAGCTCTTTGGGGGTGGAGAGGTGGCTCAGTGGTTAAGAGCATTTGCTGCTCCTCTAGGGGACCCAAGTTCATTTCCTAGCACCCACATTGAACATCTCACAACTGTTCCAGGGTATCTAATTCCTTTGGCCTCCATCAGAATCTGCACTCATGTACTCTTACATACACACACATAAACATACACACTTACAAATAATAAAGATAAATGTTTTAAAATGTTATTTTTAAAGCTCTTGGACATCTGGCATCTGTGCCTCTTTGACATGACCCAATAGTGACCTTTCTTTTCTTTCCTTTTTATTTCTAGTATTTATAAAATTATTAGTTCCTTGACAATCCTATGCATGTATATATTTTATCATATTCAGTAATTCTTTATCTCCCCCACTTAGCTTCTGATATGAACTATTTGTTTAACTATGCAAAGATATGTTGCATTTTTTATGCTGCAAAATATTTAACTAGGTAAAGATGTGTGTAGTTATTTAATTATGTAAAGATGTGCTGCTGCTTTACCTTGCCTGCCTAAGGCACCTGATTAGTCTAATAAAAAGTGAAATGGCCAATAGTGAGGGAGGAGGTATAGACAGGACACAGACAGGGAGAGTAAGTAGGAGAAGGAATTTAGACTAGAGAAAAGAAGTAAAAGAGATACCAGGGAGAAGCCAGGGGCCAGCCAACCAGATATGGAGGAAACAGGAAAGTATGACATACAGAATGAAGGAAAGGAAGAAACCCTGAGGCAAAACATAGATGAATAGAAACAGGTTAAATTAAGTTAAAAGAGCTAGTGGGACAAGCCTAAACTAAGTCTGAGCATTCATAACTAATAAGTCTCAGTGTCTTTGTTTGAGAGCTGGAGAAAATTCCAAATACAGGCTTCCTCTCACTCCTTCTAGATGCCTTCTTCTTCCCAATAAGTCTCTTTCTACTTTTTTTTCTTTCTACTTTTTTAATGACCCACTTACTTTAACTAGAGTGGCTTGTACAAACATAAGTACAAGGTTACTTACATTGCTGAAAAATTTATTCCTCCTTCCTCCAGCAGCCATTAACATCCAATAGCTCCTAAGCTTGGGTATGGCCTGATAAGTCCCCTACCACCTATTCTGGATTGTTGAGAGGCTCAATCATGTGCAAATATTATACAGACAACATCTCATTCTAAGTTCATAAATGCTGTGACCATCTTACAATGAAAAGACAGCATTTCACAGCACTCCTCCACATCCTCTAGCCCTTATATTCTTTCTACTTCAGTTTCCACAATGTTCTCTAAGCCTTAATGGGAGGGAGTCGCATTTAGGAGTGAGAACGAAACAGTCACTTATTCTTAGTACTTCAACCAGGTATGGATCTCTGCACTAATTTCAATCTGCTGGAAAAAAAAAAAAAAAAACTTATCTGGCCACACCAATCTATTGGTATAAATATAGGCATAAGAACTAAAGAGATGTTTTAGCAGTTAAAAGCATATATTGCTCTTGCAGGAGACCCAGGTTCTGTTCCCAGAACCCACACAGTAGGTCACATCTGTCTGTAACTCTAGCTCCAGGGTATCTGATGCCTGCCAGAGTCCAGCTCCAAATGAGGGCAGGGTCTGAAGATGGGTGAATGGAAAAGCAGCAAGGGAGGAATCAGACACCGTATACTCCTTAGTTTTTATTTTATTTTATTTTACAATTCAGTTCTACATATCAGCCACGTATTCCCTTGTTCTCCCCTCTCCGCCCCTTCCCCTTCCCCCCAGCCAACGCCCCATTCTCACCTCCTCCAGGGCAAAGCCTCCCCCAGGACTGAGATCAACCTGGTAGACTCAGTCCAGGCAGGTCCAGTCCCCTCCTCCCAGGCTGAGCCAAGCGTCCCTGCATAAGCCCCAGGTTTCAAACAGCCAACTCATGCAATGAGCACAGGACCCGGTTCCACTGCCTGGATGCCTCCCAAACAGATCAAGCCAATCAACTGTCTCACCCATTTAGAGGGCCTGATCCAGTTGGGGGCCCCTCAGCCAATGGTTCATAGTTCATGTGTTTTCATTTGTTTGGCTATTTGTCCCTGTGCTTTTTCCAACCTTGGTTTCAACAATTCTCGCTCATATAAACCCTCCTCTTTCTCACTAATTAGACTCCCAGGGCTCCCCCCAGGGCCTAGCCATGGATCTCTGCATCCAGATCCCTCAGTCATTGGATGGGGTTTCTAACACGACAATTAGGGTGTTTGGCCATCCCATCACCAGAGTAGGTCAGTTCAGGCTGTCTCTCAACCATTGCCAGCAGTCTATTGTGGGGGTATCTTTGTGGATTTCTGTGGGCCTCTCTAGCACTATGCTTCTTCCTATTCTCATGTGGTCTTCATTTACCATGGTCTCCTATTCCTTGTTCTCCCTCTCTGTTCTTGATCCAGCTGGGTTCTCCTGCTCCCCCAAGCTCTCTTTCCCTCGACCGTCGCCCTTCATTACTCCCACTCAAGTCCAGGCTGTTCATGTAGATCTCAGCCATTTCTCCGTCATTGGGCAATCCCCGTGTCTTTCTTGGGGTCCTGTTTTCCAGGTAGCCTCCCTGGTGTTGTGAGCAGCAGTCTATTCATCTTTGTTTTACACCTAGTATCCTCCTATGACTGAGTACATACCATGTTTGTCTTTCTGAGTTTGGGTTACCTCACTCAGGATGATTTTTTCTAGATCCATCCTTTTGCCAGCAAACCTCATGATATCATTGTTTTTCTCTGCTGGGTAGTATTCCATTGTGTATATGTACCACATTTTATTTATCCATTCTTCAGTTGAAGGGCATCTAGGTTGTTTCCAGGTTTTGGCTATTACAAACAATGCTGATATGAACATAACTGAGCAAGAGCTCTTGTGGTATGATTGAGCATTCCTTGGGTATATGCCCAAGAGATGGACAGAAAGAAAGCATATGGGAGTCATCCCCAGTGGTCAACAGGTCCCAGCAGGGGATGTAAGGAGTGAGGGGGCATAGTGAGCCAGGCCATGGTAGTCGGGAGAGTCTTTCAGCCTTACTGACTAGCAGCCAGAGTGCTTCTTTATTTATACATATTTTAGTAAGCATGGATACATTCGTGATGTTCCAAAACATAGATCATATCATTTTTGGTTTTGGACATGTGTTTCACTTCCTTTTGCTCATCTTTTAGTTATCATTAATAAACTATGACAGAACAGAGTTATCATTTCCAATCATTTTCCCCTCAACTTTTGTTATCAATAATAAACAGAATTATCAATCTTACTCATTAACCCCATAACCCAATTTTAAGAATCTAGAAGCATATGACAGCCTGTAAACAGGCTGGTAGCTTTGGTTGATTCAAAGACACTAGACTAAAACAAAATCTTCAAGCCACCCTCGGCATTTTGCCATATACCAAGCAGTGTATTATTAAATCTTAGTGATCAGAGTGCCCAGGAAAAATCCTCAGGCCAAAGCTGCTGCAGTTATTATTCAGATTCTGGCACAGCATAACGTATCTTTATAGAATTTGTCTATATGTCTAATCCTGGCATTCTGTTGTTCTTTGGTCATACATCACCATGGTGGCTCTGTGTAAGCTAACTTTTCTAAGAGAGGGAGGTCCTGACACCTCATAGTTTTATCTTCTTTCCACTCCATACTTTGCTCATCAATATGTCTCTATGTAAGGCAGGGGTTGTATGTCACATAATTGAGTGTACAGTGGCAAGAGGCTTGTATTCTGAGCTATGGCCAACTCCTCCAGCCCACCAACTCTTGTTGACCTTAAAAAGTTTACTTTGTTTTGAATATCTTATTCCTGTGTAAGTACAGAGACAGATGCTTCAAGAATGTTTCATGGCCCCATGAAGAGACCTCTGGCTTCTTCATGTGTCACAACCTCCAAGGCGTAAGGAAGACCTTCAAGTAGATGTAAGGATGTCCCCCCTAAAAGCTGGGGGAATAGTATGTTCAGGACTATTCTGGGGAAGCTTAGAAGCAGCATTCCTGGGAGAAGGCATAAATGATTCATAGAACTTTTCCATAAATCCAATATCCCCAAATTGTACAAATATTAAAAGTGCCCCAAATATACAACAGGTGGAGACAAAAACCAAAGTGGCATGGCAGCCACCATGGGACTCAGCTTTGCTGGATCTTTGTCAAGCAGCTGTGCTGGATTTATGACTTCTGCCACTCCATTCAGATATGGCTGTGCCAGATGCCTCCATGTCCTCCAAAGAAGACAGACATGTGCATAATACCTATCTACTTGCAGGCAAAACACTCATACACCTAAAAAAATTAAGATAAAATAAACATTTAGAAAGCAGTTTTACTTGCCCACTTAACAAAACAGCACTAGTTTGTGTCCCCATTAAGCCTAGAGGTATTTCCCCAGCCGTGATTCTTTAAACCAGGTTTACAGTACCATGCATAAATTCCTACCTGTAAATTAGGGCTCAAATCCAAGCAGACTATGGTCGGTTACTCCCATAACAATTGTACCACTATTTCATCAGTAGGCATGTCTTGCATGGAAGGTCAGTATTGTAGCCTGAATTTCCTCTTCCAGTAGCCTGCACAGCACTTTACAGCACTGTGAACACATGTTAGCTAGGTAAGTTCCAATTTGATTTCTCTATGTTTTATAATCAAAGTGTGGGGTGTCTTCAGCAATAAGATGTTACTGTCTCTGGTGGTTTGAAAGAAAATGGGCCCCAAAGGGAGTGGCACTATTAGGAGGTGTGGCCTTGGAAAGTAGGTGTGGTCTTGTTGGAGGAAGTGTGTCACTGTGAGGGCAGGCTTTAGGGTCTCTTTTGCTCAGGTTTCACTCAGTGTGACACTGAGACCACTTACAGTTGCCATCTGATCAAGATGTAACCAACACCATGTCTGCCGGTATGCCACCATGTCCTGCCATGATGATAACAGACTGAACCTCTGAAACTATAAGCAAGTCACCTCAACTAAATGTTTTCCTTATAAGAGTTGACATGGTCATGATGTCTCTTCACAGCAACAGAAACTCTAACTAAATACTGTTTAAATATGGTGGGCAACCAAGAACATTATCAATAGTCCATATTGCTTGGGGTTCCTCTAGGGCCTCCCTCACCAACAATTCATAGGAAGATATCCCACTCCTGGCCCAGTATTTTTGTTTAATATCCCATAGCTTCTGGAAGCAATATTATCCACCCATATATAGTACCTCCTTTGAGAATCTTTTTTTTATTTCATTTTTCACAAGACCACAAAGTTATGGCATTTCATTTATCCTTAATTTTAGTTAATTCTATTTTCTACCCTCTCTTCTCCTCCATATCCTTATTTCCATCCTTCCTTAGACTTTTCCACCCCTAGTTTCTACCCCCTACATTCACATAAAATATGTAATATTTCATTTAGTATTTTTTTAGTATTTTCTTTAGCATTTGCTTTCTGGACAATCAGAGGATCTAAGCTCAATCCTGAAAATAGCCATTACTTCAAAGAGCATTAATTACCTTCATGGAAGATATTAGATAAATCTGAATATTAGGTTGTAGTGGTTTGAATAAGAATGACCCTTGTATGCTCATATATTTGAATGCTTAGTCACCAGGCAACGGAACTGGCTGAAAGGATTAGAAGGATTAGGAAAGTGTGCTACTAGAGGTTGGCATTGAGGTTTCAGATACCCACACTAGGCTTTCTCTCTCTCTGCCTGATGCCTATGGATCAGGATGTAAGAAAGGTCCAAATTAAATGTTTTCTTTTTCATCAGAGTTGGCTTGATCATGGTGTCTCTTCACAACAATAGAATAGTGACTAAGACCTAGGTCTTCATCTTAATTTTTTTAACACATTAATATATATTTATAGTTATTAATTCATAATTTATAAATGCCCCTCTTGGTGTATTTAAGATAGTTTCTATATTGTTTTGAAATTTAATGCATTTTTATATAATGCATTATTTTATTTCATTTATTTTATATAAAAATAATGGTGCATTTTTATGGTATTAAAATTTAAAACACAATTAAGATTTTTGCTTTCTGTATTAAAATGACCTTAAAAGTAAATAATTTAATTCTGCCTTCCCTGGTAAAAACCAGATAGCAGGTAACACAAGTGTAATATAGGCTGCAAAGAATCCAGGAGGGATACTGGCTTCTACAAAGGTCTTCTGGGCCATGGTCTATCTATTTCTGGCCAGGCAGGGAATGTTGGAGGCAAGGCCAAAGACAAGGAATGGATCTCAATCATCAAGCTTGCCCACATAGACAAGAACATGAAGCTCAAGTCCCTGCCCTCTGTGCCCATCTGAAAAAAAATATTCACTTTTTCTTGTGGGTCTCCCTCCAGGATGAGATTTTGAAGATTACACCAATGTAGAAGTAGACTCATGCTGCCCAAAAGACCAGATTCAATGCTTTTGTTACTATGGTGGTTACAAGGGTCACACTGGATATTATGTGTTTCAAGGAGGTCATCACCTCCATGTGAAGGACCATCACCTTGAGCAAGCTCTCAGTGTCCCTGTGCAGAGGGAAGAGTGAGAGGAGGATGAAAACAAATAGCACACTGACCTATACAAGGTGACAGTCCACTGTGGCTCTGTGCAGATAAACCTTGTCCAAGACCTAATGGCACTGGCAACACAGATGCTGCTAATGGCCGGTACTGATGACTCCTTACTCCAGCCAGGAACTGCATTGACACACTGGACAACTTCATAAAGATTATCATGCCATCAAGACCTATAGCTATCTAACCCCTGACCTTTGGAAACATGGTCACCAAGGTTTCCTGTCAGGAATTTGCCCACCATCTTGTAAAACCCACACCAGGATCTCTGAGTATAGGACACACACTCCAACTATAGCTACAATTCAGGATTTTTATACTAGAAAAATAAAGTGAATTAAGTTTGCTTAAAAAAAAATTAATTCCACCGGGCAGTGGTGGTGCTCGCCTTTAATCCCAGCACTCGGGAGGCAGAGGCAGGCTGATCTTTGTGAGTTCGAGGCCAGCCTGGTCTCCAAAGCAAGTTCCAAGAAAGGCGCAAAGCTACACAGAGAAACCCTGTCTTGAAAATATAAAAAACAAACAAAAAAAAAATATTTCCATTCTATTTCTGTCTTGACCTGTTGACTAGCTCCTTCAAAATTTAGTAACTTCAAGTCGCCTAAACAGTTAGGGGTCAAGGATTATGTCTCCTCCTTATACATTTTCCTATTGAATGATCAGCATAGAACAAGATAACTAAAAATGATAAATCTAAGGTTAAGATCTATGTATTTGGGAACTTTTTCCCTTACAGTTTTCTATTTCTTGACTACTGGACTTCTAGAAGCCATTTAGTCGTATTTACTGTTAGTCTACCTGGAGATCCCACCAAACATAGACTAAGCTTTGGACTTGGGGACATAGCTCATTTCCTGGTGTGCTTACATAGCATGGATGAAGCCCTGGTTCAACCCCCAGAACTGTACACATTGAGCATCCTGGTCTACAACCATGATCGCAGTATTTGGTAAGTCATGACAAAAGGATCAGAAGTTCAAGGTTATCCTCAGCTACATAGTAACTTCAAGGCCATCCTGGATACGATGAGAGCCCATCTCAAAGAAAATGAATAAAATACAAGTCATCTAAACACAAGAACCATAATTGTATTATTTGTATAATTGAATGGGAAGAAGAGTGCCTGATCTGTGGTAGTGTGTGATTATGAATATTTGTTAGATTTATAAACTATTACCTGTTATTAATGAATATATGCCATTTTATTTCCTCATAGCATCACTTCTATCCAAGAAAAAAATATTTTTAAGCAAGGAAACTGAAGCTCAGAGAGTTTAACAAAACTGCTGAGCATCATAAGCAGAGAGTTCCAGAGCTAGGGTTACATTTAAGACATTCAGCTGCAGGCTCTTACATGGTGATGATACCTCTTTTCATTAGAGCTTGGCTTTCTTTCTCTGAGTTTATCCTTTTGGTATTGGAACTTCATCACATCCTCAAAGGATAATAGATCCAAGAAAGATCAGGTCCCATGGAGAATAAAAGAAAGTCTAGTTACACCTGAGGGAAACTAAGGTTCTAATCTCTGCATCTAACACTGAGGACAAAAGAGACACAGCTGAGGACAGCTAAAGCCAGCGGTCTTTTGTCATCTGTTTCAACTTCTTCTGGTCCTATAAGTTCAATGTAGGAAAAGAAGCATCCCTTGGCAGTTTCTTCAGCCTGCTCCAGCATGTTTCAGCAGGGCCAGCCAGTGTATCTCATTTAACATTTTTAAGTATTAAGAGAATGAGTATTGGTAAATACATAGGAAGGGAGACAAATGAAATGAGTTTACTATCGGTTATACTACTTAACTATTGTCACTGGTTCTATGATTCTGCTCAACAAATATGCAGAGATTTTATAGAAATTTCCAATCTTCTTAAACAAAACTTCTCTCACTAATAATTGCAAGACATCACCATTTATCATGCCTTCATTATTACCATTGTCTTGTTACTAATTTTTAGTTAGCACTCAAAGTAATGAGTTCCATTAAACAGTACCTCTTTTGAAATGCATTCAAAACTTATTGATATTCTGGATCTGACAGATTTTTTTTAGTTTGGTATAAAATTCTGCTCATGATTTTATATGAATAAATATCATAAATTTGTGGAAAATATAATCAGTTATATAATCAGACAACAAACTGACATAATGAAGATATTTCCAAACATCTAATTGCCCCCTCATCACGAAGGATCCATTTACAATGCTACTTGTTGCCATTTGGTAAAACATAACTTTTACTTTAAAGATACAGCCTTCCATTTGGTATTTCTTATTTTACCTCTTAAAGTAAGTTTAGTTTTGCACACAGTTGCAGGAAGTGGGACAGAGAATTCCAGTATATTGCTTCTCCAAAAGATAATAGCTTTAAAAACTACAGTACAATACCGCATCCAGGATGGTAAAATTTCCTTAAAAGATGAATGATGGTAAGCAATTTTCTTTCTTTTTACCACTAATCTGTGATTTATAAGGGTATTCTTATTTATTTCACATTGTTTTATTGTTTTTCTAATCAAGCCACCTAACAGAATTTTCCTTATTCCCCCCTAAAATTAAGTAAAATAAAATACAGATCAGTTTATTATAGAAGAGTCACTATGTGGCTTTTTTTAATTGATAATTTGTATGAGAGATGGCTGTGCCTTTCAGTGACAGGAAGAAGGTTTCTACTTGAGAGTTTCTACTGCATTATTGATCCTTTTACTATTTTATAAGGCTTTATTGGAAAATTCAAGACATTACATGCTTCAGGAAAATCTTTGATCAGTTTGACCATAATTATTCTGTGATAAAATTTCTCTTTTCTTTTGTAGATGCTTTGGAATTATAAAGGTGGTCTTGATATTCACATTACCCATGAGTAACATTAAGCTTTCTTCATTGAGTTTTCTCTTGCTTCAGAATCTGTTGGTAATCAACACTCATGAGAAAGGTAAGCATACAGTCTGGTCTCCTTGCTTCTGGGCACACAGCTTTCATTCCTCTCCTTCATTCATACTGTACCACCTAGTCTCACAATTGTCAGTGATCTTTCTACATGACTTATATGAACATTTAATTTCACTTCCCCAATATTCAGGTAGTTTCTTCATCTACAAAATAAAGTACAAATTCATTAGCACGAAAAGATCTAAGAGTGTAAAATACACAGCCAACAACATTATTTTTGCTTTTTACTGTAAAATGATGGTTTGGTGGGGTTTTTAATTGGCTTGTTGGTTTTGTTTTATTTTTGAGACAAGCCTTACTCTCTAGCCCAGGCTAACCTGGATTCATGCAAGTTCCAGATTGACCTGTAACTCTCGGCCATCAGCCTCCCAAATGCTGGGATTATAGGCCTGACCAACTACACCCAGAATCTAAATTTGTGGATTTCATTATTCATAATGTTTTTTTCAGATTTTTTTCTTTTTGTGATTCCCTCACCATGTCCATTTTAGCAAATTTCATTTTCCAACTTTATCTCATCATTTTTTCTTTAGAATTCAATATCCTAGACTGCAATAAAGAGAGAACTTGTTGGTAACCAACAAATTTAGAACCAAATAATACAGCTAAGATCCAGCTAGGTCTAGGGAACCTTCTGAACATGCTGATGTTAATAATATGGGTTCTCTTCATTATCTTTTCCTCTATCTTTGTCACAATTATTTTTAGAAACTCCATTGACTCTCTGAAGCATTAGTGTACAAATCCTTAGGTAAAAAAAGAATTATGTAACACATAATTTAATAGAAATCAGAAGAAGTTGGCGATTCAACAGATATTGTTTGTGTTAAAAAAAATCTGCTGCATTACAGGTAATGCATACCTTTATTTCCAACACTAGGGAGATTAATGCAGAGGCAGGAGGATTATGGGTTTAAGGCCAATCTGAACTACACAGTGAGACTCTATCTCAGAAAAAAAAAAAAAACCCTGTTCTTCTTTTGATTTTCCACAATATATCTGAGGTCAGTATTATCACACAGGAAACAGAGATTTCAAGGAAATAGGACACATAAACTGTTCTTAATAGCTAGCATACCCCTCACCTCTCAAAGTCAAGATTCATGAAAAGTAGAAAAATCATTAGTTTGCCTGTCTACTATTACAATTCTATTTCTGGAGTTTTACTAAACTCCTATTTTGTGTGGGGGTGAGATGTTTCGAAATTATGAATAATGGACATATTTCTCAAAAGTTTGTGTGTATTCAGAGCCATAACATCTCCAAAAATGTATCCTTTAATGCCCCTTCTACAGACTCAGGGATATACCTATGCTTGTCCTTCTCAGGTGTGAATGTGCAAACAGGGGAAAATCCACTTCAGAGACTCACTCAGGCATGTCTCAGCTTACGCACAAGGAATTTGTCCTCTTCAAACATATCCTGATTTTGACTCTTTGCTCGAAATTAATCAGTAATCTGGAGGGAAAAAATTCTAGAATCTGATTTGTGCAATCAAGAATCTGTCTTCATGAGCACACTGGAGATTTATGTTCAGTGTCCATGGATGCAGGAAACTGGTCAAGAGTAACTGAGTTTGTCCTCATCAGCTTCTCTTCCCTGCCTACTGAAATACAGACCTTGCTCTTCCTGGCATTTCTAGCCATCTACCTGATCACTCTGCTGGGAAACAGCCTCATCATTCTGGTAACCTTGGCTGATCCCATGCTGCAAAGCCCAATGTACTTCTTCCTCAGGAACTTGTCCTTCATAGAGATTGGCTTCAACCTGGTTATTGTGCCCAAAATGTTGGGGACCTTGATTGCCCAGGACACAAGCATCTCCTTCCTTGGCTGTGCCATTCAGATGTATTTCTTCTTCTTCTTTGGAGTGGCTGAATGCTTCCTCCTGGCCACCATGGCATATGACCGCTATGTAGCCATCTGCAGTCCCTTGCACTACCCAGTCATCATGAACCAAGGGACACGTGCCAAACTGGCTGCTGCCTCCTGGTTTCCAGGATTTCCTGTAGCCACTGTGCAGACCACATGGCTCTTCAGTTTTCCATTCTGTGCCACCAACAAGGTGAACCACTTCTTCTGTGACAGCCCACCTGTGCTGAGGCTGGTCTGTGCAGACACAGCTCGGTTTGAGGTCTATGCCATTGTTGGCACCATTCTGGTCGTCATGATACCCTGCCTGCTGATTCTATGTTCCTACACTCGCATTGCTGCGTCCATCCTCAAGATTCCATCAGCCAAAGGGAAGCACAAAGCCTTCTCCACTTGCTCCTCACATCTCCTGGTTGTCTCTCTTTTCTATGTGTCTTTAAGCCTCACTTACTTTAGGCCTAAATCAAATAATTCCCCTGAAAGTAAGAAATTATTATCATTGTCCTACACTGTTGTAACTCCTCTGTTGAACCCCATCATCTATAGCCTGAGAAATAATGAGGTGAAGAATGCTCTAAGTCGAACCTTCCACAAGGCTCTGACCCTCAGAAACTTAATCCTATAGACATTAAAAGGTAAGATTAATATTTGTTGAATGGAGAACATATATTTGTGATTCATATCTATCTCTTATTGATCTCTATTGTGATGAATTCCAGTTGCCAATATGGCTTTTGGAAATCTCAATAGAATAAGAAAAAAACACAAATGCAGTTTAGACATATTATTGTCATCAATATAAAATTTTCTTTACCTGCCAATTATACCTCACAAAAGTGTATCTTTGTTTTTCTTATTTAGTTTGTATGCATAATCATAAACTTAACTCTGAAATCCACTTAGACTTTGAGGTAAGTAAGGAACAAAAGGAGCCCAAAGAATTGCAGTGAGATGAACTGTGAGTATTGTGAAGAGATGAGGTGGGGCTCTCCTGAGTTTAAAGGGGATTTCCTGGTGGCTATGATGCACACAAGTCAGAAATATTAAGGCTGTCCATGATGACCTTCTTCCTAGTCTTGCTATTCCTGTACTCCAATCACTCCATGCTTCCAAAATGACCATGCTTTTCACCTCAATGAACACATGATTGCCATACAATCATTCCATCTTGACAAGGCAGATGAAACTTGGAACTGTTTGTATTTGGTCCAGCATTTGACATGGACAAAATACCAGGACCTGTATGCTTCAGGATGAAGTTCTCATCTTCAAATTTCTCTCTGTGGATGAACTTGCTGATAGTGTCATTGTGGCATGTGAAGTCACCACTCTGACACATGAATCTTGGAACAATTCAGTGAAGTTGAAATACCAGGTCCTTCCTCTACAGTGTTCAGAGTATGAATTTTTTCTGCTGGAACTTTGTCTGCAAACATCTCAAAGGAGATGGAGCCCAGAGGTTCAACATCAACTACAATATCAAAGAGCACTGGAGTTTGTCAAAGCTGACAGCAAGTGGCTATAAGGGACAGCAGCATCTGCAAGGCCTTTATATTACTTTATTTACTGATTCTGTTGACATTTCAACAATTCAGTGCCAAGAACTTCAAGATTCTTTTATTCCTGTGTAACACACACTTTGAACACTATAAAATGGCTAGTAATTTTAACATGGGGTCATATGCAGAAAAAGACAGGGCATACCTTTGAGGCAATGTTAGTTCTTCTAAACTAACTAGACTGCAGCAAGGAACAGTAGCTCAATAACCCTCATGAACATGCATGAATAACCTCAGTGGCTATTTCTTTCCCACTGAATTCTTCACAGAAAGAATGTCCTGAGATTCTGTATGCACCTTGTCTCACATATAGGTCCTTATACTTTGTTGAAGTGGTATGGTTAAGTGTCAGTCATGGTGCTACTTTCATCAAAGCATTAATTAGGGCCTCGCTGATTCCAACAGATCTTCTTTAATCCTATGATTCCTTTTATGACCTCATGGCACTTTATTTTATACATGTGTCATTTCTTTATTTAATCACTTACTGTTATAAATCATGCTATCCAGATCAGCCTTTTATATATTCTTGACATTTCTAATAGTATATCTGACAGATGTAAATCTAGAAATTGAATTTCTGAGGCAAAAGATAAATACAAATATAACATTACATAATGGAAAATCAAACCATTTAAACATCTAGTAATTTTTGAGAAGCTTGTTTCCTTCAGACTTCATCAATAATATTTGTTATGAAACAATGAACATTGATTATTTCATATGTAAAATAAACTCAATGAATTTTTAGTTTAAATAAAATAAATATTGAGAAATGAGGAAAATAGATGAGTATGTAAGAGAAAATGCACATATTTCATTTGAACTTCTGAATACACAATTTGGATAATTAACATAGGTAGTATCTTGCTTGGTATCCCATTTTTGTCCTGAAAGATTGCCACCATTAGTTTGGACAAATTCATCCACTCTTTCAAGACCCACTATGATGTCTCATGCAATGTTTATTACTCTTGTGTACTTATATTCCAAGTTTATTAATAATTTCAATTTTATAAATATTTGTGTGGTTTTTTAACAATATTGTTTTCTCTTGAAGTACTTGCAACTCTTTGAAAACTAAAACTTCACAGATGTTTCTCTTTAGGTATATCAAAAGACTTATGTTCCACAGAACTACACTAAAAACACTCGGAGAATATGGATATAATTAGAGTCAGATGAAAGACATAGAACTTCAAATCTAGAGTATTGCCACAAATAACAGTTGGTACTTGGATACACAATACAGACTGCCTAGACAGGCAGATGAATGAGGCTGGAGGTTGTTTAACGCACAACAACAAGTAGAATGAAAATTCCAATGATATTGTCAGTAGAACATTTGGTGTTAGTCTAAAGTAAAGAAATATATACAGATAATCATGGAAGACAATGCCTTATGCCAGAAACCAAAATCAAACCAATCAAGGGCTGTCCCTAGCTATGGATGGAGCCTTAGGTATAGGCACTATTTTAAAGGTTTGTAAAAAGAATATCCATGAAGATTCATATTGCAAGAGTTAAATGATAATTAACTCAATGTTGACTATATCATTTCTTTATTTGTGTTTACCTTGCCCAAGGAAAAAAACTTTAATTTATAAAGTGTGTTGTGTTGGAGGAGGATACATTCATCTGTGCATGGAGGTGTATGCATGTAGAGGCAAGAGGCCATTCAGTGTCTTCCTCTATCACTCTCTCCCTTGTACCTTTGAGACAGGATCTCTCATTGAACCAGAAACACCATTTTGAGTAGCCTGGCTGACTAGCAAGCTCCTGGGATCTACCTGACTTTGATCCACAGTGCTAGGGTTACAGGAACATGCAGCCATATCTGGACTTTTACAAGGGTGCTAGGGATTTGAACACAGATCCTCAGATTTGGGCAGTGAGTAAGACACCTCCCATGTCCCTAATTTTTGTAGAATAAAAAAGATGACAAACGAATAGGATAGTCCAGTTTTTAAAAATAATTCTGACTTGAAGTGGTATGAGAATGGATTAATTCAAAATAATTTTTGAAGAAGAATTTATGGGAAGTGATGGTAGATGGCATGTGGGTAATTGTGCTACTCAAAAGATGAGGGATGATTCTGGAGGAAGACTGATTCCTGCAGCAAAACTTGGGTGTCCTGAAAAGCTGGGGAATACACACAAACTATGCAAAAGGAGGAGCTTTTGAATGTTTTCCTTCTTACATCTTCTGCCTGTTAAAAACATTGCCCCCAAAACCAACAAGAATTCTGCTTGCTGAGAGATGCAGACGTGATCACCACACACCATGTTGTCTCAGAATTGGTTCTAGAGTCATAAAGTCAAGATGACTTGCTTACTAATGGAATAACTACATAGGTCCAGTACAGTAGAGAAGAGACAAAGTGAAGCAAAGCTTCAATTTCATGTGAAATCCTGACATCAGCCTCATTCTTCAAGGAACAACAAAGCATAAGCAAACCTTTTTGCTTATGTTGGATCATGTCATAGGAGGGTTTTTTTATATTCACTTTCCATATGTGAAGAAAAGAAGAGAGAAACAGCAAGCTTCCAGGCAACTCAGTCTCATAGAGGTTTCTTAGGATCCAAGGACCAGAAAATCTGAAAGTAAAGCTTGACCAACTTTAGGGGTATGGCATATTTTCATATTATAAATATGTTTATTACCTCTTAATTTTTAACATTAAAGCTTCTTGAAGCCAAGGAAGGATTCAGGATCTGTAAAATTGGCACAGATAAAGAAGGTACGAGCTATCAGATGGGGTGGAATGCTGTAAAATGTTGTCTTCTGGACATGGGATGGCTATTGCACCAATGAACTCATAGCAAATGTGGTTACCAGGACAAGACCTGTACAAGGTCAAGACAGCCAACATTCATTCTGGCGTGGGCAGGAAGTCGCACTCTAGGCCCTACCCCTTAATGAGGATATATGGCAGCTGATACTTGCTGGGAGAAGGGACGATCATTTACTTTGGAAGATGCTCCCACTGGTAGGTTTCTCATGCTCTGGTGGATGGCCTACACCCATGCACATGTAGACAGCACTGATTGTACTTGGTGGGTTATCAAAAATTAAGTTAGAAAAGTTACATGTTTGGGGGCACATGGGGAGAGTTGGGGGAGAGAAATAGGGGTGGATGTGATCATATTTCATTATATGCATGTATAGAATTCACCAGAATAGAGAAAGGGTGGTCCAAGAGGACTGAAAGGGATGTGTGCCTGTTGTGCTGCTTGTAATAATCCCTTCAGGAATCTCCTTCATCTATGAGTTAAGAAAAGAGAAGAGAACACACACACACACACACACACACACACACACACACACACACACACACACCTTTAATCAGAACACAAAACAAAAGCCCTTTAAAAAAATAAATAATTATCACTGAGACTTTAAATCCAGAACAGCTATGTGAGGTATCTTCTCCAAGTTCAACGCCTACCCATAAAGTGAGTTTTCTGTGGAAACTTCCATGATGAACTTAAACTAAGTATAAATATTCAAACTCATCTTCCAACAATATGTATTTCTCAACAGCAAAAGTGTAACCTAACACATAAGAAGAAACAAGTGTTTTCCTTTATATGATGTGTTTATTTCCACCATGGATTCAGAACCACACAAACCCTTACATAGGGCAGTGATAGTGTTCTTTCCTCATCTCCCACTTAGATACAGAGTCCTTTCCAGTGTATGTGACCAAGATAACACACAGACTCTTTATTTGTTAAAGCCATCTTTTTTGCCCATCCACAAATACATCTTCAACCGACTCACAATAATCTATTAAATTTTCCTATTATTCTTTCCTGCTCATAGGTTATGTCTAGAGAAAAGAAAAATGCTAGTGCTATTTTTGTTGCTGTATCATTTTCTCCTAGTTACACGTTCATCACAGTTGTAGTTTCATATTTTATAAGATTCCTTTGTCTGTTTTCCCTTCCAAACTTTCTATCCCATTAAGTAGTGACCATTTACCACTAAATACCTAGTGCCTGTTATGTGATAAGCATCTGCTAAACATTTACTGATAAATGACATTCAAAGTGGACTTTCTGCATTTCTTCTTTGGTTATGAGGACCCATGTTTTGATTGGTCCTCTTTCAAATGCTAGAGTGAGATTGATGTTGAGGAAAAGGATGAAAGGTGGAATGACAGAGAGAAGTTGGGTAGCCATAAGTATTTTCACATTATTTTTCATTGCAGGAACCATGCTGGATACCAAGCAAACAGTAATGACCAAGTCACATATAATTAATGCTTCCAGTGAGAAATTCACAATCAAACACATCCTTCAATAGCATTTTGAAAAAGTTCAACATCCGTGTAAGCATTTTGTACAAAGCTCTTATTACTCAGGGTCTTTTCCCCAAAGCACTGATTTCACTTTAATTCTTAAAAAAATTTTATTATAAAATTTTTATGAACTATACTCTGATCATATTCCTTCTCCTTACCCAAGTCCTCCCAGATTCTCTACATCTATCTACTCTTTACATGTTCCCTGTCTCAAAAACAAATCAAAACAGACCAAAAAAAAAAAACTAAGAAAAAGAAAATCAATTAGACAGAAAAAATACCTTAACAAAACAAAAAGTGCACAAAAAATGGAGTGTTTTGTGTTGGCCAACTACTTTGGGGCATGGAGCCTACCCTGGAGTGTGGTAGATAAACACAGTGAGATTTCATTGGGAAAAAATGCATTTTACCTTTCCCAGTAGGTATGAATTATTTATAACTTCTTAGGGGTGGAAAATATCCACAGCAGATTTTCTCCTTTTTCAATGTCAATTATTGCTCCAGCAGGGTTAGAATTTGGGATTCCTAGTCATACTTTCACTTCTTCATCTTGCTGGAAGGTTAGTAACATCTCTAGCTACTCATACCTTTCACTACTATTCTACACCTGGGTTAGAGAGTGAGTAATGGATTACAGTCCCCAAGCCTGAAGACTACTACTCCTCAGTCCAGGTTAAAACCACCCAGAAAACTATCAAATTTGAGGAAATGTAAACAAAACTGGTACTCTCTTCTAATTTCTCTAGCCTATAAACTTTGAAGTTTAGATAGACCACTGAGTTTTGTCCCTTTCTCTTGTGGCTTCACAACTGTATGAAAAGTTGGAGCTGAAATAAAAAACCTACATTCAATTATAGGATCATGGGTTCTTCATGAAGTTTTGTAATTGAGTTGCCAAAACTCATATCTGTTGGGAAGTAAATCATTGGCATCACCTGAAGAAGAGGAAGCACTGAGGAAATTCATTTGTCTATGATAAACAGCAGGGAATGAAATAGTCTTGAGACCCAGGCTGGAATCCTCTAGAGTAGCAGACATAGGCCCAGCACAGAGTATCTCTGGAGTGAAGAGCACTGCACAGCTCAGAGCCTGTTTACAAGTACTGACCCAGCCACTGCACAAGATTTACCTGGGGTGATTGCCACAGCCCTGAAACAAAGCATCTCGGAGACCTTTGACAATGGCACAACCCAGAGTCCACCAGCAAATGGGATGGAGATAAGCCTAGCCCAGAGTGTCTCTGGAATGACTCCCTCAGAATAACCTGGTGCTTATCTGGAATGACTGGCACAGTCAACGCCATCATTTAGGACTCTCCTGGAGTCACTCATTCTCAAATAGCCGGAGACTGCTCCATAGTGACTGCCACAGAGGAAAGTTTTTCCAGAATTTACATGGACAGATATCACTCATAGGAGGTGAGTAAAGGGCAAGGAATTGTGGCATAGACTTGAAACCTTTTGTAAAGAGGATGGATCACCACCAGAAAGATCTCTTTTTTTGACAAATTTCTAAGAGACAAGAAGACAGATCAGAGTCTCATGCAAAACACCTGGAATTTTATAGAACTTGAAAAAGAATAGATCCTGAGAAATTATGTGAGACAATATTGACATGTGTGATGTGCTTTAAAATGTTCAAGCTGTTCGTTTGTATACAGATTCTCACTTGGCCCTTCACCATCACCCTGTCAAGTAGATGGGGCATTTAGTAGAATGATAGTCTTACATATCAGAAAAACATAACTCAGAAGTTATGTCAGCGTCTAATTTTATAGCTGTTCAAAAGTTATCCTACCTCAGAACTCTGAACTGCACCTACAACAGAGTCCTTAACAATAAAAAAAAAGATATAGACTGAAATAACTGGTTATGTGGAAATTTTGCTAAACACTCATAATGTATCTCGTTCTCCTGTTTTTAACAAAACAGAATCCCAAGGTTTTAGTCCTGAAAATAGACACTGAACTAAGAGATGTCACTGTCTAAGCCACCAGCCTCAACTAAGTTCCTCATTTCTTTCACTTCTTAATATAGTTCTCTCTCTGTCTCTCGTCTGTCTGTCTGTCTCTCCCTCCCTTCCCCCCCCCCCCTCTCTCTCTCACACACACACAGAGTAGCAAAGACAATTAACAAAAGCTGTGTACTTGACATTCTCCTGCACTGGTAACATCCTCACAAATAGAACCTCAGCTACAGGAAGGCCATATTCAAAATCTACCCAGTGATTTCTCTGCTGTCCTTTCTCTGCATAGCGGGAAAAACAGAGAATCTAAAATAGAAGTGAAAAGTGACAGGCATGAAAGAAAAAAAGAGGGAAGAATAGCTCAAAAGGAGGAACTATAAAGGGGAAGATTAGCAAGAGATTGAGAAAAATGAAGGATAGTACATAATTACAACTGTGAGGAAGGAGGCAGATGAGAAGTCCTAAATCAGGTTTTGTCTGTGTGTCTTTTGCAACCCTGAGGCCTTAGGAAGATGGCCCAGGAGGCATTTCAGAGATCAGGAGAAAAGCAAAGCTGTGTAAAGATAGCTCTAAGACCTTGCCTTTCATTACATTTAAATCCTTGTTCAACTTAAGCATTTCCAGTCCCTGGCAGTACTTAAAGAGTAGTCTGCCCTTGCTGCAAAGTCAGAGAGCCACAACTAGTCCTATGTAAATTCTCTCTACCTTTTTAAGTGTTCTTTTGTGATACCATTTTCTTCCTGCTCATTTGTCATTCGTTTTCCAGTATCTAACTGGAGTCATTCTGCTATGGGTCATTAGAAATTTTCCAAACCAAACTGTGTTTACAGTGATTCCAACTGTCACTGGCCATGGTTACACTTGATTGGATTAGTTTTAAATTATTCAACATTGTTTTACCAGAGGATTCAATGAATCTTTAATGAAGCTGTAAAAACTAAAGTCAGGACTTCCTAAATGTTCTACTATGTAAACAAATATCAAAGATTTCTTTATGTTGTTTTTTGTTGTTGTTTCTCTTTTATTGAAAATAGATGTTTTTCTCACCAATATATTCTGATTACAGTTTCTGCTCCATCTACCCCCACCCAGTTTCACACATACACACCATCCTCCCATCTGGATCTACCCCCTTTCTGTCTCCCACCAGAAAACAAACAGTCAAGCCTGGCAGTGGTGACTCACGCCTTTAATCCCAGCACTCCAGAGGCAGAGGCAAGAGAATCTTCAAGAGTTTGAGACCAGCCTGGTCTCCAAATTGAGTTCCAGGACAGCCAGAGCTGTTACACAGAGAAACCCTGTCTCTAAACCCCTATTCCCACCCCCCGCAAAAAAAAGAAAAAAAGAAAAAAGCAGTAAGAAGACAAGCAGTATTTCTAAGGGATGATAATAATAAAATATAGTAAGATAAAACAAATATAAGATATCAAAATAGGAAAAAAAAACAATAAACAGAAGAAAATAGAGACAAGAAAAGGCACAAGAAATGAATATAGATACAGCGACCCACATAGAGAAATTGAGGTTGAGTATTTTTAAACAAATATCAATCAGCAAAAACACTAAGTATTCTCTTCTTTGTATTTCCCTTCCCATTCATCCTTTCACTGACTCTTAAACCTGCACAGGACTTGAGTGTCTTCTTTTCAACAAGGCATTTCTAACACTCTCTACACTCAAATAACTCGCTCACCCAGAACTTTATTCTTCAGCATTGTGCTTACTCACCATCACATAAAACACATTCTATTAGTAAAATTTGCTGATAATAAGTCTAATTATGGAGAAGGCAGTTTCTATGAGAGCAGAGATTTTCTTTCTTTCTAAATATTCTTTTATTAAAAAAAGTTTTTATTCATTTTACATACCAATCAAAGATCCCCCTCTTCTCTCCTCCCACCCCACCAGCCTCCTCCTCTTAACCCACCCCCCCATTTCCTCCTACAAGAAGGTAAGGCCTCCCATGGAGAGGTACATTTAGTAGAGGCAGGTCCAAGCCCCTCCCCTTGCCTCAAGGCTGTGCAAGTTGCTACATCATAGGTAGTGGGCTCATGCCTGCTCATGCACTAGGGATGGATTCTGATCCTACTGCCAGGGGGTCCCTTAAGCAGATCAAGCTACTCAACTATCTCACTATGTGGAGGGCCTAGTCCAGTCCCATGCAGGCTCCATAGGTGTTGGTCTAAATTTCATGAGTTTCCACTAGTTTGGTTTGGTTGTCTTTGTAGGTTTCTCCATCATGATCTTGATGCCCTTGCTCATAGAATCCCTCTTCTCTCTCTTCGACTAGACTCCTAGAGCTTGGCCTGGTATTTGGCTGTGAATCTCTGCATCTGAGAGCAGAAATTTTCACTCCAGTCACCACTTATGACCTTTGATGACTACCACATAGAACATAATTTATATTAATCAAATAATTGTTCTTCTTTTGTCCTAGAAATTTAAAAGCAGGGCAATGAGTTGGATAGATTTACTTTTTATCCTGGAAAGCAGAGTTAGCATCATATTGTCACAATCTTCATGGCTATCTTTTACTGAGTATATACAGTGCATCATACAACAGGTTACACATTTTCATCTTATTCCTTCATCTAAGATTATCATCATTAAAAATAATTTGAGGTTCTCAATTTTGAGACTTGGTTGTTAATGAAATCTTCTGTTTCATTCTCATGGAAAGTCTTATCAGTGGCATCTAGATGTTTGAGGTGGACTTCATTAACATGCAATGTGTGACCATCAAGTGCCTTGAGAGCCCAGCACAACTTAACCAAGAAGAGATGATGTAAAGGCTTACACTCAACACATCAAGATTCTCTCATGACTCTAATCTTAACTCTGTTCTCTTTGCTCAGGCACAACTTCCTTGAGAATTCTTCCTCCCTGAGATGTATAAACATCCACTTCTGTGTTGTAAGTCCTGATGAATGTAGAAGTGGGAATTCTTGCAATAACGTTAAATCTTTCACAGTATTACGGATCTTGATATTAGGTCCTCTGTAGGACTATTACTCAGGAATCATTTGCATTTAATTGGACTGTCTGTTTCTTTAATTTTTTTTTCTTTTCTGGCCATTTGTTATACAAAACATACCCAGTCAGACCTCGTCCTCTTCCATTGTGCAACCAGACTTCAAAAACATTTCCCCTGTCTTTCTTAGCACAACTGACTATTCAGAGTGCTAGGGTAGGAGGGTAAGTGGAGTTGTGCTTTGGGGCATTCTCTTCAGAATGGAGAAAAGCTTGGACATGTATAAATACATAGAGTGAATCTCAGCTTAATGGGAAAACATCAGGATTCTTAAACAACTGTGAACTCAAATAGTCAAAATTATTTTACACATTTTTGGAGAAGACTGATGCTTTACATTCTACAGTCACAACAAAT
Source organism: Peromyscus leucopus (assembly GCF_004664715.2). Classification (NCBI taxonomy): domain Eukaryota; kingdom Metazoa; phylum Chordata; class Mammalia; order Rodentia; family Cricetidae; genus Peromyscus; species Peromyscus leucopus. Next base: position 98,272,566 of record NC_051063.1, on the reverse strand, counting down.
GTAGCGTCTGGAACCAAATGAGGTTTCTTATTTAGAGTACAATAAGCATATAACATAATATGTGGAAGTTTTCTCACCTTCCTGAATCTTGGCTTCTCAATGTGCAGAAGAATGACCTGGGGAAACTGGACAACTGTTAGGGAATTTATTCTTGTGAGCTTCTCAACATTGTCCTATGAGCTACAGGCTCTATTATTTCTCTTGTTTTTGATCATTTACCTAGTCACACTCATGGGCAATGTTCTAATCATCCTGGTTACTACAGCTGACTCTGCCCTGCAAAGCCCTATGTACTTCTTTCTCAGAAACTTATCCTTCCTGGAAATAGGCTTCAACTTGGTCATTGTTCCCAAAATGTTGAGTACTTTGATACTCCAAGACAAAACCATCTCCTTCCTTGGCTGTGCCACTCAGATGTATTTCTTCTTCTTCTTTGGGGCTGCTGAGTGCTGCCTCCTGGCCACAATGGCATATGACCGCTATGTGGCGATCTGTGATCCCTTGCGCTACCCAGTAATTATGAGCCGCAAGTCCTGTGCCCAGCTGGCAGCTGCCTCTTGGTTCGCAGGGTTCCCAGTGGCCACTGTGCAAACTACATGGATTTTCAGTTTCCCTTTTTGTGGTCCCAACAGGGTGAACCACTTCTTCTGCGACAGTCCCCCTGTCATAGCCCTGGTTTGTGCTGATACTTCACTATTTGAACTGGAGGCTCTAACAGCTACTGTCCTATTCATCCTCTTTCCTTTCTTATTGATCCTGGGTTCCTATGTCCGCATCCTCTCCACCATCTTCAGGATGCCTTCAACTGAGGGGAAACACAAGGCCTTCTCCACTTGCTCCTCCCATCTCCTGGTTGTCTCCCTCTTCTACAGCACTGCCATCCTCATGTACTTCAGGCCACGCTCCAACACCTCCCCTGAGCACAAGAAAATGGTGTCGCTCTCCTATACAGTCATCACGCCCATGTTGAACCCCATCATCTACAGCTTAAGGAATAATGAGGTGAAGACTGCACTGAGACGGGTCATTGGCAGAACTCTGAATCCTCGGAAACTGTGACTGACTTGGACAGGCACTGGCAAGGGCACAGTGGAAGGACAAAACAAGGAACATTGAATTCCCCAAGTTTCTACTCTTTTAGGGGATACTGTGTACCTACTGAAGTTTTGGAATCTCCACTAGGATCCATTTGAGAATGAAAGAACACAGAAGCTAAAGGAAACTGCTGGCTGACTATGAGACTGGCCTACTAAGTTCCCTGCGGTATTCCTGATTACTTCAATTAAGATCCTTTGAAAGCTGACAATTTCCTACAACCCACCACACATACATACATACATACATACATATGTGTGTATATATATATACATATATATATATATATATATATATATATATACTTTAATCTTGAAATTCTTTATCCAGTTCATTTTAGAATCTGTTTTACTTCCCTCAATTTGCCCCAACACAGTATCTACATATTTTAAGAGGACCTTCATCAGTTAGTTAAAATAATTATACTAGTAAATCTAATAAAAAGTTTTCACTCATTATTTTCAATTGATTTTTCACTTGCATTCACAATTTGACTCTGAATTCCACATCAGAACAAATCTAGCCCCTGAACACAAAGTCTCTAACAAAACAAACTTGTATCCTAGTGAGGAAGAGGAGCAATGAAAAGGTATCTTAAACCTCCAGGGTTTATGATAGTTGGCAGTTAAAGAGCTCTGCTTCTGTTGCCAAAGTTACAAGGAGTCTCATTTACAGAAAGAATATTCCACTTTTAATGCTCCTAAATATCATATGCTCTGCACAGATAACCACAAACAATCCACTGGTAGAATGAACAATCCTTGGTAGGAAGGCTGCACAGACTCTCCAACTAAGGATAAGTACAGGATTATGGGGACCTGCTATACATAACATACATAACTCAGAGGTTTTTTTTCACCTTTCAACTTTTTTTTCTGTGCCTTTATTGTGATTGGATGAAATCAGTTGTCCTTTCAAGACTGTACATTTGACCAACAGAGCAGCCTTTCTTCGTGATTCTTCCCTGTGAACACATACAACTCTGGAATTTCAGTAGCACCCTTAGTATACTAGCACCATAGATGTATGCAAACACATTCCTGAAAACTCAATGATCATGACAGGGTAAACAGCGTTTACTGAAGATGCATTTTTCTCCACTGATTCTGTGAACTGCCCTACCTCTTTCTGTCATGAGGAATTGGAACCACTTCTTTTGTGTACAAACTGTCCTTCAGCATTTGATAACGAAGCCCCCCTAATAAGGCATAATAGGAGTAAAACACATTATTTACTACAGAATATATATTAACTTTCAACAATAACATGTATATGTAAAAACATGCTTTGTATAAAACTTAACAACAGACATATCAAAAACAATGATACAGATAAAATATGCACATATGAGTGCTAATTTTATCTGTACATTGATTACAATAAAACACCTCTGTGTAGTGTTAATGGTCCAATAAGGACCAAACTGTACTAGTGTTCAGACAATCCCTTATTTAACATGGTGCTTGGTGATCAATTCTGGGCTTGATGTCAAGCCCAAGGATAATACAGTTTATTAGCAGTGAATTACTCTGTAGCAGAGAATCAAAATTGTATTCTAAAAGGAAGTCATAAGGGATTAAAAAAAAAAAGTTGAGCTGGTTACAAATTAAGGCTACGTCAAAGGCATCAAAATGCCAGAGATGTGACCCAAGAAGGGGCACTGCAACCAAGTCTAGCCACAAAGTAATTTTTCTGCGCAATGTTTCTCCCGCAAATATTTCTGTGAACGCTTTACATGCATGACCTTCCTCTCTATCTCTGCACTTAGAATTTCATCTATGTCTTGTCAACAGAATAATTTTGTGAAAAAATATAGGATTGGGAGACATCCAAGAAATAGACTACATTACAAAATACTATAGAAAATAACTCCTGCCTATTTCAAGGGGTTGAATGGAATGCCCTGGCAGAAAAGTCCTTGCATGCATTCCCTTAATGAATTATGTCCCAAAGTTCTACCCACTGGGCCTTGAACTTCAAAGTTTTCAACCATTTGAAAACCACATGGCTGTAGAGATGGAACGGCAGGCAAGAGTTCTTGCTGTTCTTTGGGAAGACCTGGATTCCATTCTCAGCACCCGGTGTAGCTTACAACCCCTGTAACTCCAGTTCGATCGGATCTGATGCCATCTTCTGAGCTTCATAGGCTTCTGTACATATGTCATACATGTAAATTTACAGAGGCATACGGGTGAGCTTGTGAAAATATGCACAGGGGTGCCCACACAAAATCTTAGAAAAACTTGAACATAAAAACATGTACCTTACCTGATACTTAGAAAGTATAAAATAAAAAGTACCTGATATGGCAATATAACCACTATTAAAAATTCAATATGGACAGGGAAGTAGGTTGGCTAACTCTAGATATTCACCTTTTCCTCCTTTCTTCTAAATCCATTCCCACAGTCTTATTTCCAGTTGTATAACAGACCCCCTCTGCAGCCTCCCTTCCCCCGTCCCCATCTCTAGTGTGTCATACAGATATCACCTCCAAATTTTCATCCCCTAACTCATCCCAGTATCCCAGCCCCCAGTTCCAGCAGGCATTCCCTTGGACCCTGATGGCCACTCCACTCAGGGAACCAGGTAGACTAACTGCAGATCTTCATGCACCTCCTACTCTTCTCCTCCAAATTGAACCCCCAAGTCTCATTCCCAGATCTGTAGCATAACACTTTCTGCCAAAGTCCTTCCTCCCATCTTCAGTGAATCATGCAGATCTTCTCCTCTAAACTTCCTTCCCCCTACTCATTACTTTATCCCAGCCTCCAATTCCATCAGGAATTCCCTGGGAACCTGCCACCCAAGCCTGCCAGAGAAGCAAATAGGCCATCAAAACAGGTAGGCAAGTTTTAGATCTTGACTCTCCCTCATCTTCTGCATATCCAAACCCACAGTCTCATGCCTAGCTCCTTAGAAGATTACCTATTGTAGCCTCTCCTGACTCTCTGCTCCCAATACCAGGGGACTAAAGCAGATCCTGGTAGAACACTGTAGTAGAATATTATTTTATTTTAAGGTGTGTTACTTTTGTTTATGTTGCATTTGTTTAACTCTGTGAAGCTATGTTACTGTGTTTGTCTAACACACCTGATGGTCTAATGAAGAACTGAACAGCCAATGGCAAGAGAGGAGAAAGGACAGGCAGGGCTGGCAGGCAGAGTATATATAGAAGGAGAAAACTGAGGTGGAAGGTCTAGGAACCAGAGAAGGAGGAGGACTTCAGGGGTCAGCCACCCAGCCATCCATCTACACATCAAGCCATGGAGTAAGAGCAAGATTTACAGAAGTAAGAGAATAGGAAAAGCCCAGAGGCAAAAGACAGATGGGATAATTCAAATTAAGAAAAGCTGGCTAGAAACTAAGCCAAGCTAAGGCCCGACGTTCATAAGTAATAATAAGTCTCTGTGTGTGAATTTATTTGGGAGCTGAGTGGTAGCCCCCCAAAAAAGAGTAAAAACAACCAACCACAGAACACCCTGCTTTCCTCCCTTCTGTGGGCCCCATCCTCATTTCTATGAGTCAGCCCCCAATGCCTAGAAACACATTTTACCTGGAACCCACAGTGACCACATCTAGCAGGAACTCAGAGAATTCTCTAGTAAACACCACACCCTTCTAAGACTAAAGATGGCAACAGAAACCAAGGAATAAAACACCCACCTAACAAGGATAAGACCAGAATCAGCACCTAGATTCACAATCTTCCCCAAACCAGATGCCTACATGACAGCATAAAAACACAATCAATGACAGCCAGGACAATATGTCTCCACTAGAACCCAACAACCCTACCATAGTAGGTCCTGAGAATTGCAACACTGCTGACAGACAAGACTTTAAAATACCTTTTATGAATATGATAGAGCTCTAAAAAATTAAATAATAAATACCTTAAAGAAATCTATGAAAACACAATAGTAGAAGGAAAGGAATAAAACTATTCAACACCTAAAAGTAGAAGCAGGATCAATGAAGAAGAAAACCCAAAAAATGAGAGAAATTGGGAAATAAAAAATTTAGTAACTCAAAACAGGAACTTCAGAGGCAAGCCTGGCTAATAGAATACAAGAGATGGAAGAAAGAATCTCAGGCATTGAAGACACAACAGTAGAAGAAATGGGTACCTCAGCCAAAGAAAAATGATAAATCTAAAAAAAAATACTGGCAGAAAAATATCCATGAAATCTGGGACACTATGAAAAGACCAAATCTAAGGATAATTGGAATAGGGGAAGGAGACAAAACTTCAATCAAAACACAGAAAATATTTTCAAAAAAATCATAAAAGAAAATAAAGAAAATTTCCCTAAAGAAGGAAACCACAGAAGAGGTTAATCATGCCCCCCCAAAGCACAAGGAATAAATAATCCCAGACCAGCAAATCAAAAGAGGGGAAACATGCACACATGTACAGAGAGAGAGAGAGAGAGAGAGAGAGAGAGAGAGAGAGAGAGAGAGAGAGACCAAAACAGCAAAATAACAGGAATCAACAAACACTGCTCAATAATATCTCTCAACATTAATTCTCTCAATGTCCCCATGAAAAAGCACAGACTAATAGACTGTATTCCAAAACAGGATCCATTCTTTTCCTGCACCTAAGAAACACACCTTAACATCAAATGATAGACACTGCCACAGAATAAAAGGATGAAAAAAGATATTCAATGCAAATGAACCTAAAAAGCAAACTGATGTAGCCATTTTAATATTAATATCTGACAAACTAGACTTCAAATCAAAACTAATCACAAGAGATAGGGAAGGACACTACATACTCATCAAAAGAAAAATCCACCAAGATTATTTTGCAATTCTTAACATCTATGCACCAAACATAGGCACCCGAGTTTGTAAAAGGAACACTACTATAGCTTAAATCACATATTGACCCTCGCACACTAATAGTGAGAAACTGCACTACTACACTCTTGCCAATAGACAGGTCATCCAGACAAAAACTAAACAGAAAAATGTTGGAGCTGACTGACATTACAAACCAAATAGACCTAACAGATAGTGCAGAACATTCACCCCCAAACTAAAGAATATACTTTCTTTTCAGTACCTCATGGAACTTTCTCCAAAATTGACCACTCAAACACATAGCAAACACTCACACACAAATACTCAAAAACAAAGCAAGGTGTAGGAGATACATCCTATCTGGCCACTATGGACTAAAGCTGGATATCAGAAACAACAGAAAGCTTGCAAACTCATAGACACCGAACTAGATGAAAGATGTATCACTATTAAATAGGCCATTACTGAATGAAAAATGGGTCAAGACAAAAACTAAGAAAAAAATTAAAAACTTTCTTGACGAATGAAACTGAATATATAACGTACCAAAATTTCAGGGACCCAGTGGAGGTGGTTCTAAAGTTCATAGCACTAAGTGCCTATTTTAAAAAAATTGGAGAGAGCCATAGAAGACTGAAGTAAAATTACAATGCTGTCTTATTGATTGTTTCTATTTCCAAGAACAAATAGGGCTGCTGAAATACACTGGAGTCAGGGAAGACTGTGTTTGAAATCAAGAAACTTCACAGGCATTAACACTTCTTTGAACATTGCTAATCAAAGGAAAATCAAAAGAAAAAACTCAACAAAGAGGAATCTATGGGCTTATGCTCAGAAAAGAAATTTTAGATCACCACTGCCAACAAATTTCCACAAATAGAGACTAAGTAAGAAACAAATTCATGAGAGAGTTGTTGTGGAATGTTATTTTAACTGTGTAATGGGTGGAATATTATTTTAACTGTGTAAAGGTGTGTTGTATTTGTTTCTGCTGCTTTTGTTAATGATGCAAAGACGTGTTACCTTAAATTAAATACAATTAACCTGGGGTCAGGAGGCTGAGTCAGCAACTAGCTGAAAGGAAGTGGTAGGGAGGAACTCAAGTGGCGGCTGAGCAGAAGGATGCCCCTTTTTTTTTAATGGAAACATGAGCAAGGGAAGAAGATTAGCTACTTGCTATTCAGCCTTTCTGAGTAAGCAGAATTTTACCTCAACCTTTGAATCCTGAGTTCTATAGAAGGATAGAGATTTACATAAAGTTTGCTCTAGTGGCTTTGATAGAGGTGGTGGTGGTGCCTAAGGGAACAGAATTCCTGCCTGGATGCAGCTGACATGGCCCCTGCTGGTAGCTGTGGAGTTGCAATTGCCAGCTGGGACAGCCCTTGCTTAAGGTGCAACTACTGTATTGGATGCAAAACAGAGAGTAGTGGAAGAAACATCACAATTACCAGTTTAGGTCTAGTTTAGTTTTAGGATCAGAAATATAGGTTTATTTCCTAATCAATTGGATTGGGTTTTTTTTTTTTTTTCATTCTTTCTCCTCATTCCTTTGAGCAAATAATTCTGGCCAATGCTATCCCTTTTGGTATCAAGCAGATATGTGTTCTGTACTTGATGTCACACTGATAAAGTCATTGATGGAATTTGGTGCTCTCTGTGCTACAAACATGAATTAATCACTGGACAATGAACAAATGCATAGTGAGGCAAAAAGTAAAGCCTGCCTTCCCTTGACCCTTCAGACGCATCTTCTATCCTCTAAGCCTGCTGTTTGACTCAGAGTCTGGGCTTATGGGCTGTATAGACAGGTTCCCTTGTTGTTTAAATTTTACCTGCAATTTAATATCAGAGGAGCAGAAAGTAGCTGGAAAATTCCTTTAAATAATTTCTCTCATGGATTGCTCACGTACATAATCTAGTCCACAGCTCTTACATAATCTAGTCTTTGCATACAGCTACCATCCCTGGTTCCTAGTTCCGTCCTCTTAGTCCTTCAGGCATAGAGTGCATTACAAACTTGACGTTTGTCATTATTTCTTATTGGTTTCAAATCTCTATATTCACATTCATGGGGGCTTATCCTGATAAATATGATCTTTGTGTCTCTAAAAAGAGTATGAACTATCAAAAGAGCCTCATTCTACTTCATTGTTCTGGTCTCTTCATTACCTACCCCTGACACAGGTAGACATGAATGCACACACAAATAGCACATAGATCATGGTGAGGTATTAAGCAATATTTTTAAATTTTTATTTTACAATATAAAGAAATAAATAAATGACAAAAGAAAAGCTAGATTATGATCTGAGATAGACAACAATATATGCCATAGTTTAAAAGATATATTTTTGTCTTAAGAGATTATCTAATTCTTAGAAAAGATCTCTGGGTCATGATATTAGGGTAATGCCGAGAGTTCCAGATTGTCACAAACTAATCATAAGGCATCACGGCCAAAAGAGCACATTGTATATTCACTCAAAGAGAGAGAGAGAGAGAGAGAGAGAGAGAGAGAGAGAGAGAGAGAGAGAGAGAGAGAATATACAGATGCTCAGAAGCTCCTCACTGTTAAAGGATATAACAGAAGGAAGCATATCTTCCTTCCTAATGATCCATATATTATTTCCTTCTCCTTCTGCAAATAAAGTATGGGATAAAGGTTAAACTGTACATCCATGAAAAAGGTGAAGGCCCAATGGTAAGCATCCTAACATAGCTTACGTTCATAAGGAAGACTATCTAGCATGTGTTATATGTAGAAAGTCAAGAGGAACTGAGTCACTGGGTGAGTCTAAGCCTGCCTGAGAAGTTTTTCATGGCTACTTTCCTCAGAGCTCCCTTCACATCTTTGTTCCTCAGGCTGTATATGAGGGGATTAAGCATAGGTGTCACCATTGCATAGAAAACAGACACCAGTTTCTCCTGCTCTTTGGAAGACTTCGGTGTCATGTAGGTGATAATTGCTGACCCATAAAAAAGGATGACAACCATGAGGTGGGAGCCACAGGTAGAAAATGCCTTGAGTCTCCCTGCAGCTGACTTCATCTTGACCACCGTCACTATGATGTGGCCATAGGACACCAGAATTAGGGAGACAGGTATGAGGAGAATCACAACCCCCATGAGGAAAATGGCCATCTCTGAAGTGTGAGTGTCTGTAGATGCCAGGATCAACAGCGCAGGGGCCTCACAAAAGAAATGAGCAATACTGTTGCTGCCTTTATAGGGAAGCCTTAGTGTGAATGTGCTGTCCACCACAGAAACTAAAATGCCACTTGTCCATGATGCTGTAGCCAGCTGGATACAAACTCTCCATGTCATGATGCTGGGGTAATGCAGAGGGTTGCAGATAGCCACATACCGATCATAGGACATCACAGCCAAAAGGGCACATTGTGTACAACCAAAAATGAGAAAGAGCAGAAGCTGAGCCGCACAGCGTCTGAATGAAATGGCCTTTTTCCTTGAAAGGAGATGGATGAGAGCCTGAGGAACAATGTTGGTGGAAAAGCAGAGGTCAGCCAGTGACAAGTTACACAGAAAAAAATACATGGGTGTGTGAAGCCGAGAGTCAACCCGAACAAGGAACATAAGAAGTAGGTTTCCAAGCACAGTGACCAGATAGACACCCAGGAATAAGACAAATAAAAGCTTTTGGGTATGTGGGTCATCAGACAGTCCCAGAAGGAGAAATTCTGTCACCTGTGACTGATTTGTCTGTCTCATAGTTCATCTTCTTTTTCAGCAAGAAGTCTCTAGGAACACAAGTGTGTATCATATAAAATTATTTGCTTCAGAGTTTAGAGGACTTAGAGATATCCCAGTCACTGGGAAACATTTCAAAAGTTCCCTTTATTGGTTCTTCAGAAGATTTTCATGCTGCAACACTTTGAACATTTTCTATGCTTTTACAACAGTGCTTTGTGAGATGAAACATTTGTTGTTGGTATCATCTGGCAAGTGGGAAGTAGGTGAGAAGGATCATCGTTTTTTATTCTGGACATCAGATTTCTAATAACACAATGATGAATCAGGTTACATTCATCTGCAAAACTATAATGTGAGGTTTTAGTGTATTATCAACGAACACCTTGAGGCTTGTGCTGTTATCACATTCCACCCATCTTATGATTGTGTTGAATTTTTAAAAGATATTTTGGACATGCTGTCTTTTCCCTGAAAGAACAGTCACAAAAGTATAAGGATTCATGAAGAGCCAAAATACTTTCTCAAACTCACTACTTTCTTAAATAGAGAAAATAACTTGTCTTGAAGGAAGACAACAGCTCAAAGGGTAAATCCAGTTGACAACCTTTGGCAATTCTGTCCACAGCATCATCTGTAGCTCTACCAGTATTGTATGAACTTCCAAGACAGTGGACACATCATCGCCACAAGAGAACTTCCATTTAAGCCATCAGCTCACCTGGATTCCTGGTCTGCTCAAACAGTACCAACTCCTGCCTGAGCCATTCATCTTTTCACTTCCTCCCATTATCTATCATCTACCCCTCCAAAGACTGGAAAATGTCCTTTGAAAATGATGTCACTTTTACCAGCTCTTCTAGAAGACATCGAATAGTACATTGTTCAGTCTGTGATCATGAATTGAGTAAATAAAGATACTTTATACTTGAGCAGAGTTTTTAGAAGGTGTGTCAATATCCTTAAAAAGATTGAATAAATTTTGAATAATAATCAATTTCCTAGTGCTTTTTCAAGAATAAAGGAATTTAAAGTGTAAAGTTTAAGGTCCTATGAAAGGATTGAGCTATCTAATCCTTTAATCTGGAAATGTGTTTCAAAATAGTGTTTTTAAATGCACAAAAATAAATGTGTAAATAATGACTAAGGAAAGCAGTTATATTAAAATACAGTTATCAAGACAGTTATAGAAAAAAGATACACAAACAACATATGAGCTTTATTATCATGATAATAAATATGGTGTATCTTTATCAGCACATAAATTATTATTTATAATGGTGGGCCCAAACAATTTTATTTCAAAATAATTATATATTTAAATATTTAGAGATATCTTCAACAAGTACATGTAATATTAAAATACTTCTGACTTCTACTGTAAGAAAAATCAAATATTTTAATGCTAGTTTAAGTTGGTTCCTGAATTTAGAAGAAGATGTCAAATTATGTTAGAGTAGTAAAATAAAGATATAGATTTCACATCCAGATTAAAGAACACATTTTAGTCCAAACTGAGGACTGATGTATGCATTTCCCTTTAAAATATGAAAAAGACAAAAGCACATTCCACATGATCTACTAACAGGCTATTAGCATCTGGATGGAGTTGTGAGTTTAAGAGACACAATGTTTAAACTCATAAGAGGCTTTTGAATAAAGTTGGGATAGCCATAAAGAAAGTTCTATTGCACTTGTGTTTAACTAATTGATGCTTTGGTTGCTTGTTCACATGTATGTAGACATTCTTAACCAAACAAGATGGTACAAACCATGCACCACTCTATTAGATATTTTTATTATCACAGAGAAAAAATGCCTAACGAAGTCAACTTATAGAAGGAAGGATCTGCTTTGACTCACAGTGTGAGGGTTCAATCCATCATGGTAGGGAAGTTGTGAAAGCAGAAGTGTAAGGTTGTGGGTCACATTACATCCATAGTCAAGAAGCAGGGAAAGAAATAAATGTTGGCACTTAGCTTGTTCTCCCTATTTATTCTGTCCTGGATCTCCACTTGCAAAATGGCACTGCCCACATTCAGGGTGGGCCTTCTCTACTAAGTTAAACCCTTCTGGAAATACCATCATGGATACACATAGAAGTGTGCTTCTATGGTTATTTCTAAAAGTAGTCAAGTTGACAATGAAAAGTAACCATTGTTAAGTACCTATATGACAAAAGCCCAACTTATAACCATATCACACCATATCACATTTACCCATAGCTATTTACTCTTAGAAATTTCCTCACAATATCTTTCCCCATTCTCCATTCTAAAACCCCCAGTCACTATACACACACACACAATCACACACACACACACACACACACACACACACACACACACATACCCACTCACAAATACCTACTCTCAGAAACACAAATATAATTGCAGCATTATCTAATTACCTGCACAGTAGGCCCTAAATTGTATTTTAAAACTTTTGTCTTCTGTGTGACTATAGCTGATCAAGGACAGTGACCACATGAGAATCACCTTTATTCACATCAAATATAATCAACTATGGTACATAATAAGAATCTACAATGTTCTTGTATTGATTTGACCTGAGTCAAAATATTTGGAGACTGGTGACTGTGAGTTCAAGACTAATGTGACTATGACTTGGCATATGGTAGGGCTCTCAATATCTCTGGGAGGGCATTACAAGGTGATACTCCCAACCTCCCTTATTGCTTTTAAAAAATTTTCCCATGCAAATATGAAGGTGAAAATGTTCCCCCAGGTGACTACAAACTTGTCCCCAAGGTCAGGAAGTTTTTTTTTCTAAAAACATCATTTCTACTGTCAAGATTTCTAATATTTCATTTAGTTTTTTCTATAGCGTTTTGGGGGAAAATGTCCATTTCTTTAAAGATAAATACCCCTCCAGTGAACACACACATACACGAGACCAAACCTGATTCCATGGAAGTTCTGCTTATGTTTCCATAAGATGAGTATCAGGATTCTTCTTCACTGGGAATTTAACATTGTAATTTTGATTGGATAAGGTGGGGGGCGGGGAACCGTGGCTGTATCTATATCAGAAGATAAGTAAACCCTGATAATCAAATCTACATAAAAACAGTACATTAACAATCTGATCTATTTCCCCCCTTAGTTCACCTCAGGCCTTCTCTTATTACTTTACTGATCTTGTCAAAATTTTCTCTTCTGGAGGAAAAAATTAATATTAAATTTGCATATCAGAACTAGTGAGTGCATTTCAGTCTTGCGGGAGAAAGTGCTGGAGTGATATTGGCTAAAGCACTATCTAAGGAGAGAGCAGGCATCTTGCCATAAAGGCAGAGAGCTCAGCCAATGCTTGGAAATTAAGACCAAGATGGAGCAAGAAGGAAGATTCTCACTGTCTCTCACACCCCCCTGCTCTAAGTAAAGTTTTATCATTGTCTTCAGAAGATACTGTATTGCAGTAGCTCCTTTTAAATGAGGTGAATTAAGTAGGAAGTAGAGGTGTTAGAAGCTGCCTTTTGGAGTACTCAGGAGAATTCCTAATCATTAGTATGAATTGATCCTGAGCTGTGTTTCTCCACAAAAGTCTCCCAAATGGCTGTAAGAGGACAGAAAAAAATAACACATAGTTATGACTCTCATCTTGCTTATAAGTCCTATCACTAGGTTCTCTATGGCTTCTTTGGAGTGACCTTGAATGGTTCCAATTAAGTATTTGGTTTCTAGAGGAAAAGGAATATTAGACTGAAGGGTAGCTCCACCATATACTCCCTGTATGATTTTGAGAAAATTTATCTGCAGAATATGAAGAAAGTATGTCCTTTATTATATGAACATAATTACCATGTCTGCATGTGATGAGAGAAAAATAAATACTTCTAACTGTTGTAATCAGGGCTAAGAGAGTGTGTCTGAATTTGGGCAGATATCACATGTTTGACATTATTCTGGAAATTTGGTGTGCATTTGCAGAATCCTAAGTTGTCCGATTGAGGGACTGAAAATCCAACACAAATCAATTACAAAGAAAAGTTAAGTATAACATTTGATGCTAGGGTTGGTATGAGTGCAAAGAATTACAAACTATGGCCTGAGATACAGTCCTTCTATTTCTAGCCCCTTCAGGATTTTTATCATGAAACAACATTAGAATTTGTCAAAAGCCTTTTCTGAAGCTATGGAAATGATCACGTGATTTTTGTTCTGGAATTCATTTATCTGATGTTTTTATTGATTTGCATATGTTTAATCATTGCTTCATGCCTGGTATGGAGCAAAGCTGACCATAAAGAATAATCTTTTGTTGTGTTCTTGAATTTAGTTTGCAAGTATTTTATTGGGAAGTTTTGCATCTGTGATCATCAAGGACATTGGGCTATACATTTTTGGTAGGCTGGAACTGTGTCATTTTCCAGTTGTGGTACAAAGATAATACTGGTTTTGTGAAAAGAGTTTAGTAGCAATCTCCCCTTCAATACTTGAAGTTAGTTTGAAAACTGTTGGTGTTCATTCTTTAAGGTTAGAATTCAGCAGTAAATCCACAGGGGCCTGGACAATATTTAGCAAGATTTGTTTTTTATTGCTGCTTCCATCTACGTGCTTAATATAGAACTGTTGAAATTATTGTATCTTGATTTGATTTCATAGTTCGCATGCATCTATAAATTCATTCATATCTTTGGGATCTTGCAACTTAATAGAATTTGTATTTGTTGTGATGTCTCAAATTTCACCTCTCTTAATTTGGGTATTCTCTGACTGTCTTGTGAGAGTATGGTTTAGCTAAAGTTTGTGAATCTTCTTTATCTTTTCTAAGGATAAAGTCTTTGTTTATTGGTTATTTTTATTGTTTTTATAATTTTCTTTTTTAAATTTCAGCACTGACCATAATGATTTCTGTCTACTGACTTTGGTTGGTTCATATTGTTCTTTCAAGTCCCAAGAGTGTATAATTAAATCATTTATTTGAGATATCCCTGATTATTTTAGTGTACTTTCTTATATTTATGAATTTCCCTCTTAGGATTGCTGCCACATTATCTCATAGATGGTGATGTGTTAGGTTCATTTTCATACAGTCCTGGGAATTATTTGAAATTGTTCTTCATTTCTTCAATGACCCATTTTTCATTTAATTCTATGAACATCATGTGTTCTGTAGTTTCTCTTGCTGTTAATTTCTAGTTTTAGCTCATTGTAATCAGAAAATAACAATAAATTATATAAAATTTCCTATGTTAACTAATATTTGCTTTGTGTCATTTTACATGATCTATTTAGGAGAAAGTTTCATGGAATGCAGGGTAGAATGTTTATCCTACAGTATTGGAATAGTATGTTTTGTAGCTATCTGTTGGCTGCATTTGATCTATGATGCCATGTAACTGAAGTTTTTCTGGTCTTACCTGGCTCACAGTCAGGACAAATCTCTCTTACCTGCCATTCCCACAGCTGCTCAGACCCAACCAAGTAAACACACAGAGACTTATATTGTTTACAAACTGTATGGCCACGGCAGGCTTCTTGTTATCTACTTTTTCTATCTTAAATTAACCCATTTTTATTAATCTATACTTTGCCACATGGCTTGTGGCTTACCTTACATCCTGCTTGTCATGGCGGCAGCTGGCAATGTCTCTCTGCCTCAGCCTTCAACTTTCCAGAATTCTCTAATCTCTTTGTCCCGCCTATACTACCTGCCTGGTTGCTGGCCAATCAGTGTTTTATTTATTAACCAATCAGAGCAACACATTTGACATACAGAACATCCCACAACAATGTCATTTAATTCTGCTGTCTGTTTTTGTTTGCTTGCTTGTTTTGTTTTTGTTTCTGTTTTACTCAGGATGGCATATCCATTAGTGATCATGGATCCCACTACTATTGTGTTGGGGATTAATCTGTCTTCACAGCTAGTAGTGTTTGTTACATGAAATTATGTGTCACCCATATGTGCATATATATTTAATATTCTCATGACTCATTGAAGGTTTGTTCCCCCAATTGCTATGAAATTACCTTCGTTGCATAGTCTAATTTAAATTGGAGGTTTATTTTTTTAGGTGTGATAACAACAACCACTGCTTGTCTCTAGTTCCATTTGCTTGAATGACCTTTAACTATCTTTCCCCCTAAGGTTGTATCTGACATTATGAGTTCCTGTTTTTAATCTAATCCTCTACTTTGTGTCTTAATTATTTTGTTTGTTTATTTATTTATTTTTATGACAGTGTCCCATTGCGCAGCCCTGTCTGACCTGGAACTTAATGTGTGGATCAAGAAGGCCACAAACTCAGAGAGATCACCTTCCCTTTCCCTCTGGAGTGCTGGAATTAAAGGCATGCACTTCCATGCCAGTCTAGGCTGTGTCGTTTGTTCAAGCAATTGAAATAATTGGTGTTTAGAGTGATTATTAAAGTATTTTATCAATTACTATTATTCTCTTATTTTATAGTATTTGGTATTTTCCTGCTCCTCGTTTGCTTAACTATTGTAGATTCATGGTGTGTTTATCTTTCTCTGATACCTTAGTCTGAAGGATTTCTTCAAGTATATTCTATAGAGCTAGATTAGTGGTGATGAATTCCTTCATCCTGTTTTTATCATGGAAAGTTTTCCACTCTACTTCAATTATTGCAGATAGTTTTCCTGTGTAAAGTGCTCTGAATTAGCAGTTATCTTTCAGTTTAAAATGCATCACTCTAAACACACCTAGCTTTTACATTTTCTATTCAAACATCTTATACTGACAGAATTTCCCTTATAAGTGACTTGGTGTTTCTCTTTTGCAGTTTTTAATATAGTTTATTCTGTATCTTTGGTCTCTTTACTATAATATGATTAGGAATGTTCTTTCCTGGTCTATTCTGCTTGGTGATGTAAATGCCTCCTGTATCTGAATGATCATCTCTTTTACTGTTTGGGAAGTTCTCTGCTATGATTTTATTGAAAATGTTTTCTAAGTCTTGGCATGAAATTGTTCTTCAATACCCTGTTTCATAGATTTGTTACTTTCATACCATCCCATCAATCTCAAACATATTGTTCATAGACACTTACTAATTTAGGTTTTTTTTTTTTTTTTTTTTTTTTTTTGGTTTTTCGAGACAGGGTTTCTCTGTGTAGCTTTGCGCCTTTCCTGGAGCTCACTTGGTAGCCCAGGCTGGCCTCGAACTCACAGAGATCCGCCTGGCTCTGCCTCCCGAGTGCTGGGATTAAAGGCGTGAGCCACCACCGCCCGGCACAAATTTAGTTTTTTCACATCTGAATTTTCCAATTCCTCTACCTTGTCTTCAAACTCTCATGATGTCTTTCCCATGATCTCTTCTGTTGATGAAGATTTCCCCAGAGCTCTCTATTTGGCTTTTGTAGAATACATATAATATACACTTTCCTATACTATCCTGCTGTGTGAACTCTGTTCCCTTAGATATTTGTTTATATTCCCATGGAAGGAATGTCTCTACCTGCTATAGGAACACTACAGGCAAGATGTATTCAAATATACTATGCAAACAGCCTTCATTTGGCTGAGACTATCTGCCCCTTGAGCACATTGGTGAAAGTGGTGAGAACTACTCTGTATGTTTATCATTTCTTCTGTGCCCTGCTTTGAACACTGAGACATCTCGACATAAAAGCTTCAAAGATTAGTAATGGACTCTTCAGTAATATTCCCTAGAGTCCCCTGGTTTTAGTGAATCTCAAGTTCATCAGAACTACCTCTGGCTGGTCATAAGATTCTCTCTCTCTCTCTCTCTCTCTCTCTCTCTCTCTCTCTCTCTCTCTCTCTCTCTCTCTCTCGATCTACCTATCTTTCTTATCTATCTATGTCTCACCAGTATTTCTACCTCATTGTCAAATTCCACTTTCATATCTTGTGGTGACTTTATTACATTCTCCTGATTGTTTTTGTTTACTTAGCATTCATTCAGGAGGTTTTGTGTCCTCTTTCATTTCTTTGAAGATTCATGTGCTCATTTAAATGTGAAATGTCCTCCATAGCATACATATTTGGAAACTTGATTTCTAGCTGATGGTGCTGTTGGAAGAACTTATGGAAGCTTTCAGAAGTGGAGTCTTGCTGAATGATATAGGGAGAGTTTTGAGAGTTTATACCCTTGTTTCATTCACTTCCAGTCTACCAGAATTCTGCATGTGGCTGAAGCTGTTATCTCTCAGCTCTCTGCTTGGCATGCCTGTTTCCATGTCTTCCCCACCTTATAGACTCTCACTCTGAAACCATAAGCCAAAATAAATTCCTATTCCAGAAGTCACTTTTGTTCACGGTGTTTTATCACAGCAATGAAAAGAAACTAACACATTTTATATATCATTTCTTCAACTCTTTCTTCTGAAATTTTATCTAATTCACTTTCATTGAAATCCATTGCTTTGTTATTAATACTTTTTAAAAGAGTCATGTTACCTTGATTTTTACCTTTCTTGTATTTTTATGTTGATACATGCTCATTAGGAGTTAAAGCATTGGTTAGATTTTTCTAATCACCCTTGTTCTTTCAGTGGGAGTATTTGCCATGTTCAAGAGGAACTAGGCTTCAATTGTGTTGAGGCTTCAGTTTCCTATGTTAAACTAGTACTGACACCATGTGCAGTCCTCAATGATTCCAAAAAATAAGGTACATCTTTGTGAATCCAGTCTTACTGGCTCAGCATTCCTTCCCAGACTATAAGATGCCCAGATAACACAAATGTTCATCAGCTTCACAGTTTGACATACAAACACAATGGAGTAATCCTCTAACATAAAAAGAAGCAATATAAAAGAACAATAAAACATCATCCTGGCATGAAGAAAACAAGACTGATACATAAATTTAGCACAGTGTAAATATTACCTTAGTTTGATGGTTTTAGTAACTCAGTAGATTTACTCTTAAATTTCTGTAGGAAAGTAAGAATTCACAATTAGCCTATTGAAAGTAGTTGGGTTGAAATTCTCTAATACACACAGTAAGAGCCATGCCACAAAAATTAAAGCCAGAGAGAGAGATTAATGAACAAATAGAGTAGAATTGAAAACTCATAGATAGACCCATGTGGAAATTTAATGTACAACAAAGTTGTTTTAAAATCTTTACAGACAAACAAATAGTTTAGAAATTGATGTTGGTAAAGTAAGCATATTAAGTTTAGAAAAATAAAACTGGATTTCTCCATGTTTTTCTTTCTCATGTCATTAGCATGACACATGAAAGCAAATACTGAATGAATTAAATATCTTAAAATATAAAATATGCCGGGCGGTGGTGGCACATGCCTTTTATCCCAGCACTCGGGAAGCAGAGCCAAGCAGATCTCTGTGAGTTCGAGGCCAGCCTGGACTACCACGTGAGTTCCAGGAAAGGCGCAAAGCTACACAGAGAAACCCTGTCTCGAAAAACCAAAAAAAAATAAATAAAAAATAAAAATAAAATAAAATATAATGACAATATTGTATGAAAGAAAAGAAGTAGAAGAATTTCTTTCTGGCCTTCACTGAGAAACTTCCAAATTACAATAAAATAAAATTGATGACTGTTTTTGATTGGGTCAAAATCTGGTATTTTTCTTCAGTGAGGGAAATTATGGACAGAGTTGAAAGACAAGTGATCCTTGGGCCTTGGAAAAGGGGGTTATAAGATAGATATCTTGTTCCACAAGATGGAACCCACACCTGGAGCAGTTTTGGGGGCAAAGAACCTATGGTTGGACAAGTCATAGGCCCTTGTGGAGAACCTACTGCCATTACTCTGCTAAAGGGACACTTTACTAAATTGGCTCCTAATGACATGTTTTTGTACCAATAGACTAGTACATCTCTCAGAACTCATCGGAGGAGCTTCTTTTTGTAGTAGATATTGATTAACATAGAAACCCTCAACTGGACAAAGTGCAGAATATAAGTGGTTGAAGAATGCTCACTCAAAAGGAGACATCTGTATCACTTTTTCACCTCCCAAAGCTTCAGAGATCATTGAAGGAGAGAGGCAGAAAGATTGTAAGAGCCAAAGAATGTGTATGTGTGTGTGTGTGTGTGTGTGTGTGTGTGTGTGTGTGTGTGTGTGTGTGAATTCAAGGAAATAGTGTTTTCTGGTCCAATGAGGAAGTGGCACATATGAATTCACAGTGGTTGTAACATCATGCACAAGACCTGTGTAAGTACAAACCAGAAAAAAAAATATCCAAGCATGGAAGAAGGGAAATGGGGATGAAGTCAGATCTCTAGCTGTGGAGCTATTAGTAGTTGATAGCCATTGTGAAAACAGCCAAATGTGTATGAGTATGACCCCTGGTAAATCTAACTGGTGCCTGTGGATGGCCACACACCCAAGAGTAGGTGAGAAGTACAAATGGAATTCAATAGGTTTATTTTTTAAGAGACACAAAGATGGGTGGATAGAGAAGAAGGGGTGGATCTGGGAGGAGTTGGAGGATGGGGGATAAATATGGTCAAAATACATTATATGAAATTCTCAAAAAACTAAAACATGAGAAAGGATAAAGGCTTTTAAAAAAATAACATAAAGTCTCATTCTAAAAATTGAGTGACATGGCTCAGCAGCTGAAGACATCTACTACCAAGCCAAACAACCCGAGTTCAATTTCTGAGGCCAATATAGTAGGGGAGAACTGATTTCCACAAGTTGTCCTCTGGACTCCACATTCTGTGATGCTCACACATGTATACACACATACAAATAAGTGTATAAGTAAATTTTACAATTGTCTGATGATAAATTATCACTATGAACAAAAACTTTTGTCTTTACCTCCAGTAGAAGTATGTTATTTTAGTAAGCAAAACAATGGAAATACTCATTGCTATATTAACATTAGGACAGTGTTAAGAAATTAAATTCTTGCTATTTTAAGTTGTCTTTTGTATACTTGAGGTACCCAAATCTCCACAGACTGAACAGAAAGTGCAAGCCAGAAATCAGGTTAGCTTCCTCAACTGTAAACCAACACTTAGGTAAGGGAGTGTCTGCTCATTTCAACTTCTATTCAATTACCTATAAACAAAAACAAAAGTTAGATGACTTTGTGAATCCCTAAGTATATATCTGCTGATGCTATTTTGAGCAAAATTTGAAGGACAGAATACATGTGCAATTTGACAACTTTAGCCTATCAATTTAATTATACCACAAAGTGTCCCAGGGTGTTGCTGTGAAGGACTGAGGACTCTCAATGCTCCAGGGAATACCTTGTTTACACAACTCTCAAAGACTCAACTTTAAATAGTTCCCTAAAGAAAAATATTCAAGCAAGACCTAGGAGACTTGGAGCTTATACTCAGGAAAGTAAAACAGAAAGGCATATTAGAATAAAGCTAAAATTCCTAAGGTCAGTGCAGGCTTTGAGAAAAAATTTCCCAGAAGCCAGTGCAGTCCTTCAGACAACAGAAGTCTCCTTCATGCTAGGTTCCTTCATGGAAGACACCTCCAACACTATTTCTCTTCCATGTCTGCCCTGAGGTGAGACAGGGGAGGCTGCTAAAGGTCTAGTCTGTAGCATTCTGAGGGTTGGCTGCAGATTGGACTGAAAAAAATAGCCTGTGTTATTAGTCTTCCTACTCATTCATGTTTTTCCCTGCTAGGTGCTCTATCAAAAATTCTATTCCCATTCTTCTCCAGAATCCCAGTCTGAAAACTAGAGTCCAAATTTCCCCTTTGGGACAGAAGCTGATCCCATAGAAACCACAGGGGCACAGAGGGCGCAGAGGCCATACCTACCAGTATTGCTCTCCCTGTGGTGTGGAAGGCAGCTCTGTCTGGCTTCCCCCTTCCTCAGCTGTCAGCCTCCAGCTTTTCATTGCTTCCCTAGGTTTATACACATTCCACCATCTCCCTCTATGGATGGCACACTAAATAGATTGGAAGCAGAAAGAACACTACTAATATTGTTTGAAGAGCTCATCAAAAATGTTATTCTCAGCCAGGTGATGCTCACCTTTAATCCCAGCACTTGGGAGGCAGAGGCAGGTGGATCTCTGTGAGTTTGAGGCCAGCCTGGTCTACAGAGCGAGTTCCAGGACAGCCAAGGCTACACAGAGAAAACCTGTATCAAAAAAAAAAAAAAAAAAAAAACAGAATGTTTTTTTTTTTTAAGCACTACTCTGTGTGTAGATGGGAAAGAACTAACACTACTGGCTCCAATACTCTGATGACACCATGGAGGAGAGAGTCCAACCAAGATGGTCCCCCTAGTGCAGAAGAGGTAATAACCCTACTACTGATACCATCAAACTTGAACTCAATGTTTAAATATTCTTCTCCTTCTCATACACAACAGGCATGGTGAGTTGCTGCATGACTCATGCTTTGCACTTACTCTGTCATAGTGGAAATGTTGGTGGGTATCCAGGTGCTATATAAAAGAATATGTGCTTCCTATGTGAGTATATCTTGAATGCTGATATGTTGTATCAGATAGCTGTAAAGCAGAGTTAACAGATGCAGTTTGTAGAGTGTGTGTATGGAGAAGTCTCATTGTGCAGCTGTGTGTGAAAGAGAGAGAGTGATTAAGACATACATGTATGACATTGTTAAAGAACAAATCAATCAGTAAAAATAAAGACATCTAGAGTCAGGTATGAAGATATGTACCTGTAATCCCATCACCAGGAAAAGAAAGAGTCATGAGTTTGAGGCCAATCTCTAGTGAGTTATATGAGTAAATTAAAGGCTGTCTGGAAAGAGTTTATTATTGCAGTGTTAATAGGATACAAGAGATTTAAAAAAATTAATTACATATCCCTTCAGAGGCAGCTTCCAGATTTACTGACCTCTTCCTGGGTTTTTGACCTCCTGTCTTTTCTCTGTATATCTGGATACTTGTGGTCTTAGGTTCTTCTCTATTTCTTATAACTTCTATTCTCATTCTATTTTCCTTACTCTTATTGATTCTTCTTCATGTTCTCTCCACAACAGAGATGCCACTGTTGACTCATTCAGAAAAGTTGATGGTCATATAAAATCTTTAGAGTGAAGGGAAAAGTGTCCCTGTCCTTCTATGAAATACAAATGGCACTATGTTTCATGACAGCCCCTTCTCACTCATTTAATACTCTACTGCCCACTTTCCTGTTTTGATATTAAACTACACTTTCCCATATGTGTGTATGTACAAATTCTACATTCTTTATTCTGTAGCCCATATATTCTTAATGCAACAATTTTACATTATCCATGATTTCACTATCTCTGACTTCAGTCACCCATTGTTGATAACAATCCATGAATATTGTTTATCTTCATTCATCCAAAGAAAAAGGTCATATTCACCTAATATTCGTTATACTATATTATCATAACTGTTCTATTTTATTAGTTATTATTGTTAATGCCCTGTTGTACTTAATTTATAAATTAATCTTTATCATCTGTATGTATGCATCGGAAATAAAAGTTATAGGTTTTGATACCACAGACTCAAGCATTCAGTAAGGGTCTTAGAGTATATTCCCAGTAGATAAAGGGGAACTCTATATCTACTACAGACTTTTTCAGAATTCTAAGTGTCTGTTCTGTGCTTGGTGTTGAAATCATCATATCTCTCAATCTACTTCTTACTTTTTATTATGCTATTTATTTTTATTTTATTGAATGTGAATGTGAGAGCAACCTACTTTTTAACTTGGCATATGTCAGACATATTTTCATGGGAAATATAGCTGTACTTAACAGTTAATTAATTAATTAATTTAATTAACATCATCATATCTTCATTATCACTGTGACTATTTCTTTAACGTAGTTTCTGGGAATAATGCAAATTTTCTATTAACTTTTTATTTAGTCTTTACATCTGTATCACAGTTTGGGTATAATAATATTTTTTTTCCTTTCATATTTTGTTAAGAGATTTTCTATTCATTTTACATACCAATCATAGATTCCCCTTTCCTCCCTCCTGACCCGACCCTACCCCTAACCCCACCCACCCCTGCAATCCCCCACAACCCACCCCACATTCCACCTCCTCCAAGGCAAGGTCTCCCATGGGGAGTCAGCAGAGCCTTGTACATTCAATTTAGGCAGGTGCAAGCCCATCCTCCCTACACCAAGGCTGTGCAAACTGTCTCATCATAGGCACTGGGCTCCAAAAAGCTAGCTCATGCACCTGGATCTGGTGCAGGTTCCACTGCCTGGGGGCCCCCTAAGCAGTTCAAGCTAAACAACTGTCTCGCTTATCCAGAGGGTCTAGTCCAGTACCATGGGGGCTCCTCAGCTATTGGTCCACAGTTCATATGTTTCCACTAGTTTTGCTAGTTGTCTCTGTACTATTTCCAATCATGGTTTCGATATCTCTTACTCATAGAATCCTTCCTCTCTCTCATCGATTAGGCTCCTAAGAGCTCTGCCTAGGACCTGGCTGTACATCTCTGCATCTGCTTCCATCAGTCACTGGATGAGGATTCTATGATGACAGTTAGGGTATTCAGCCATTCAATCACCAGAATAGGCCAGTTCAGGCACACTCTCAACTATTGCCAGTAGTCTATGGTGGAGTCATCCTTGTGGATTCTTGGGAACCTCCCTAACGCTCTGCTTCTGCCTATTCCCATGGTGTCTTCATTTCTCATAATATTTATTTTATAGGTTGACAACAAAAGGAGTCTCCAGGGCTATAAAACTAAAAAACTAAGAAACAAAAACCCAGCGAACATATGTATAACTCAGATTTCTATACCCTTACTAATTTTTATTATACTGCATAAATTGTATTCTATAAAAAAAACTATAATTTATTTAACCTACTTTTAAATTATAGGTTAGCTTATTGTAGATATAATCCTATGTGTGAATATTTGAAACAAGTCACCATGCATGCCTATAGTTATTTATAAGACACCAAATGCCAAAAGTTGAGATTTTCAGAGAAAAAAAAAAGTTATTATAATATTTTTATTTTTTGAGATTATATTTGTTCCCACTTCCCTTCCCTCCCTGCCACCCTCCCCTATATGCCTCCCTTGTATCTTCCAAATTCATGGCATCTTTATTCAGTTGTTGCTACATATACATATGTATATATGTACATATACATATGATTGTGTATATATGTACATGCAACTTGATCAATCCTTATACTATTACTTATGATGTACATGTTTTCAGGTCTGCCCTTTGGTATTGAATACCAGGGTATGTGTGCTTCCCTGGGGAAAACTATTTCTCCTTTTCTCAGCATTCTCCAGTTACCTGTCATTCTTTGTTTAGAGCTGAAGTCTCCTGAGATTTCCCCCTTCCATGCCTGTTGAACTGCCTTGTTCAGGTCATATTTAGACAGCCATGTTGTTGAAACTTCATGGTAAACATTTCTAGGTGACACAATCTCACAGCAAACTCCCTCTTCCTCTGGCTCTTACAGTCTTCCCACCACCTGTTCTATAGTAATCCCTGAACTTGGTGCAGAAGTTGTTATTGTAGATGCATCCATTGAGACTGGCCTCCACAATCCTGCATTTTGATCAGTTGTAGTTTTCTGTAATGTTCTCCACCTGTTGCAAAGAGAGGTTTCCTTGTTGAGGGGCAAGAACTAGTTATCTGTGGATATAAGACAAATATTTAGAATGTAGTTAGGGATTATACTGGTTTAGTAAAGTGGTGGAGGTAACTGTAGCATCTCCTCCAAGATCCATGACTTCATTAGCCTTAAGTAATTGGCTAGGTTTCCAGTACCAAGCATAATTTCCCTCTTGTTGAGCAGGTCTTAAGTCCAATCAGACAACTGATGATTACTGCTAACCTATGTGTGCCACTGCTGCAGTCTTCAAGTTATTGTGACATGCCAGTCATTATTGTGGTTCACTGACACCATAGCTAGGTAAGACTGTTGGCTGTTTTCTGTCCTCCAGAAGCTAACACAGAGCCTCTGGTACCATGAAAGCTAGTCCTTGAGGGGAAGGCTTTAATAAAGACTAGATCCAGCTCTGGGCTTCTGGGTCCTGTGTCCAAAGTACATGGTGATTTCTGTGATAGGGACTTACCTTCTATCTCCGGGAGGCAGGACAAACAAGGGCTATAGTAATAGCCTATAATGTTTTGGAAATCTCTTGGACAACCCTGGTCAACAACAAAGAGAGCTTCTCATGCCAGGTGTTGAGGTTTATTTTAGGTAGTCTTTGGCTCTTTGGGACATTGTCAGTCAAGATGCAATATTTTCACTTAAATCATATATGTATATTTATACATTGACTTGTGGATTATAGGTATTTTGAGGTAGGTAGCTAATAATATGATTCCTTATGACTTTTCCAGACATGCTATTATTTTACCCACCTTTTTCTATATTTAACTTTTCCAACTTCACTAATTAGAGCCCCTTGTTTTTCCCATTTTCTCTTCAGATCACAGTTGCCCTGCTATTCTGCTCTCTATTGCTCCAACCCCTACCCCTGAAATGGTCCCTTTTTACTTTCCTGGTATCAGCAGTTACCTCAGACTATGTACTCATGTCTAAAGATATGATGTGGGAACCTCAGGTGAAAATAAGATACAACATTTCTCTTTCTGGGTCTGGGTTACCTCACTCCAGATGATCTTTTCTAGAGAAACATTCATTTTCTAATTTCTTAGATTTTCAAGCTCCTTTGAGAGATATTTTATAAACACTCATGCCTATATTCTAGTGAGTGACTTCATTCTACTTCATCTCTGCCAGTCTGCTAAATGAGAAAGAACAGCAAATCCTTGCTTCAGTTTACATTTCTATGGTTTTAAGTAAGGACATGATCAATTCTTTTGTCATTTGTATTTTTTCTGTGATTTGCATGTTTAAAGTTCTTTTTCAGGTTGAAGGTAAAAAAAAAAAAAAAAAAAAAAAAAAAACAGTCAATAAAGTGCTTGCCTTGGAAGCATAAAGACCTGAGTTCAATGACCAGAACTCATTGCAATTTAAACCAGGTGTGGTGACACAGGTTTATAATCCCAGCACTGTGAAGGCAGAAATGAAAAGCTCCCTGTACTCAATGGGTGGAACTGGGAACTGAGCCCCAGGGATCTGCCTTTTTCTAGTCCCACATTGCTGGGATTAGTGGGTGCCACCATGCCTGGATTATTGGTGTGGGCTCTGGGAGTGTAACTCAAGGCCTCATGCTTGCAAAGCAAGCACCCCCCTGACTGGGGTCATGGTTTCCATTTTTCCAGGTAAGAGTTTTTTAATTCTTGGATTTTCAAAGCCCTCTAATATGATAACTTGATTTTCTATGTTGTCTATAGACATCATGTTGTTTATATTGTCAATCATTCACTTTTAAGCGGCTGTGCAATAAAACATGCCAATCTTACTTTAATGGTTATGCTTTTCAATGCCCTAAGAAGGTCTTTCCCCCCTTAAAAATTACCAAAAAAAAATTATATTTTGGATCATTTAGGGTGTCTTATTTTGCCTTGTTTTACATTAGAGTAATTTTGAGAAAGTTTTGTTTCTAATCAGATAGCTGTCTTTAATATGCCTTTCCCCTATTGACTTGGATGATCCTTTATCATTTATTCCCTTTATCACTTATTTCCAGGCTATTCTCCAGTTTGATTCTGAATTCTCTATTAATTTCACCAAGATGCTATTATCTGAACTGCTATGATATGAATAAATTACTTTAATTTAATAATTTCTTAATATTTGATATATTAAATCTCTGCACATGTCCCACACCACAATTTCTTCTTCATAGTCTGTGTGCTTTTTGGAACATCGCTTTTTGAGCTTAATTATTTATTGTGTTTCAAATTGGCTGAATGTCATAGTTAACATTTATCTAGCATCTTCCTCAAATATTCTCATTTTGTGGGTTTATTTTCCAATACTGTCTTAATATCATTTCACAGACACCTTTCTACACATGTCGAAAACATAATTCATATTTGCTTCATCTTTTCAGATGTAGCCCTAACAATGTATCACAATTTTTAACTTCTTTTTTCATTTATGACTTTTAATCCTCATATCAAAATTAGATGGGGAGACTTTCTTTTAATGTCTATTTCTCTGAGTGTTTTTTCTGCATTTATGTCTGTGCACCATGTGCATGCCTAGTGCTTGAAGAGACTAGCAGAAGGCATCCATCATACCCCCTAGAACTAGAGTTAAGAACACTATGAGCTGCCATGTGGGTGCTGAGAATTGAACGTGGGTGTTCTGGAAGAGCAGCCAGTGCTCTTAGTGTCTGAGCCATATCTCCAGAACTCCAAGGAACACTTTAAACTATATTGTATTTTATCTATTTAAAAAAAAACAGCATTGGTCATAAGAAAGATCTGGGGGAAAATGAGGTTGATGTAAACTATAGACAAATAATTAGAATAAAAATAAACATGTGTGTTAATTAGAATATGTTAGATTAAAAACATATAAAATCCTAGAAATATTCAATTAGATGTCAGTTTAAATACAAGCCATGTCTACAGAACTTAATGTCATAAACCCAATCATACTGTGTTCTTGTTGTTTATGGCAAACAGGTAAATAAGCATTAAGCTCAATGGGAAGGAAAAACCAGACCTTTGTAGATGAATTTTTGTTACTGGGTCTTTCACAAGATGCACAGACTCAGATCCTTCTGTTTGTTCTTTTCTTCATCATTTATGTGCTGACTGTACTTGGGAACCTGCTCATCATTATCCTCGTCTTCATGGATTCTCGACTTCATACCCCCATGTACTTTTTTCTTAGAAGCCTCTCTTTTGCAGATCTCTGTTTCTCAAATAGCATTGTTCCTCAAGTGCTGTCCCACTTCCTGACAAAAAAGAAAACTATTTCTTTTTGGGGCTGTGTGACACAGGTAATTGTCACCCTTCAGATTGGATGTACAGAGTGTGCTCTGCTAGCAGTGATGTCCTATGACCGGTACGTGGCTGTGTGTAAGCCCCTGCACTATTCCACCATCATGACCCAACAACTATGTCTCCAGTTGGCTCTAGGGTCCTGGGCTAGTGGGCTCCTAGTATCCCTGATAGACACTACTGTTGCTTTCCATCTTCCCTATAAAGGGCAGAACATAGTCAGCCATTACTTTTGTGAGCTTCCTGCCCTTTTGAAGGTGACTTCAGCAGACACTTACAGCACAGAAATGGTCATCTTTGCAATGGGTGTGATCATCCTCCTAGCACCTGTCTCCCTCATCCTCATCTCCTACTGGAATATCATTTCCACTGTGATCCAGATGCAGTCTGGGGAGGGGAGGTTCAAAGTCTTCTCCACCTGTGGTTCCCATCTTATTGTTGTTGTCCTCTTCTATGGATCAGCAATATTTAACTATATGCAGCCAAACACCAAAACCACAAAAAAGCAGGATAAGATAATATCTGTGTTCTATACAGTGGTGACTCCAATGCTAAACCCCATAATTTATAGTCTGAGGAACAAGGATGTCAAAGGTGCCTTCAGGAGACTGGCTGCAAGAATGTCCTTCTTTCACAAGAAATGACCTGTGGGTCTGGGTTTTTTTTTTTTTTACCATTGTAGCATCTTTGATAATGGAGTAGGATTTTGAGAGGCTATTATTAATTAAGTCAAAGAAAGAAAACATTGTGGAAATTTGACCCCTCTAAGCCAGAACACAAAGAAAAGGAAAAAGGTGGAAAATTGGCATATTTTATTATTATCATTATCACTATTATTGTTATTATTATTATTTATTATTATTATTATTATTATTATTATTATTATTATTAAAGGTGAGAAGTACCATTTTAATGTGTACATAGTTAATTCCACTGCCTTGGACTTGTTTTCGGCATAAGCCCAGCCTAGCACTGAACTCAAATCCCAGGGCACTGGCTAGTTTTATGTTATTTGGCACAAGCTCTTTTCATCTGAGGGGAGGGAACCTCAATTGAAAAATTGGCCTCTATAAGGCCTGGCTGTAGGCAAACCTGTAGGGAATTCTCTTAATTAGTAAAATGGGAGGACCCAGTCCATTATGAGTGTAGACAGCCTCTGGGCTGGAGGTTTTGGGTTCTCTAAGAAAGCAGGCTGAGCAAACCATGAAGAGCAAGCCAGTAAACAGCACTCCTTGGCTTCCTATCAGCTCCTGCCTCCAGGTTTCTGCCCAACAGAGTTCTTGCCTTAGGTTTCCTCGATGGATTGTGACTCTTTTTCCCTGCATGCATTGTAGTCATCCACCACTGAATAAGCCCAATAAAAACATTTTCTTTCAAAACTGAAGAGGAATCAGAATTTAAGCAATTGAAGAGTCTATCCTAAATCAGTGCCTCACAAGCTTGGGTGCTAGTACACCACATCTCACAATGTTTTAGCTTCTCTAGAATGGCCACTTTCAGAGCCCACTTTAGGTTCTCATAAACCCTTGGTCCAAATGAACAGGCTAGGAAATACTTCTCTCTTTCACCCAAACTTCTAGTTACTTTCATGTTTGGGGAAGATTCAAAGTCACATTTTTAAGGAGCTCCCCATTAGTAGCCATTATAGACGTCTCCATGAACATGTGTCGAGGAACCACAGACTTCAGCCTGGCTCTTAAGTAGAATCATCTCTCCTCAGTGAAGTTGATTGGAATTTTCAATTGGATCAACACGAACTTCTTTCCTTAATCCATTTATCCATTTTCAAAGCTACTTATTGAACTATTATTTCATTTCATCTTATCCAACTCTGATTAAACATGTTTCAATGATATATATGTTAGTGTAACAATAATTAGTCATGTTGATGGAACCTTTAATATGATGTGATGAAACTGGCATTCTATCCTCGTCCCTGTGACCATTATTGCCAAATTTATAACCCCAGTCTCACCATGAGAAAAATACCAGGAAAATTCCAATAAAGGGAAAACCTACAAATACCTGGCCAGACTTCCTGGACACTGATAAGGTTATTTTGAAAATAGAGGAAATTCAGAAAATGTAACAGTCATGGAGAACCTAGAGATATGCAAAAATTAAATGGAATATGGTGACCTGGGAGGCATCCTGCCTTAGGAAAATGATAAAGGGCAGATGCAAGGCAAGCAAGTAAACCAACTAAAGAAATATGATCAAGTATTATGAACTTCAGATAAAAATGTGACCAAGGTTATTAATTGTAGCAGCTATACTTGATAATGTAACATAATATAATAGTGGACACAGCTTACAGGGTGTATAGGAACTCTGTGTACTATCTTCTCAAACTTTTGGAAATTTGATAGTTCTCTTTAAAATATCCTATTTTTAAACTTTTCATAGAGTATGTTCATTTTACACAGTACTATGTTAAAGACATTTTTATAGGTATTCATTGTACCTTGAGCATATATATCCTCCATAAAGTCTTTTTGCAACAGAAAGATTGGCTGAAACTGTTTGCCTGTTTTTGTTTTTTGTGTTACTGTAATACAAGTGTATTTAGTTGACTGAGTCCTTGTCATTTGCTGTGCCTTTCTACAGCAAACCAAAGAAAGTGAATTTGGGGTACATTTAGCCTCTGCATAGGCTTGGGAGCAGACTCACTTCCTCCAACGTTCACATAGGACTATAAAAGCAGAAGTATTCAGATGGTCAGAAGCTAAATGGACAAATATCTGTGACATGTGAAATAGGAAGCCAAATCATACTAAGGCCTTAACTACCTATGAATTCCAGATTGACCAGTACAATCCACAAGCTATTCAACACAGCATTCTGAGAGCACATAGACACAACACCAAGTGAAGGAATGAAATAGATTAGCATAGGAAATGCATGCCTTGGGTGATGCCCAACAACAGACCAAAATAAAATAACAATTCCCTGAAAGTCTAACTTGATTGTTTTTCTGTGCTTATTTATAGGTATTAGTGAAGCATTGCTTTAGGGAGTGTAGGTGGGCCCCAAACAGTCACTTCACTGAAATGTCTGACCCCAACATGGATTAGTTCCTCATAGCTGCATAGATGGGGGTACCCACCACCACATTTCAGTTTACCTTTCACATTCTGTGTACTCTTATCACCCAACAAGACAGTGAAACCACATGCAACTTAGCAGAATTATACACAGCTGAGAGGCCATCATAGGCAAGAGTGCCTGGAATCTCTAATCTCCCTTAATGACCCTCTCAACTCACTTCTAATCAGGGAATGGCAACAGGCCTCATCTTGGGGTTTGATTGCAAGTAGTCACA
Source organism: Peromyscus leucopus (assembly GCF_004664715.2). Taxonomy (NCBI): domain Eukaryota; kingdom Metazoa; phylum Chordata; class Mammalia; order Rodentia; family Cricetidae; genus Peromyscus; species Peromyscus leucopus. Next base: position 98,240,860 of record NC_051063.1, on the reverse strand, counting down.
ACTGCTTTGCTGAAATCTGTAATAGCTGTGATGCTGTGAAGACAGTGTTCAACAAATAAATAGTAAAGCAGACATTTCCTAGTTGGGTTCACTCGAATAGAGTTTACAGCAAATAATTGCAAGTATCCCATGAACTCCAGGATCCTTTACGTTTATAGTGACAGCCAGGCAGTCGTTTGCAGAGAGAAACCTGATCAAGTTGTACCCCTAAGATAGCTGGACCATGAGGTGACTGCCACCTGAAATTAAGCCTCAAAAAGCACTGCCAGACTGTCAGGGAACATCTGAGGCTACCTGGTGAGAAACTTCACTCCCAGAGGAGGCTTGATAGAAAGACTGGTCATTTGCCTACTGTTTGTGCCTTTTCCTTTTTTATGCCTTTTAATTTATTACCAAGACTGTTTACTCACAATACTTATGAGTTAGAATTTCCAATTTTGTCCAGCTTGTTAAATACGTTTGTAAAGGTCATTCCTCTCATGAACAATGGAAGTCACATATCATATCCCTAATTTTATAAAATATCATTCCACACCCCTTGTGTATCAGCTATTAGGAATCTCTGCCTTCACTTCGCCCTTAAAACACAGGCTCATCACTCACCACCGCGCCCTCTTGTGGATATAAACAGATCTGCAAGAAGTAACCAGTACACCGCTCCTCCCCACCACAATGTGGCACAGGCCAGAGTCTGTCTTCCAATTCTGCCTTCTTTAAGGCCCTGCTCACTTAAATAAAATATCTTAAAATATCAAGATACACCCCTTGTGTATCTTGCTAATGATGATCTAAATCTTAAAACACTGACTGGGTGTTGGGCAAGCATGAAGCAAAATGAATGTGAGCTCTAGCTTTGCCATTTTTTTTCTTTTAATATTTTTGGGAATGATAATCCTTATCTTAAGTATTGTACTGATGATTTAATGAAATGGTGATGTCTACAATTATTAAATAATGCATGCAGAGATGTTGGTGTGTACACACACAAAACACACTTATTCACTCACTCACTCTTAAATACCATCTGCTTTTACCTTAGTGAACTCGTGGCCTAGATCTATAACCACCCATAGAAAGCATTTTCCAGTCTACTAATTTGACTTCTCGCTGCTCTTGCAGCACTGTGTACATCCAACCAAGCACCAGTCACATCATCAGACAATACGACTAAGCATTCTTCCCCTGAGCAAACTTCCCTGCCCTTATGTCCCCACACCTACCATGTGGCCTCTTATATCTTAAGTCTCAGGCTGATCTTCCCCTATCAAGTTATCTGTATTTTGTCCTAGAGCCAATCCTCCTCCCTCTCACACCTTCCTTTTCCCCTCCTCCCTCATAGCATTACTCATCACCTACCCAGAATCAATACACATTTCACATCCAGTCCTAGACCTACTCACACTCCAGACCACAAAATCCAAGTGGCTAGTGACAAAGGCTTCACAAATGTCACAAACCATCTCACATGCAGCAAGCCAACACTGAACTCATACCTCAAATCTTTCACCACCATGCCAAACTGAATGAATTGGTGAATTAATACATTGATACCTTCCATATTTAAAAGTTTGTCAGTGGAAAGTACATCCGTTTTTCAGTTCCAGGTAAATAAAGGGCAGCAGAAAGTAGAGAAAGTTTGGGTTGGAGTCAGTTTCTCCAGATGGGGAAGAGAACACCAGCGTGTTTGATAAAGCTCAACAACCCACCAGAAGACCCAGATGAATGGCAAACAGCTGTGTTAAGTGAGCAGGGCCTTAAAGAAGGCAGAGTTGAAAGACAGACTCTGGCCTGTGCCCCATTGTGGTGGGGAGGAGTGGTGTACTGGTTACCTCTTGCAGATCTGTTTATATCCACAAGAGAGCGCGGTGGTGAGTGATGAGCCTGTGTTTTAAGCGCGAAGTGAAGGCAGAGATTTCTAATGGCTGTGTAGTTTGGTTTCCTTGACTAGTCTCTGGGACCTGGCTGAGGGAAGGGAGTCCTGGACTCAAGTTGTGCTCACAAGTGTCTCTGAGTCGCTGCAGTGGGGACTCGGGTGCTCTGAGTTTGGGATCACACTAAATGGGTCCAGGTAGGGAGTGTAGTCCCAGTCTAAGTGGAGGTTTAGGCTTCTAGCTTTGTCCTGGGTGCTGAGCTGAGATGTGGCTAGAGAGATAGCATGAGGTGAAGAGGGATAGTGGACTGCAGAGCATCTGCTTCTAGACATGCTCCTGCAGTGCCAGGAGTTCAATTTCACTGCTGTCCCCTCTGTGGCTCTGCAGTGGCACAGTCTGCAGGTATCCTGCATCCCTGGTACAAATAGTTCTGAGCTGATGGATCAGAAATGACTGATGGTTTGCGAATGTCTAGTGTTGATGCCTTACCAAAATACCACGTGTGAATGGATAGGTCACCTGGGAAAGGAAATTGAACCTTCGTTTTTATTATTATTTCTTTTATTTTTCAGGTTATAATATAATTTCATCGTTTTCCCTTTCTCTGCAAACCCTCCTATATATCTACCTCCATTGCTAACTTTCAAATTCATGGTCTCTTTTTCTCTAATTTTTGTTACATTTTTTTCCCTAAATATGTAACTACAACCTTCTCAGTCTGCACTTGTATTATGTTTTCAGTGTGGATCATTTGGTATTGGATAACTAGTTGTCTGTTCTTCCCTGGGAAAGACTATTTCCCATCATGCTTTGCTTCCCCGGACATTTGTAGCCATCCCTGACAAACATCCAAAGCTTTCAGGTATCTTGCTTTTTTCAAATACTCTGTTTTACAAATTTTCTGGTTTTCAGTAGACTAGTTGCTCAATTGCCCCACCTGTGACCAATTTGATTACATCAGTATCCTTTTTCAAAGATATTCTTTACACACAACTGTTCAAGTTTCTCTAGGCCATAAAATCCAATTTCTGTCACCTGGTTGTATTTACCTAACAAAATTTCTGTCACCTGAACTCTTCTGGTCCTCCCGCAGAGGCACTGGCTTACCTCACTGTCTCAAGTCTCACTATCATCTCCAAGGGCATTTATTCAATGTATTTGTTTTGTTTTGTTTTGTTTTGTTTGTTGAGACCAAGTTTCCATATAAACCTTGAAGTACTTTTTTTAATACTTGTTTTTATTTTATATTCAGAAGAATATTTTGCCTGCAGGTATATATGTGCATCACATGCTTACCTGGTAACCACAACAGTTAAAAAAGGGTTTCTGATCCCCTGAAACTAGAGTTACAGATGGTTGTGAGCCATCATACGGCTACTGATAATTGAACCTGGGTCCTACGGAAAAATAGCCAGTGCTCTTGAACACTGAGCCATCTCTCCAGCTCTAAACCTTGAATTTCTGATCTCTGCCTCCACCCTTCAAGGGCTGAGATTTAGGGATAGCACCATCTCACCCTATTTATTAGCTGCTAAGTGATTGAGTGCAGGGTTTGGGGCACGTTTTGGGCAAGCTCTCTATCAACTGAACTACATCCCCAGCCCAGAGGGCTTTATTCAGTACTGTAGTTTAATATTGTTGCTTTTTGCTATTCCAGAATTCATTATTTATACCATTTATTTACTCTACAGTCATGACTGTAGCTTGAACATTCTAATCTTAGAACTGTTCTCTCTCATAAAGTTTAAATGCCAATATATAAAATGCAAGCATGTCATCCTGAACCGCTTGGCCTGATGCCTCTATAATGATCTGCATGGGGTGCGTCATTGGTTTGTGCTTTAAATTCTGGGTCCTTCCAGCTGTATACACATGCATGGTTTCCACTCCCTGGATTTAATGTTTAATCATCTCAGCTTTGCTTAGTGAGGATAAAACTTAGCCATTGCCTAATAAAGTTTAGCTTTTAATGTACAATACTTTATTGTCTTTAATTTTCAGACATTTTGCCACTGTTCCTTTGAATTTTTTAATGAGGTTTTTATTTGTGGGAGGAGCAGAATTTTAAATTTTGGAGTAATATTTTTTTAATGCTTGGTGTTAGTTCCTGAGTTTGCATTAAGGTAAAAAAATAAATAAAATTACCTCTACTACACTACATTGGCTTGCATTTTATGTGGTGAGAGTTTTCTTTTTAATGCCCCATGTCCCCTGGGTGTTTGAGTAGTTCATTCTGTCTAATTTTAGATAGCAATAAAGGGAGCATATTTCCTATGTCCTCTGTGTTATTAACTTCTCTGTTAAGGTTTTTGAAAGTTGCTTAGTCTCCCATCTCTGCTGTATCATTCACTGTTGATTTCATTTCTTGCTTAGTGGAGCGCTATGCATGTGTTTTAGGTGTGTTATTTGACATGTTTAATGGTAGCTATATTTCATTAGGAGTTACACTCTCCATCACTGAATCCTCTCTCTAATGAATTTATGCTCTAATTCATTCTATATCTTAGTTCACTTGCACCCATTGTGTCATCTGTTATTTTATTTTTGGATGATCCTTTTGTTTTCAGCCCGGGGAGTTCATTTGTATTTTCTGTCTCTTGATTTGTTTTTTTATATACTTGGGCCTAAATTTTGATCTAATTTACAACAGAAAATGAATGTCTTTGTTATCTATACTCTCTAAAAAAAATGTATGATATTACACTTATATTTTTGCTTCTGTTTTGTTTGTTTTTTTGAGACAGGGTTTCTCTGTATAACAGTCCTGGCTGTCCTGGAACTTGTTCTGTAGACCAGGCTGGCTTCGATGCACAAAGAACCACCAGCCTCTGCCTCCCAAAGGCTGGGATTAAAGGCCTGTACTACCAAGCCAAGCTTTGCTTTTTCGTTGTTATTGTTGTTGTTGTTGTTGTTAATATATGAACTGTGAGCTTTTTACCCCCCTTTTTCTGTCGATCATAGGACATGACAGCCAAAAGGGCAAATTGTGTACAACCAAAAATGAGAAAGAGCAGAAGCTGAGCCGCACAGCGTCTGAATGAAATGGCCTTTTTCCTTGAAAGGGGATGAATGAGGGCCTGAGGAACAATGTTGGTGGAAAAGCAGAGGTCAGCCAGTGACAAGTTACACAGAAAAAAAATACATGGGTGTGTGAAGCCGAGAGTCAACCCGAACAAGGAACATAAGAAGTAGGTTTCCAAGCACAGTGACCAGATAGACACCCAGGAATAAGACAAATAAAAGCTTCTGGGTATGTGGGTCATCAGACAGTCCCAGAAGGAGAAATTCAGTCACCTGTGTCTGATTTGTCTGTCTCATAGTTCATCTCCTTTTTCAGCAAGAAGTCTCTATGAACACAAGTGTGTGTGTCATATAAAATTATTTGCTTCAGAGGACTTAGAGATACCCCCAGTCACTGGGAAACATTTCAAAAGTTCTCTTTATTGGTTCTTCAGAAGATTTTCCTGCTGCAGCACTTTGAACATGTTCAATGCTTTTACAACAGTGCTTTGTGAGATGAAACATTTGTTGTTGGTATCATCTGGCAAGTGGGAAGTAGGTGAGAAGAATCACCTTTTTTTTTATTCTGGACTTCAGATTTCTAATAACATAATGATGAATCAGATTGCATTCATCTACAAAGCTATAATGTGAGGTCTTAGTGTATTATCAACGAACTCCTTGTGGCTTGTGCTGTTATCACATTCCACTCATCGTATGATTGTGTTTAATTTTTAAAAGATATTTTGGACATGCTGTCTCTTCCCTGAAAGCACAGTCACAAAGGTATAAGGATTCAAAAAGAGGCAAAATACTTTCTCAAACTCACTACTTTCTTAAATAGAGAAAATAACTTGTCTTGAAGGAAGACAACAACTCAAAGTGGAAATCCAATTGACAGCCTTTGGCAATCCTGTCCACAGCATCAGCTGTAGCTCTACCGGTATTGTATGAACTTCCAAACAGTGGACACATCATCGCCACAAGAGAACTTCCATTTAAGCCATCAGCTCAGCTGGTTTCCTGGTCTGCTCAAACAGTACTAACTCCTGCCTGAGCCATTCATCTTTTCACTTCCTCCCATTATCTATCATCTACCCCTCCAAAGACTGGAAAATGTCCTTTGAAAATGATGTCACTTTTACCAGCTCTTTTAGAAGACATCGAATAGTACATTGTTCAGTCTGTGATCATGAATTGAGTAAATAAAGATACTTTATTTATACTTGAGCAGAGTTTTTAGAAGATGTGCCAATATCCTTAAAGAGACTGAATAAATTTTGAATAATAATCAATTTCTTAGTGCTTTGTCAAGAATAAAGGAAATTTAAAGTGTAAAGTTTAAGGTCCTATGAAAGGATTGAGCTATCTAATCCTTTAATCTGGAAATGTGTTTCAAAATAGTGTTTTAAAATGCACAAAAATAAATGTGTAAATAATTACTAAGGAAAGCAGTTATATTAAAACACATTATCAAGACAGTTATGGAATACAAATACATAAACAACATATGGGCTTTATTAGCATAATAATAAATATGGTGTAACTTTATCAGCACATTAATTGTTATTTGTAATGATGGGCCCAAACAACTTTATTTCAAAATAATTATATATTTAAGTATTTAGAGACATCTTCAACAAGTACATGTAATATTAAAATACTTCTGACTTCTACTGCTAGAAAAATCAAATATTTTAATGCTAGTTTAAGTTGATTCCTGAATTTAGAAGAAGATGTCAAATTCTGTTAGAGAGTAGTAAAATAAAGATATAGATTTCACATCCAGATTAAAGAACACATTTTAGTCCAAATTGAGGACTGCTGTATGCATTTCCCTTTAAAATATGAAAAAGACAAAAGCACATCCCACATGATCTACTAACAGGCGATTAGCATCTGAATGGAGTTGTGAGTCTAAGAGACACAATATTTCAACTCATAAGAGGCTTTTGAATAAAGTTGGGATAGCCATGAGGAGGAAGGTTCTACTGCACTGTGTTTAACTAATTGATGCTTTAGTTACTTATTCACATGTATGTAAACATTCTTAACCAAACAAGATGGTACAAACCATGTACCACTCTGTTAGATATTTTCATTGTCACAGTGTAAAAAAGCCTAACAAAGTTAATTTATAGAAGGAAGGGTCTGCTTTGACTCACAGTGTGAGGGTTCAATCCATCATGGTGGGGAAGTTGTGAAAGCAGAATTGTGAGGTTATGGGTCATATTACATCCATAGTCAAAAAGCAGGGAAAGAAATAAATGTTGGCACTTAGCTTGTTCTCCCTATTTATTCTGTAATGGATCTCCATTTGCAAAATGGAACTGCCCACATTCAGGGTGGGCCTTCTCTCCTAAGTTAAACCTTTCTGGAAATACCATCACAAAAAGACATAGAGGTGTGTTTCCATGGTGATTTCTAAAAGCATAAAAGTAACCATTGTGAAGTACCTATATGACAAAAGCCCAACTTATAACCATATCACATTTAATCATAGCTATTTACTCATAGAATTTTTCTCACAATATCTTTCCCCATTCTCCATTCTAAAACCCCCAGTCACAATACATATACACAAATAGAGCCATTCACAAATACCTACTCTTAAAACACAAATATGACTGCAGCATTATCTAATTACCTGCATAGTAGGACTTAAATTATATTTTAAAACTTTTGTCTTTCTGTGTGACTATAGCTGATCAAGGACAGTGACCACATCAGAATCATTATTCACATCAAATATGATCAACTATGGTACATAATAAGAATCTACAATGTTCTTGTATTGATTTGACCTGAGTCAAAATATTTGGAGACAGGTGACTGTGAGTTCAAAACTAAAGTGACTATGATTTGGCATATGGTAGGGCTCTCACTGTCCCTGGGATGGCATTACAAGGTGATACTCCCAACCTCCCTTATTGTCTTTAAATTTTTTTCCCATGCAAATATGAAGGTGAAAATGTTCCCCCAGGTGACTACAAGCTTGTCCCCAAGATCAGGAAATTTTTTTTTCTAAAACATTATTTCTAGTGTCAAGATTTCTAATATTTCATTTAGCTTTTTCTATAGTGTTTTGGGGGAAATGTCCATTTCTTTAAAGATAAATATCCCTCCAGTGAACATACACATACACGAGACCAAACCTGACTCCATGGAAGTTCTGCTTGTGTTTTCATAAGATGAGTATCAGGATTCTTCTCCAATGGGAATTTAACATTGTAATTATGATTTGATAAAATAGAGCTGGGGGGGGCAAATCCTTAAATGTATCTACACCAGAAGATAAGTAAATCCTAAGAATCAAATCTACATAAAAACAATACATTCCCAATCTGATCTATCCCCCCCCCCCTTAGTTCACCTCAGGCCTTCTCTTATTACTTTACTGATCTTGTCAAAAATTTCTCTTCTACAGAAAAAAAATAAAGATTAAATTAGCATATCAGAACTAGTGAGTGCATTTCAGTCTTGCGGGAGAAAGTGCTGGAGTGATATTGGCTAAAGCACTATCTAAGCAGAGAGCAGGCATCTTGCCATAAAGGCAGAGAGCTCAGCCAATACTTAGAAATTAAGAGCAAGATGGAGCAAGAAGGAAGATTCTCACTGTCTCTCACACCCTCCTGCTCTATGTAAAGTTTCATCACTGTCTTCAGAAGATACTGTATTGTAGTAGCTCCTTTTAAATGAGGTGAATTAAGTAGGAAGTGAGGGTATTATAAGCTGCCTTTGGAGCAGTTAGAGTACTCAGGAGAATTCCTTCCGAATCATTAGTATGAAATGATCCCGAGATGTGTTTCTCCACAAAAGTCTCCCAAATGGCTGTAAAGAGGACAGAAAAATAACACATAGTTATGACTCTCATCTTGCTTATAGATCCTATCATTAGGTCCTCTATGGCTTCTTTGGAGTGACCTTGAATGGTTCCAATTAAGTATTTGGTTTCTAGAGGAAAAGGAATATTAGACTGAAGGTTAGCTCCACCATATACTCCGTGTATGATTTTGAGAAAGCTTACCTGCAGAATATGAAGATAGTATGTCCTACATTATACGAACATAATTAGCATGTCTGCATGTGATGAGAGAATAATAAATAACTCTAACTGTTATAATCAAGGATAAGAGCACAATAAATACCTTTAACTGTTATAATCAGGGCTAAGAGAGTGTGTCTGAATTTGGGCAGATATCACATGTTTGACATTATTCTGGAAATTTGGTGTGCATTTGCAGAACCCTAAGTTGTCGATTGAGGGACTGAAAATTCAACACAAATCAATTACAAAGAAAAGTTAAGCATAACATTGGATGCTAGGGTTGGTATGAGTGGAAAGAATTACAAACAAACTATGGCCTGAGATACAGTCCTTCTATTTCTAGCCCCTTCAGGATTTTCATCATGAAACAACATTAGATTTTGTCAAAAGCCTTTTCTGAAGCTATGGAGATGCTGTTCTTGAATTCATTTATCTGATTTATTTATTGATTTGCATATGTTTAATCATCACTTCATGCCTGGTATGGAGCAAAGCTGACCATAAAGAATAATCTTTTGTTGTGTTCTTGAATTTAGTTTGTAAGAATTTTATTGGGAAGTTTTGCATATGTGTTCATCAAGGAGATTAGGCTATACATTTTTGGTTGGCTGGAACTGTGTCATTTTCCAGTTGTGGTACAAAGATAATACTGGTTTTGTGAAAAGAGTTTAGTAGCAATCTTCCCTTTTATACTTTATGTTAGTTTGAAAATTGTTGGTGTTCATTCTTTAAGGTTAGAATTCAGCAGTAAATCCACAGGGGCCTGGACAATTTTTAGCAAGATTTATTTTTTATTGCTGCTTCCATTTAAGTGCTTAATATAGAACTATTGAAATTATTGTATCTTGATTTGATTTCATAGTTTGCATGCATCTATAAATTCATCCATATCTTTGGGATCTTGCAACTTAATAGAATTTGTATCTGTTGTGGTGTCTCAAATTTCACCTCTCTTAATTTGGGAATTCTCGGGCTCTCTTGTGAGAGTTTAGTTTAGCTAAAGTTTGTGAATCTTCTTTATCTTTTCTAAGGGTAAATTCTTTGTTTATTGGTTATATTTATTGTTTTTGTAATTTTCTTTTTTTTAATTGCAACCCTGACCTTAATTAATTCTGTCTACTGACTTTGTTTGGCTCGTATTGTACTTCCAAGTCCTTAGAGTGTATAATTAAATCATTTATTTGAGATACCCCTGATTATTTTAGTGTATTTTCTTGTATTTATGAATTTCCCTCTTAGGATTGCTGTCACGTTCTCATAAATGGTGATGTTATGTTCACTTTCATACAATCCTGGGAATTATTTGAAGCTCTTCTTCATTTCTTTAATGACCCATTTGTCATTTAATCTCTCTGAGCATCATGTGTTCTGTAGTTTCTCTTGCTGTTAATTTCTACTATTACCTCATTGTGGTCAGAAAAGAACAATAAATTATTTAAAATTTCCTCATTAATTAATATGTGCTTTGTGTCATTTTACATGATCTATTTAGGAGAAAGTTCCATGGAATGCAGGGTACAATGTTTATCCTACAATGTTTGGATAGTATGTTTTGTAGCTATCTGTTGGCTGCATTTGATCTATGATATCATTTAACTCTGTTGTCTGCTTTCTGTTTGCTTGCTTGTTTTGTTTTTGTTTCTGTTTTACTCAGGATGGCATATCCATTAGTGATCATGGATCCCACTACTATTGTGTTGGGGATTAATCTGTCTTCACAGCTAGTAGTGTTTGTTACATACAATTATGTGTCACCCATGTATGTACATATGTATTTAATATTCTCATGACTCATTGAAGGTTTGTTCCCCCAAATGCTATGAAATTACCTTCATTGCATCTTCTGATTTAAATTGGAGGTTTATTTTGTTAAGTGTAATAACAACAACCACTGCTTGTCTCTAGTTCCATTTGCTTGAATGACCTTTAACTATCTTTCCCCCTAAGGTTGTATCTGACATTATGAGTTCCTGTTTTTAATCTAATCCTCTACTTTGTGCCTTAATTATTTTGTTTGTTTATTTATTTATTTTTATGACAGTGTCCCATTGCGCAGCCCTGTCTGACCTGGAACTTAATGTGTGGATCAAGAAGGCCACAAACTCAGAGAGATCACCTTCCCTTTCCCTTTGGAGTGCTGGGATTAAAGGCATGCAGTACCATGCCAGTCTATGCTGTGTCATTTGTTCAAGCAATTGAAATCATTGGTGTTTAGAGTGATTATTAAAGTATTTTATCAATTCTTATTATTCTCTTATTTTATAGTATTTGGTATTTTCCTGCTCCTCGTTTGCTTAACTATGTTTGTCTTTCTCTGATACCTTAGTCTGAAGGATTTTTTCAAGTATTTTCTATAGAGCTAGATTAGTGGTGATGAATTCCTTCATCCTGTTTTTATCACGGAAAGTTTTCCACTCTACTTCAATTATTGCAGATAGTTTTCCCGTGTAAAGTGCTCTGAATTAGCAGTTATCTTTCAGAGTTTAAAATGCATCACTCTAAACACACCTAGCTTTTACATTTTCTATTCAAACATCTTATACTGACAGAATTTCCCTTATAAGTGACTTGGTGTTTCTCTTTTGCAGTTTTCAATATAGTTTATTCTGTATCTTTGGTCTCTTAACTATAATATGATTAGCAATGTTCTTTCCCGGTCTATTCTGCTTGGTGATGTAAATGCCTCCTGTATCCAGTGGTCATCTCTTTCACTATGATTCGAAGTTCTCTGCTATCATTTTATTGAAAATGTTTTCTAAGTCTTTGGCATGAAATTATTCTTCTTCTATACCCTGTTTCATAGATTTGTTACTTTCATACCATCCCATCAATCTCAAACATATTGTTCATAGACACTTATTAATTTATTTTTTTCATGTCTGAATTTTCCAATTCCTCTACCTTGTCTTCAGACTCTCATGATGTCTTTCCCCTGATCTCTTCTGTTGATGAAGATTTCCCCAGAGCTCTCTATTTGGCTTTTGTAGCCTACATATAATATACACTTTCCTATACTGTCCTGCTGTGTGAACTCTGTTCCCTTAGATATTTGTTTATATTCCCATGGAAGGAATGTCTCTACATGCTCTAGGAATACTACAGGCAAGATGTATTCAAATATATAACGCAAACAGCCTTCATTTGGCTGAGACTATCTGCCCCTTGAGCACATTGAAGAAAGTGGTGAGAACTACTCTGTATGTTTATCATTTCTTCTCTGCCCCTGCTTCAAAGATCAGTAATGGACTCTTGAGTAATATTCCCTAGAGTCCCCTGACTTTATTGAATCTCAAGCTCATCAGAACTACTTCTGGCTGGTCACAAGGTCTCTCTCTCTCTCTCTCTCTCTCTCTCTCTCTCTCTCTCTCTCTCTCTCTCTCTCTCTCCCCAGTATTTCTACCTCATTGTCAAATTCCATTTTCATATCTTGTGGTGACTTTATTACATTCTGCTAATTGTTTTTGTTTACTTAGCATTCGTTCGGGAGGTTTTGTGCCCTCTTTCATTTCCTTGAAGATTAAAGTGCTCATTTGAATATGAAATGTCTATAGCATACATATTTAAACACTTGGTTCTCAGCTGATGGTGCTGTTGGAGGAACTTATGGAACCTTTCGGAAGTGGAGTCTTTCTGAAGGATATAGGGAGAGTTTTGAGAGTTTAAACTCATTTAACTTCCAGTCTACCAGAATTCTGCATGTGGCTGAAGCTGTTATATCTCTCAGTTCTCTGCTTGGCATGCCTGTTTCCATGTCTCCCCACCTTATAGACTCTCACTCTGAAACCATAAGCCAAAATGAACTCCTATTCCAGAAGTCACTTTTGTTCATGGTGTTTTATCACAGCAATGAAAAGAAACTAACACATTTTATATATCATTTCTTCAACTCTTCTGAAATTTTATCTAATTCACTTTCATTGAAATCCATAGCTTTGTGATTAAACTTTTTTGAAGAGTCATGTTACCTTGATTTTTACCTTTCTTGTATTTTTATGTTGATACTTGCTCATTAGGAGTTAAGGCATTGGTTAGATTTTCTAATCACCCTTGTTCTTTCAGTGGGAGTATTTGCCATGTTCAAGAGGAACTAGGCTTCAATTGTGTTGAGGCTTCAGTTTCCTTGCTAGATTAGTACTGGCACCATATGTTGTCATCAATAGTCCCCAGAAAATAAGGTACATCTTTTTGGCTCCAGTCTTACTGTCTCAGCATTCCTTCCCAGACTATAAGATGTCCAGATAACACAAATGTTCATCAGCTTCACAGTTTGACATACAAATACAATGGAGTAATCCTCTAACATAAAAAGAAGCAATATAAAAGAACAATAAAACATCATCCTGGTATGAAGAAAACAAGACTGATACATAAATTTAGCAAGTATAAATATTAACTTAGTTTGATGGTTTTAGTAACTCAGTAGATTTACTCTCAAATTTCTGTAGGAAAATAAGAATCACAATTAGTCTATTGAAAGTAGTTGACTTGAAACTCTCTAATACACATAGTATGAGCCATGCCACAAAAATTAAAGCCAGAGAGAGAAAGAAAGAGAGATTAATGAACAAACAGAGTAGAATTGAAAACTCATAGATAGACCCATGTGGAAATTTAATGTACAACAAAGTTGTTTTAAATTCTTTACAGACAAACAAATAGTTTAGAAATTAATGTTAGTAAAATAAGCATATTAAGTTTAGAAAAATAAAACTGGATTTCTCCATGTTTTCCTTTCTCATGTCATTAGCATGACACATGAAAGCAAATACTGAATGAATAAATATCTTAAAATATAAAATACAATGAAAATATTGTATGAAAGAAAAGAAGTAGAAGAATTTCTTTCTGGCCTTCACTGAGGAACTTCCAAATTACAATAAAAAAAATTGATGACTATATTTGATTGGGTCAAAATCTGGTATTTTTCTTCAGTGAGGGAAATTATGGACAGAGTTGAAAGACAAGTGATTCCTGAGCCTTGGAAAAGTGAGTTATAAGATAGATATCTTGTTCCACAAGATGGAACCCACACCTGGAGCAGTTTTGTGGGCAAAGAACCTGTGCTTGGACAAGTCCTAGGCCCTTGTGGAGAACCTACTGCCATTATTCTGCTAAAAGGACATTCTGAGGGGGTGTGCGCAGTTCATAGCATAGAGAGCAGGTGATCTTGTTTGAGCCAGCTGGCTACAATGAGTCAGACAGCTCAAAGCTACACAAGAAATGTAAAAAAAAAAAAAAAAAATAAAAAAAAAAAAAAAAAATAAAAAAAAAGGACATTCTGTTAAATTGGCTACTAATGACATATTTTTTGTGCCAATAGACTAGTACAACTCTCAGAACTCATCAGAGGAGCTTCTTTTTGTAGTAGATATTGATTAACATAGAAACCCTCAACTGGACAAAGTGCAGAATATAAGTTGTTGTAGAATGCTCACTCAAAAGGAGACATCTGTATCACTTTTTCACCTCCCAAAGCTTCAGAGATCATTGAAGGAGAGAGGCAGAAAGATTGTAAGAGCCAAAGAATGTGTGTGTGTGTGTGTGTGTGTGTGTGTGTGTGTGTGTGTGTGTGAATTCAAGGAAATAGTGTTTTCTGGTTCAATAGGGAAGTTGCACATACGAACTAACAGTGTTGTAACATCATGCACAAGACCTGTGTAAGTACAAACCAGAAAAAAAAAATCCAAGCATGGAAGAAGGGAAATGCGGATGGAGTCATATCCCTAGCTGTGGAGCTATAAGTAGTTGATAGCCATTGTGAGAACAGCCAATTTTGTATGAGTATGACCTCTGGAAAATCTAACTGGCTCTTGTGAATGGCCACACACCCAAGAGTATATGAGAAGTACAAATGGGACTCAATAGGTTAATTTTTTTAAGGGACACAAAGATGGGTGGATAGAGAAGAAGGGGTGGATCTGGGAGAAGTTGGAGGATGGGGGATAAATATGGTCAAATGCATTGTACAAAATTCTCAAAAAACTAAAACATGAGAAAGGAGAAAGTTTTCACAAAAAACAAAAACCTAATGTCTCATTCTAAAAATTGAGTGAGATGGCTCAGCAGCTGAAGACATCTACTACCAAGCCGAACAACCCGAGTTCAATTTCTGAGGCCAATATAGTAGGGGAGAACTGATTTCCACAAGTCGTCCTCTGGACTCCACATTCTGTGGTGCTCATATGTGTATACACACATACAAATAAGTGTATAAGTAAATTTTACAATTGTCTGATGACAAATTATCACTATGAACAAAAACTTTTGTCTTTACCTCCAGTAGAAGTATATAACTTTAGTAAGCAACACATTGGAAGTACTCATTGCCATGTTAATATTAGGACAGTTTAAGAAATTAAATTCTTGCTATTTTAAGTTGTTTTTTGTGTACTTTAGGTGCCCAAATCTCCACAGACTGAATAGAAATTGCAAGCCCAGAAATCAGGTTAACTCCTCAACTGTAAAGCCAACACTCAGGTGAGCAGTGTCTGCTCATTTCAACTTCTATTCAATTACCTATAAACAAAAGCAAAAGTTAAATGACTTTGTGAATCCCTAAGTATATATCTGCTGATACTATTTTGAGCAAAATTTGAAGGACAGAATACATGTGCAATTTGACAACTTTAGCCTGTGATTTTAATTACGCCACAAAGTGTCCCAGGGTGTTGCTGTAAGGACTGAGGACTCTCAAAGCTCCAGGGAATACCCTGTTTACACAACTCTCAAGGCCTCACCTTTAAATAGTTCCTTAAAGGAAAATATTTAAGCAAAACCTAGGAGACATGGAGCTTATACTCAGGGAAGTAAAACAGAAAGGCATATTAGAATAAAGCTAAAATTCCTAAGGTCAGTGCGAGCTTAGAGAAAAAATTTCCCAGAAGCCAATGCTGTCCTTCAAGTGTGGAACTTCAAACAACTGAAGTCTCTCCTTCATGCTTGATTCCTTCATGCAAGATACCTCCAACACTGTTTCTGTTTCATGTCTGCCCTGAGGTGAGACAGGGGAGGCTGCTAAAGGTCTAGTCTGTAGCATTCTGTAGGGTTGGCTGGAGATTCGACTGAAAAAGATAACCTGTGTTATTAGCCTTCCGACTCATTCATGTTTTTCCTTGCTAGGTTCCCAGGCAAAAATTCTATTCCCATTCTTCTCCAGAATCCTAGTCTAAAAACTAGAGTCCAAACTATCCCCTTCAGGAATGAAGCTGATCCCATAGTAACCACAGGGGCACAGAGGGCACAGAGGCCATACCTGCCAATATTGATCTCTCTGTGGTGTGGAAGGCAGCTCTGTCTGGCTTCCCCCTTCCTCAGCTGTCAGTCTCCAGATTTTCATTGCTTCCCTAGATTTGTACATATTCCTCCATCTCCCTCTATGAATGGCACACTAAATAGATTGGAAGCAGAAAGAACACTAATCTGAAAAGCTCATCAAGAATGTTTTTCTCAGCCAGGAAGTGGTGGTGCTCTCCTTTAATTCTAGAACTTGGAAGGCAGAGGCAGGTGGATCTCTGTGAGTTTGAGGCCAGCTAGGTCTACAGAGTGAGTTCCAGGACAGCCAAGGCTACACAGAAAAACCCTGTCTTGAAAAAAAAAATAAGCACTACTCTGTGTGTAGACACACAGAAAGAACTAACACTACTGGCTCCAATACTCTGATGACACCATGGAGGAGAGAGTCCAACCAAGATGGTCCCCCTAGTGCAGAAGAGGTAGTAACCCTACTACTGATACCATCAAACTTGAACTCAATGTTTAAATATTCTTCTCCTTCTCATACACAACAGGCATGGTGAGTTGCTGCATGACTCATGCTTTGCACTTACTCTGTCATAGTGGAAATGTTGGTGAGTATCCAGGTGCTATATAAAAGAATATGTGCTTCCTATGTGAGTATATCTTGAATGCTGATATGTTGTATCAGATAGCTGTAAAGCAGAGTTAACAGATGCAGTTTGTAGAGTGTGTGTATGGAGAAGTCTCATTGTGCAGCTGTGTGTGTGAGAGAGAGAGTGATTAAGACATATATGTATGACATTGTAACAACAAATCAATCAGTAAAAATAAAGACATCTATAGCCAGGTGTAGAGATATGTACCTGTAATCCCATCACCAAGGAAGGAAAGAGTCATGAGTTTGAGGCCAATCTCTAGTGAGTTATATGAGAAAAATTAAAGGACGTCTGGAAAGAGTTTATTATTGCAGTGTTATTAGGACACAGAGATAAAAACTTCTTACATATCTTTTCAGAGGCAGCTTCCAGATTTACTGACCTCTTCCTGGGATCTTGACCTCCTGTCTTTTCTCTGTATATCTGGATACTTGTGGTCTTAGGTTCTTCTCTATTTCTTATAACTTCTATTCTCCTTATTCTATTTTCCTTACTCTTATTGATTCTTCTTCATGTTCTCTCCACAACAGACAGAGATGCCACTGTTGACTCATTCAGAAAAGTTGATGGTCATATAAAATCTTTAGAGTGAAGGGAAAAGTGTCCCTGTCCTTCTATGAAATACAAATGGCACTATGTTTCATGACAGCCCCTTCTCACTCATTTAATACTCTACTGCCCACTTTGCTGTTTTGATATTAAACTACACTTTCCCATATGTGTGTATGTACAAATTCTACATTCTTTATTTTGTAGCCCATATTCTTAATGCAACAATTTTACATTATCCATGATTTCACTATCTCTGACTTCAGTCACCCATTGTTGATCACAATCCATCCATGAATATTGTTTGTCTTCATTCTTCCAAAAGAGAAGGATCATATTCACTTAATATTCACTATACTATATTATCATAACTGTTCTATTTTATTAGTTATTATTGTTAATACCCTGCTGTACTTAACTTATAAATTAATCTCTATCATCTGTATGTATGCATAGGAAATAAAAGTTAGAGGATTTGATTCCCAAGATTCAAGAATTCACTAAGGGTCTTAGAATATGTTCCCAGTAGATAAAGGGGAATTCTATATCTACTACAGATTCTATCAGAATTCTAAGTGTCTGTTCTGTGCTTGGTGTTGAAATCATCATAGTGATAAAGGTATCATTTCTGTATATGTTCCATAAATACAAAATTTATATCCATATATTTTATCTCTCAATCTACTTCTTACTTTTTATTATTCATTTTATTATATGTTAATGTGGGGGCAGCCTATTTTTTAACTTGGCATATGTCAGACATCTTTTAATGGAAAATATAGAATACTTAACAATTAATTAATCAATTTATTTAATATAATCATATCTTCATTATCTTTATCACTGCTACCATTTCTTTAATGTAGTTTCCAGAAATTATGCAAATTTCCTATTAAGTTTTTATTTAATCTTTACATCTGTATCACAGTTTTGATAAAATACTAATTGTATTGGTTGACAAAAAGGATTCTCCAGGGCTATTAAACTAAGAAAACAAGAAATGAAAACCCAGTGAACATATGTGTAACTCAGATGTCTATACTCTTCCTAATTCTTTATTATACTACATAAATTACATTTTATAGAAAAACTATAATTTTACTTGACATACTTGTAAATTATAGGTTAGATTCTTCTAGATATAAGCCTATGTGAATATTTGAAACAAGGTACCATGCATGCCTGTAGTTATTTATAAGATACCAAATGCCAAAAGTTGAGATTTTCAGAGAAAAAAAATGGAACAGTTATTATAATTTTTTTATTGTTTGAGATTATATCTGTTCCCACTTCCCTTCCCTCCCTGCCACCCTCCCCTATATACCTCCCTTGTTTCTTCGAAATTCATGGCATCTTTTTTCAGTTGTTTTTACATATACATATATACATGCATATATATGTACATATACATATGCATGTGTATATATGTACATGCAACTTGATCAATCCTTGTAATATTATTTATGGTGTATGTGTTTTCAGGTCTGACATTTTGTATTGAATACCAATGTATGTGCTCCTCCATGAGGAAGACTATTTCTCCATCTCTCAGCATTCCCTAGTTACCTGTCATTCTTTGTTAAAAGCTGAAGTCTCCTGAGATTTCCACCTTCCATGCCTATTTACCTACCTTGTTCAGGTCATATTTAGACAGCCATGTTGTTGAGACTTCATGGGTGTAGTTTCTGACATTTCTAAGTGACACAATCTCACAGCAAACTCCCTCTTCCTCTGGCTCTTACAGTCTTCCCACCACCTGTTCTACAGTAATCCCTGAGACTTAGTGCAGAAGTTGTTATTGTAGATGTATCCATTGAGACTGGCCTCCACAACCCTGCATTTTGATCAGTTGTAGTTTTCTGTAATGTTCTCCACCTGTTGCAAAGAGAGGTTTCCTTGGTGAGGAGTAAGAACTAGTTATCTGTGGATATAAGACAAATATTTAGAATGTAGTTAGGGATTATGCTGGTTTAGTAAAGTGGTGGAGGTAACTGTAGCATCTCCTCCAAGATCCATGACTTCATTAGCCTTAAGTAAATGACTAGGTTTCCAGTACCAAGCATAATTTCCCTCTTGTTGAGCAGGTCTTAAGTCCAATCAGAGAACTGATGATTACTGCTAACCTATGTGTGCCACTGCTGCAGTCTTCAAGTTATTGTGACATGCCAGTCATTATTGTGGTTCACTGACACCATAGCTAGGTAAGACTGTTGGCTGTTTTCTGTCCTCTGGAAGCTTGCACAGAGAGTTTAGTACCATGAAAGCTAGTCTTGAGGGGAAGGCTTTAAAAAAGACTAGATCCAGCTCTGGGCTTCTGGGTCCTGTGTCCAAAGTACATGGTGATTTCTGTGATAGGGACTTACCTTCTATCTCCAGGACACAGGGCAACCAAGGGCTATAGTTATAGCCTATAATGTTATGGAAGTCTCCTAGATAACACTGGTAAACAACAAAGAGAGCTTCCCATGCCAGGTGCTGGGATTATGTTTTAGGTGGTCTTTGGCTCTTTGGGACATTGTCAGTCAAGATGCAATATTTTCATTTAAACCATATATTATATTTATACATTGACTTACATGCATTATAAGTATTTTGAGGTAGATAGCTAATAACTTTTTCTATATTTAACTTTTCCAACTTCACTAATTAGAGCCCCTTGCTTTTCCCATTTTCTCTTCAGATCACAGTTGCCCTGCTATTCTGCTCTTTATTGCTCCAACCCCTACCCCTGAAATGGTCCCTTTTTACTTTCCTGGTATCAGCAGTTACTCCATACTATGTACTCACATCTAAAGATATGGTTAGGGAACCTCAGGTGAGAAATAACATGCAACATTTCTCTTTCTGGGTCTGGGTTACTTCACTCCAGATGATCTTTTCTAGAGGAACATTCATTTTGTGATTTCTTAGATTTTCAAGCTCCTTTGAGAGATATTTTATAAACACTCATGCCTATATTCTAGTGAGTGACTTCATTCTACTACATCTCTGCCAGTCTGCTAAATGAGAAAGAACAGCAAATCCTTGCTTCAGTTTACATTTCTATGGTTTTAAGTAAGGACATGATCAATTCTTTTGTCATTTGTATTTTTTCTGTGATTTGCATGTTTAAAGTTCTTTTTCAGGTTGAAGGTAAAAAAAAAAAAAAAACAGTCAATAAAGTGCTTGCCTTGGAAGCATAAAGACCTGAGTTCAATGCCCAGAACTCATTGCAATTTGAACCAGGTGTGGTGACACAGGTTGATAATACCAGCACTGTGAAGGCAGAAATGAAAATCTCCCTGTACTCAATGGCTTGGAACTGGCCATGTAGATTAGACTGACTGGGAACTGAGCCCCAGGGATCTGCCTTTTTCTGGTCCCACATTGCTGGGATTAGTGGGTGCCACCATGCCTGGATTATTGGTGTGGACTCTGGGGATGTAACTCAAGGCCTCATGCTTGCAAAGCAAGCACCCCTCTGACTGGGGCCATGGTTTCCATTTTTTCTAGGGAAGAGTTCTTTTATTATTGGATTTTCAAAGCCCTCTATATGATAATTTGATTATCTTTGTTGTCTATAGACAACATGGTCTATGTTATCAATCATTCACTTTTAAGTGGCTGTGCAATAAAACATGCCAATCTTACTTTAATGGTTATGCTTTTCAATGCCCTAAGAAGGTCTTTCCCCCCTTAAAAATTACAAAAAAAATTATATTTTGGATCATTTATAGGGTGTTTTATTTTGCCTTGTTTTACATTAGAGTAATTTTGAGAAAGTTTTGTTTCTAATCAGATAGCTGTCTTTAATATGCCTTTCCCCTATTGACTTGGATGATCCTTTATCATTTATTCCCTTTATCACTTATTTCCAGGCTATTCTCCAGTTTGATTCTGAATTCTCTATTAATTTCACCAAGATGCTATTATCTGAACTGCTATGATATGAATAAATTACTTTAATTTAATAATTTCTTAATATTTGATATATTAAATCTCTGCACATGTCCCACACCACAATTTCTTCTTCATAGTCTATGTATGCTTTTTGGAACATCACTTTTTGAGCTTAATTTTTTATTGTGTTTCATATGGGCTGAATGTCATAGTTAACTTTCATCTGGCATCTTCCTCAAATATTCTCATTTTGTGGGTTTATCTTCTAATACTGTCTTAATATTATTTCACAGACACCTTTCTACACATGTGGCAAACATAATTCATACTTGCTTCATCATTTCAGATGTAGCCCTAACAAGGTATCACAATTTTTAACTTCTTTTTTCATTTATGACTTTTAACCCTCATATCAAAATTAGATGGGGAGACTTTCTTTTAATGTCTATTTCTCTGAGTGTTTTTTCTGCATTTATGTCTGTGCACCATGTGCGTGCCTAGTGCTTGAAGAGACTAGCAGAAGGCATCCATCATAACCCCTAGAACTAGAGTTAAGAACACTATGAGCTGCCATGTGGGTGCTGAGAATTGAACCTGGGTGTTCTGGAAGAGCAGCCAGTGCTCTTAGTGTCTGAGCCATATCTCCAGACTCCAAGGAACACTTTAAACTATATTGTATTTTATCTATTTAAAAAAAAAAAAAACTGCAGTGGTTATAAGAAAAAACTGGGGGAAAAGGGGTTGATGTAAACTATAGACAAATAATTAGAATAAAAATAAACATGTGTTCATTAGAACATGTTAGATAAAAAATATATAATCCTAGAAATATTCAATTAGATGTCAGTTTTAACATAAGCCACTTCTACAGGACTTAATGTTATAAATCCAATCATACTTGTTGTTTGTGGCAAACAGGTAAACAAGCATAAAGCTCAATGGGAAGAAAAAACGAGACCTTTATAGATGAGTTTTTGTTACTGGGTCTTTCACAAGATGCACAGACTCAGATCCTTCTGTTTGTTCTTTTCTTCATCATTTATGTGCTGACTGTACTTGGGAACCTGCTCATCATTATCCTCGTCTTCATGGATTCTCGACTTCATACCCCAATGTACTTTTTTCTCAGAAGCCTCTCTTTTGCAGATCTCTGTTTCTCAAATAGCATTGTTCCTCAAGTGCTGTCCCACTTCCTGACAAAAAAGAAAACTATTTCTTTTTGGGGCTGTGTGACACAGGTAATTGTCACCCTTCAGATTGGATGTACAGAGTGTGCTCTACTAGCAGTGATGTCCTATGACCGGTACGTGGCTGTGTGTAAGCCCCTGCACTATTCCACCATCATGACCCAACAACTATGTCTCCAGTTGCTCTAGGGTCCTGGGCTAGTGGGCTCCTAGTATCCCTGATAGACACTACTGTTGCTTTCCATCTTCCTTATAAAGGGCAGAACACAGTCAGCCATTACTTTTGTGAGCTTCCTGCCCTCCTGAAGTTGGCTTCAGCAGACACTTACAGCACAGAAATGGCCATCTTTGCAATGGGTGTGATCATCCTCCTAGCACCTGTCTCCCTCATCCTCATCTCCTACTGGAACATCATCTCCACTGTGATCCAGATGCAGTCTGGGGAGGGGAGGCTCAAAGTCTTCTCCACCTGTGGTTCCCATCTCATTGTTGTTGTCCTCTTCTATGGATCAGCAATATTTAACTATATGCAGCCAAACACCAAAACCACAAAAAAGCAGGATAAGATAATATCTGTGTTCTATACAGTGGTGACTCCAATGCTAAACCCCATAATTTATAGTCTGAGGAACAAGGATGTCAAAGTGCCTTCAGGAGACTGGCTGCAAGAATGTCCTTCATTCACAAGAAATGACCTATGGGTCTGTGTTTTTTCACCATTGTAGCATCTTTGATAATGGAGTAGGATTTTTGGAGGCTATTATTAACTCATTTCAGGAAGAATTTTGAAACAAAAGAACACGCTGTGGATATTTGACCACTCTAAGCCAGAGCACAAAGAAAAGGAAAAAGGTGAAAAATTGGGGTTGTAGTATTATTATTATTATTATTATTATTATTATTATTATTACTAAAGGTGAGAAGTACTATTTTAATGTGTACATAGTTAATTCAGCTGCCATGGACTTGTTTTAGGCATAAGCCCAGTCAAATCTACTAGTACATACCTCAAATCCCAGTGTACTGGCTAGTTTTATGTAATTTGGCACAAGCTCTTGTCATCTGAGGGGAGGGAAGTGTAGTGTGAGTGTAGACACCCTCTGGCTTGGTGGTTCTGGATTCTCTAAGAAAGCAGGCTGAGCAAACCATGAAGAGCAAGCCAGTAAACAGCATTTCTCCATGGCTTCTTATCAGCTCCTGCTGTTCATTTCCTAGTTGGGCTTCACTAATGAATTTCCAAAGTCTAGCATAATACCTGCCACAAATTAGGGTCTCAACAAAAAAATGAATAAGTAGGAGCTCTGAGAAAAACTGTTGACTTGAATCAAGTTTTTCTGTTTCTTTAGAAAAATATAGGTAGTTTCCAATCCAGAAGAGATGATTTCATGAAGACAGAAAGAAATAGAGTTTGCAGCAAACAATTGCAAGCATCCCATGAACTCCAGGATCCTTTACGTTTATAGTGACAGTCAGATAGTCGCTTGCAGAGAGAAACCTGATCAAGTTGTGCCCCTAAGATAGCTGGACCATGAGGTGACTGCCACCTGAAATTAAGCCTCAAAAAGCACTGCCAGACTGTCAGGGAACATCTGAGGCTACCTGGTGAGAAACTTCACTCCCAGAGGAGGCTTGATAGAAAGACTGGTCATTTGCCTACTGTCTGTGCCTTTTCCTTTTTTTGTGCCCTTAATTCATTACCAAACCCAAGACTGTTTACTCACAACACTTACAAGTTGGAATTTTCAGTTTTGTCTAGCTTGTTAAATATGTTTGTAAAGATCATTCCTCTCGTGAACAATGGAAGTCATATGTCATATCCCTAATTTTATAAAATATCATTCTACATCCCTTGTGTATCTTGCTAATGATGATCTAAATCTTGAAACACTGACTGGGTGTTGGGCAAGCATGAAGCAAAATGAATGTGAACTCTAACTTTGCCATTTTTTTTCTTTTAATATTTTTGGGAATGATAATCTCTATCTTAAGTATTGTGGTGATGATTTAATGAAATGGTGATGCCTACAATTATTAAATAATGCATGCAGAGAATTTTGGTGTATACACACACAAAACACACTTATTCACTCACTCACTCTTAAGTACCATTCTGCTTTTACCTTAGTTGACTCGTGGCCTAGATCTAAAACCACCCATAGAAAGCATTTTCCAGTTTACTAATGACTTCTCGCTGCTCTTGCAGCACTGTGTACATCCATCCATCCAAGCACCAGTCACATCATCAGACAATACGACTAAGCATTCTTCCCCTGAGCAAACTTCCCTGCCCTTATGTCCCCACACCTACCATGTGGCCTCTTATATCTTAAGTCTCAGGCTGATCTTCCCCTATCAAGTTATCTGTATTTTGTCCTAGAGCCAATCCTCCTCCCTCTCACACCTTCCTTTTCCCCTCCTCCCTCATAGCATTACTCATCACCTACCCAGAATCAATACACATTTCACTTCCAGTCCTAGACCTACTCACACTCCAGACCACAAAATCCAAGTGGCTAGTGACAAAGGCTTCACAAATGTCACAAACCGTCTCACATGCAGCAAGCCAACACTGAACTCATACCTCTAATCTTTCACCACCATGCCAAACTGAATGAATTGGTGAATTAATACATCGATACCTTCCATATTTAAAAGTTTGTCAGTGGAAAGTACATCCGTTTTTCAGTTCCAGGTAAATAAAGGGCAGCAGAAAGTAGAGAAAATTTGGGTTGGAGTCAGTTTTTCCAGATGGGGAAGGGAACACCAGCGTGTTTGATACAGCTCAACAACCCACCAGAAGACCCAGATGAATGGCAGACAGCTGTGTTAAGTGAGCAGGGCCTTAAAGAAGGCAGAGTTGAAAGACAGACTCTGGCCTGTGCCACGTTGTGGTGGGGAGGAGCGGTGTACTGGTTACTTCTTGCAGATCTGTTTATATCCACAAGAGGGCGCGGTGGTGAGTGATGAGCCTGTGTTTTAAGCGCGAAGTGAAGGCAGAGATTCCTAATAGCTGTGTAGTTTGGTTTCCTTGACTAGTCTCTGGGACCTGGCTGAGGGAAGGGAGCCCTGGACTCAAGTTGTGCTCACAAGTGTCTCTGAGTCGCTGCAGTGAAGACTCAGGTGAGTTTGGGATCACACTCAGTTGGTCCAGGTAGAGAGTGTAGTCCCAGTCTAAGTGGAGGTTCAGGCGTCTAGCTTTGTCCTGGGTGCTGAGCTGAGATGTGACTAGAGAGAGAGCATGAGCTGCAGAGGGATAGTGGACTGCAGAGCATCTGCTTGTAGACATGCTCCTGCAGTGCCGGAGTTCCATTTTACTACTCTCTAATCTTAGAACTGTTCTCTCTCATAAAGTTTAAATGCCAATATATAAAACGCAAGCATGTCATCCTGAACCTCTTGGTCTGCTGCCTCTATAATGATCTGCATGGGGTGCGTCATTGGTTTGTGCTTTTAAATCCTGGGCCCTTCCAGCTGTACACACATGCATGGTTTCCACTCCCTGGATTTAATGTTTAATCATCTCAGTGTTGCTTAGTGAGGTTAAAACTTAGCCATTGGATAATAACGTTTAGCTTTTAATGTGCAATGCTTTATTGTCTTTAATTTTCAGACATTTTGCCACTGTTCCTTTGAATCTTTTAATGAGGTTTTTATTTGCGGGAGGAACAGAATTTTAAATTTTGAAGTAATATTTTTTAATACTTGGTGTTAGTTCCTGAGTTTGCATTAAGGTATAAAAAAAAAAGTGACCTCTACTACACTACTTGGCTTGTGTTCTATGTGGTGAGGGTTTTTTATTTAATTTCTCTTTAATGCCCCATATCCCCTGGATGTTTGAGTAGTCCATTCTGTCTAATTTTAGATAGCTATAAAGGGAGCATATTTCCTATGTCCTCTGTGTTATTAACTTCTCTGTTAAGGTTTTTTGAAAGTTGCTTAGTCTCCCATCTCTGCTGTATCATTCACTGTTGATTTCATTTCTTGCTTAGGGGAGTGCTATGCATGTGTTTTAGGTGTGTTATTTGACATGTTTAATGGTAGCTATATTTCATTAGGAGTTACACTCTCCATCACTTAATCTTCTCTCTAATGAATTTATGCTTTTAATTCACTCTGTATCTTAGTTCACTTGCACACATTGTGTCATCTGTTCTTTTATTTTTGGATGACCCTTTTATTTTCAGCCTGGGGAGTTCATTTGTATTTTCTGCCTCTTGACATTTTTTGTATACACTTGAGCTTAAATTTTGATCTGATTTACAACAGAGAATAAGTATCTTTGTTATCTCTACTCTCTAAAAAATATGCTATTACACCTATATTTTTGTTTCTGCTTTGTTTGGTTTTTTGTTTGTTTTTGTTTTTTTCAAGACAAGATTTCTCTGTATAACAGTCCTGGCTGTCCTGGAACTTGTTCTGTAGCCCAGGCTGGCTTTGAACTCACAGAGATCCACCGGCCTCTGCCTCCTAAGTGCTGGGATTAAAGGCGTGGTGCCACCATGCCTAACTTTGCTTTGCTGTTGTTGTTGTTGTTAATATATGAACTGTGAGCTTCTACACACACACACACACACACACACACACACACACACACACACACACACTTCTTTCTGTTTTTTAATGTTAGTTTAAAAAGTATTTGGGGCCATAGTTCATTTTTTTCTGGTATTTAATTACACCTCTTCAGGGCTTTTCCACCTATAGAATTTTCAATTCATAAGTCAAATCTTACTCACTGATGCTTCTTTTCCCATGCCTTTATGCTTGCTTGTTTTATTTCATCTAGGCCTATATACAGAGGTCTTTTCCTCAATGTCTTTGAGGAAGTTTTTCATTTCCTCTTTAAGGGCCTCCATTATCTTCATAAAGTTATTTGTAAGGTCGTTTTCTTCTGCTCCTTCTACATTGGGGTGTTCAGGTCTTGCTGTTGTAGACCCACTGGGTTCTTGTGGTGCCATATTGCTCTTTATGTTCTTGAATGTATTCTTGCCCTGGTGTCTACTAATTTCTTTCTCCAGTCGGTGTAAATGGTGCCTCTGAGGGCTGCTCAATTGGTCCTCCAATTGGTGCAGGTAGTGTCTGTGCCTCCACAGCCACTTGGTGGATGGTTGTGTTTGGAGGGTAGGGTGAGCCTTGTAGGTTACAGGGTCTGATATGGGATGGTACCTTGCATAATTGGCTAGTTGGGCTGGGATGGGTTGGGGAGGAGCACAGGGTATGTCCTGGGGCCTAGGGCTTAGAGATTGGGCTGTCCAGCTGGGAGACCAGTCTTCACCTCTTGGTCCAATCAGTGCAGGAGGTGTCTGGATTTTTCTTTTCTTTCTTTTAAGACATGGTCTCCCAGTGTTAATCTGGCTGGCCTCAAAACCACATTCTTCCTGCCTCATCTTCCTGTGTATCTGGGATGACACAATCACTGCATCCTCTCAAGTGTTTTCTTAGAAACATCCTTAATCCTTGCATTCCATTTGCATTCCTTGCTCTTCATATCTCTCTTTTCTCATTGTTTCCACCCCAGTTTCCTTTAAGACCAACTCATTTACTCATTCCAGGATTTCTCTCCTGTGTGGACTAACTGATGAATCCAAAGTTTTGAGCTCAGACTGAAGCCCTTTGCCATATTCATCATATTCTTCTCTGTAGCAGGTCTGGCTTTCCTGCCACCCTTTTGCTTCAGTGGCCCCTCTTTTGGAGACCTCTGAGCTTCTTCCAAGACTCTGCATACTGGCACCTGTGGGAGACATGGAGATGGATCCAAATACTTTTCACAACAATGACTTCTGTTGTTGACCAACTAGAATGGAAGTCCTGGCCTAGGCTTAGACTGCCAAGGTGTATCCATGGTGGGGGGTTGGGGAGTGGAGAGATGGGGGTGGAAGCAGAGTGTTAAAGAACAAAGAGAGGTTCCTGACTGGCCAGAAAGAACATGACTCAGCCCTGCCTAGGCCTTTTTCATACCCCACCTCAACACACACACACACACACACACACACACACACACACACACACACACACCTCTGGAGGGCTGAGCTCTGTGACAGTGAAGAACCCAGGATGGAGTGAGGCAGTTGTAAAATTAGCCTTAGGTGCTTGGGGTCCTGAGTAAAGGAGTGAATTTTCAGACACTCACATCCTGCACATTGAAAGCTGGAGAAAACACTTGCTGAGTCATCTTTATGTGGCAAGGGTGATTGTACCTTTGGACCCTCACCAGGACCCTTGCTATAGCTAGTCCTTGAATTGGTGGAAAGGGCCTTCAGAGTATCCTGAGATCTCAGAAAGACTAAGAAGAGCCTTGGCTTCTATGATGTAGTTAAAAGTTATTCTTTCAATACTCTGCCTCGAACTTGGACTCAATCAGCAGGGGCTAAAGACTTTAGAAGGCAAAGGAGCTTTGGTTAGGTTAGGGTAGTCAGTAAAAACTACAGACCTCTTGGATTATGAATCCTATTATTGATATGACCTTGGCTGACTCACTTAACATTTTTGTGCCCAGTGAATAGTCACAACACTAAAAGACATGGTAACAATATCAAGTTCAGAGGCTTGTTAAAATTAAAAGATTAGTTAGGGGCTTGCAAGATGGCTGCTCAGCTAAAGGTGTCTGATGACCTTGTAAGGATTTGATCCTTAATTACGACATCAACCTTCGCCGGCTTCCCAGCCTAAAAAGCGGGTGGGCCCTCTGTGGGCTCTTTGTCCCCTCTACTTTCCCCTCCTTCCTCCTGTCGGCCCCCCTCACTCTCTCCCCCCTTTCTGTCTTTCCCTGTCTCTGTCTCTGTCTCTGTCTCTGTCTCTGTCTCTCTCTCTCTCTCTCTCTCTCTCTCTCTCTCTCTTTCTCTCCCCGCCCAATAAAGCTCTAAAAAGGTAACCATGGCTATGATTCTTTTAATCAGCACGCTGCTCCCGCATGGCTGCTCTGGCATGGCCGATCCAGGCGGTGACCAGCCACGAGGGGAAGCGCCACAGCATAACCAACATTGGTGCCATTCAGACTGGGATACACCACCAAGCACCGAGGACCTGCTGACTGCTGCTGCCTCTTCCCCCATCCATCGAGACCTCGAGACTGAGAGCACTCGCGTGCGCGTCCCTAGCCACCTCCGCTGGACCCCCACACCGCTACCGCCATGATTCTTCACCACAGTAAGTCCACTGTTCTCGCGCCTATAGACTGAGCTACGTTCTTTGCGACGGACACCCCGGGGGTTGTCCTCAGGCTGCACTGGCAACAGCACATTTTCGTTTCTGATGAGAAAATGCTGTCTTGGTCTACCGGGTGAACTAAACTGCAGTGCACCTGCAGTCCTTCGCATCCCTTGACTAAGAGGATGGTGAAGTTGAGCTGATTCATGGATCTCTCTCCACTCTTTGGGGACGCCCAAGATTGTAGTCTGATCCCGGTTTGTTATTTTAATTTTTTTATATTTATTTTCTCTCAGCTACAGTCATGGGACAAAGGGGCAGATACATTGGTGGATAGGGGCAGGCGTAAACCTGGCCACGTAACAGAGTTGCAGGAACTTCCGCCAGCGAATGGGCAAATAAGAGTTACTTTATCTCCAAGCTTTCTACTAAAGTTCTAACTAAACCCTTCTCCTTCCCCACTTCTGAGTCTCCACGTACAAACTTTCATGTCTGTCTTCCGCAGGCAGTGGGCGGGCTCAAATGGGCAGGCTTGGGCGGTTTCTACGACTCGCCCTAACTCACCTTAATTCCACCCACTCATTCTCAAACTGCCTTGAGAAACACAGAGGAGTCTGGAAGCGGCTAAGATCCATACAAATAAGTTTACAATAATCAGGATGGCTCTTAAGCCAAAAAAAAAAAAAAAAAAAATCAGCTTATAGCCTACTGACAGATCTTCCAAAAGCTGTCCTTAAGCCATCAATCATCAAGAAAAAAAAAATTCAGGACATAGAGTAAAATCTGTCTCTTGTTCCCCAGACCTCCCCGACTAAAACTTAAGCACCTGGAGAGCATCCTGACCCCACAGGCAAAAGAGTCATCTGTGGCATTTAAGGTGTGCCAGA
Organism: Peromyscus leucopus; assembly: GCF_004664715.2. NCBI lineage: Eukaryota > Metazoa > Chordata > Mammalia > Rodentia > Cricetidae > Peromyscus > Peromyscus leucopus. The sequence continues at coordinate 98,210,401 of NC_051063.1, read as the reverse complement.
GAAGAGATAAAAGCCCAAAAACAAAATTGCCAAGTGCTGGCACTCGCTGACTCCCAAAAGCTGTTGGGTCCCAGTTTTAAGTGAGGAAAAGGCCATGGGCTAGCGAATGCCCTGCCAGACCATCAACAGCCTTGTTAAAAGTGCTGCCTAGAAAGACAACCAGTCAGCTGACTGCCCCCAGGCACCAAGATGCATGGGTACATCAAGCTAAGACCTCCAACAGACCTAGGCTTGGCTACAGACATGGCAGGGAACCCAGAACACAGCAGGGAAGCAATCTGTTTCTTTCCTTCTGGACACCAGAGCCACTGACTCAGTCCTGGGAGTTTTGGGATACCACCTCTCCTTTATTGTCGGGTACAGAGGACAGCCTTACCACCTCACCTGATTTAATTGCACTTTCAGGGTTACTTAATGAAAAAAGATTTCCACCTAAAATAAGAGCTCATTGTTTCACTCCAGATCCACTGCCTGTGTTTCTCATGTGCATAAAGACAGGGTCCTGATCTTTGCCTTGTCCCTAATTCCAAAAAATAAATAAATTCTCATGTACCATAAGCTTTTCTCTTCCCAGTTCCCTGTTCTAACTCACTGTTCAGCTAATGGTACAGGACCACCACAGAACCGGAGTCGAGCGATCATCAAATAAGAAACTGTAACAGCTAAAAGCATCTTGTCAAACAGAGAGTTCCCAGCCACACAGCCAAGAAGGATATGTGTCTCCAGAGCAAACAGATGACAGACAGCATCCCACAACTCCTGTCTACCTCAGAAAACTCCCCTTCTCCATTCCCCCCAGAGCCAACCAACGTCCAAAAGTCAGCTGGAAGCAGTTTTTGAGAGGAACGACGCCCCTAGTCCCATCTACCTGCTTTTTTATAATAAGGGAAAGTCTGGGGTGTAAGGATTTGATCCTTAATTACGACATCAACCTTCGCCAGCTTCCAGCCTAAAAAGCGGGTGGGCCTTCTTTGGGCTCTCTGTCCCCTCTCCTTCCTCCCGTCGGTGCCCCTCTCTCCCTCCCCCCTTTCTGTCTCTCTCTCTTTCTCTCTCTCTCTCTTTCTCTTTCTCTCTCTCCCCACCAATAAAGCTCTAAAGAGGTAACCATGGCTATGATTCTTTTAATCAGCCTGCTGCTCTGGCATGGCTGCTGTGGATGGTGACCAGCCACGAGGGGCAGCACCGCACCATAACCTGAGTTCTGTTTTGGGGACCCACATGGTAGATGGAGAGAACAGTTGCCCTCTGACACACGACACACACAAATAATAACAATAATAGTTAGTTCCTGCTGCTGCAGCAGCCTGCCTCTGCCACCAAGGCAGTTAGTTACATCATCTCCTGTTGCCAGGTGCCTTTCCCCCAAGAGCTATGTGACATGTGCACCCACCCCTTTGCCCTGGCCAGCGGGGTCTTCAATGGGGACCTAAAGGGAGGGCCGGCGGCAAATGAGAGGGACAAAAGATACAAAGAATGAGAGCAAGACAGGACGTCTGATCAAGCTCCAAAATTTTATTTTTCTCTCAAGGCATATATAGGCAGGCAAAGGGGGTTGCAAGCAGGAAGGGACTTAGTAATGGGGGTTGCAAGCAGGAAGGGACTTAATTATGGGCTGTTTGGCCAGCAGGAAATATTGCTCTGAAGGTTAGCTATCTACCCTTGTCTAACTGCCTAATTGCTTAACTGCAGCTCATTCACCTGATATCTGAGAAGAGGTTCTGGTATCTATGGGAAGAGGTTCTGGTGCTATGGAGAGTTAAGCAAGGCCTAGATCTAAGAAAAGAGGAGAGAAGCCTACATATGGCAGCATGTGTGTCAAGGGTCGATTAGGCTTATGGCTCCGTCACCCCTTAAAATTGCCTAGTGGGGCAGGGGGAAAATTGCCCATCAGGCATAGCTGGCCCTCTAGCCTCCTGTTCCTCTCTTATCTCTTTTGTTTCTCTAATCTTCCTCTTATCTCTTCCCTGTCCTCTCTGTCTCTCTGTCTGTCTGCCTGCCTCTCTTGTCCCCACTCTGAAATGGCCTTTCCTTCTTTCATTCTTCCCCTCCCCCAGTAAACCTCTTGTACTAACTCTGATGCTTGTGGCATGTGCACTTAGTGGCATACATTGGCAGGACCTGTCAAAAGGTACCCACTTCACCTTTCTTCTTTTTTAAACATTACAGTAATAATGTAAAGATTAGTTTGAACAATTAAAATGCTTAAATTTGTCTCTCGAACATAGGAAGCACTCTATATGTTATCTATACAAGTGTAGAGCAGGATGAGTGATCCATAGTGTAACTTTCTCTATCCCAGCACACTTCAAATGCCTGAGTCTCTTAGATACCAAAGATCACATTTTTGAAAATCAGTTTATGGGACTACTCTCTGGTCTAAACATTCAGGGACAATATAAACATAGCATCTCACTATTTGATATAAGACAGAAATGACATCACAATCTCGGTGATGTAATTTAACCTCTCACCTTATTCTTCTCATCTCCAAGATGGTGATTTGTCTATATCCCTGAATGTGTTGACATAAGCCAATAAGGAACAGTGAGTTGGGCTGTTCTACCACTCTGCTTCCTATCTGTGAAACACTAGGTACATAGTGTGTATAACTGATTTTCAGCATTTCTGGCACATAGAAACATCAAATATTGCCAGAAAAGTTATATGACTACATTCTCATGTGTTAAAAATATATACTTTGTATCAGGGGATATGGCTTTTGAGCATTTTAAACTCACTTTAAGAGTTTAAGTGGGCCCTGGGGTTTTGCTTCAAAGAACTGATTGCTAATTAAGAACACCCATCTATAAGACTGATACTATCTTCCCCATACCAAAGTTGATGAAAACTAGGAGGGGAAAACAGAGATTTTTCATCTTTAAAACAAACAAAGTAAATAGGTCTCCTATCTCACAACATCAATCACCAGAAAGACCAGACTCTTTCTTAAAGATATGAGCACAGTGTGGAGGACAGCCTAGGAAAAGGCTACTTAAATGAACTCCTGCACTCCCTGGTCACAGCTAACAACTTCTAAACCAAGGAACTGGAGTTTATAGAGATCATCCTTGGGCTCTGAGCCCAAGTTAGGGACCTAATGTGGGATGTCTTCCTAGCCTCTTCCCCATGACTGCACACAGTTGTGGAGAATAGCAGAAGAGAACCCAGCTGGGAGGATTGAAATGTGGTGTTTCTTTTAAAAGAAGAAGGAGGAGGAGGAGAAAAGCATGGACCCCAGGTCTTTGGCTAGCCTAGACCTGTAAATTTTTACTGGTTTTCTTGTCTTCCACAAGCTGAAGCAGCTGAACGTGCAGGTTGACTCCTCCTGTGCTCAATCTGAGCAATTATAAGAGGAGAGAAAGGAGGCTTTCCCCAGGTGTCCTTAGAGAACAGTGGTGGGTACCACAGTCCCACTTAATGGCTGCAAAGTTTGCGACCTTGCTGTGTGGTTTCCCAGGTATAGAACTGCTTGCACTTAAAATATTCAATTAACCATACCTGGGTCTCAACTGACTAGCAAAAACAAATACATATAAAAAGCCATTTGTCAGAGAAACAGAATGTACATCTGAGGAAATAAAACTGCTAAAAGGCAGAGGACAAAATGAAAATATTGAAGTATTGGGCAAGCAAAGCTTTTGGGAGTTAAGTAAATTCTATGTAGCTTCCTGATCATTTTAGTATTGGGTTGGAGAAGGTGGTTAGTATTAACCCCAAAGATAAGCTATATGATTTAGGTAAAGTCCAATCCCAGAGCTGGTATGATGTTTCGTTAGGTAAAAGCATTTGCTGCCAAGCCAGAAGACCTGAATTTGAGCCCCAGAATTCACACAGTAGAAATAGAAACCAGTGACTCTCCTGATCTCTGCATGTGCACTGTGGTACAAACACATATATAACAAATAAATGAAAAGTAAAATTTAAGTCACATCCCAAAGCATAGAAAGATAAGAATGGAAGAAAAAAAGAGAAAATGCTAAAAGGGTAGGTATAAGAGGTCTGTGCACCCACTGGAATCCTGAAGGAGAAAAGAATTGGTGGGGGTGATGAAAAAAAAGTTTCTCGTGGCTGAATTTTTTTATTCTAAAGGCTTGATTCTGAAGATCTAAGGAACTTTCTTAATTCTTACCCAGATTAATGAGTAAAGGCGCACTGGATATATGAATTATAATTTCTACATTCTAAGGGAAAGAGAAAACATGAGCTTCCAGGCAAAAAGAGTAAGTTAACTAAAGGGGGGGCAGAGACATTTGATTTCCTACTTGTAATAGGAAAAGTTAAAAGTCTGTTCAACAGAGCAGGCTATCTCAATAAACCCGTTGCAGTTCATCAGCCAAAATGTAAGCACCTGTCATGGTAATAGAACTATCTGAAAGTCTGTAGGAAGTCACTCTGCATCAGTCAGGTCTCCTCATGGGAGAGAACAAATCAAATAAGGACTGTAATCAAACAACAAACCCAAAACACACACTCCACTCCTACAAAAAAGGGGAAAGGAAACAGAAGGCCACAAAATAAACACTCTAATGTAACATGTAAAGAATATGACAAGCTGTGTTAACTATGAAATTAGAGGTTTCCTATATAAGGGCAGGAACAGAAAGGGTGAAGGAGTAAAATCCATCTTTTTATAGTTTATAAGAAACACTTGTGAAGTTGCTTTAACAAAATGATCACAGGCAAACAGATCAGAAATTTCATCTAACTGAAGGCTAACGTAAGAGCCATACAAAGTGATGGCTCTTATGTACTGAGGAAAGCCACAGGGGTACCAACTTTGGAAGGCAGGAAGAGATCATCAATAGTCAACAGGTAAAATTGTTGATTAAGTGGTAAAGCAAAAATGAAAAATATTTCATAATAATATAAATTCAAACTTTGTAGCTCAGTACATGTTTATGGTTCTACACTTGTGCCAGGCACAGAAATTATCTCCTGAGTAAGAACTGCATCTGGAAGAGTGGGAGGCCTAGACACTCAGGAGCAGAGGTCTTACCCAGCCAGCCAATCAGAAGAGAAACCTGCTGGACAGGTGTTGATGCTCAAATGAGCCAGCCCACCAAGCCCTGCTGGAGAGCCCGCCCCGCCCAAAGGCGGCAACAGGTCTTAAGGGCTAAAGGGCGAGCCCCTCTTCCTCACCGATTCTTCTGACGCTTCTCAAGAAGGTATTCCTTTACCTGTTTACCCCGTGTTTCTCTACATAAACTTAACTTTCATCACCAACTCCCCGACTCAGACCAAAGGTACGGAACGACCTTCTTGAACGTGTAATTTGTGAGCTCTTAGACTAGTTAGGACTCAATGGGAATCCTTCCAATGCCCACATTGTGCATATAGACTAGGAAAGGAATGTGGCCTGCATCTGAGGATGGAGAAAAAGGGTTGCCAGGACCTCTGGAGTGC